>NC_133461.1:108920701-109243916 GCF_048565385.1 Saimiri boliviensis | reverse complement strand
TAACACCACAATGTAGATCTGTTTCGAAACCTCATGTTGTGTACCCTAAATAAATATAATTTTTATTTGTCAACTAAAATATAAATTAAAAAAAAAAAAAGACTGAGAAACCTTGAAAAGTCTTCAGAGTAGATTTACTGGGAACATTGGGAAAATGGAAAGGTCAATGTGGCCACACCCCAGTCAGAGAAGGCAAGAGCTGTGGGGGAGAACCAGGCAGAAAACGTGCCTGTGAATCACCGTGGGCTGTCGGGGAGGTACTGGCTCCCACGTGGCAGCAGGGAGGGTCACAGGAGCGTGGAAAGCCATATATTGATGACTCGATTTCTTCTTTAAAAGGATCATCTTGGCCACCCTAGTACGAGTGTATTTGTGAAGAACAAGAGCAGAAATAGCATGAGCAGTCAAGGGGCTACTGAGTGGAAAATGCAGAGCGAAATGATGTGGCTTCATTCTGAATGCATTTCTAATGTGTACATGTAATTTCGCATTTTAAAATATGCCAATTAAGTGGAAATATACAGTTACATGAGTTAAGCAAATCCAATTAGATGCGAAAGATGTACTTTTGATTCTCTTTAATCATAAATACACAAGAATTGGGAAGGGCATGGTCTGTGTTCCGGCTTTGTTTGCTAACCTAGACACTTGAATTAGCTTTGAAGAAATCACACTGAAAATGCATCTAGACAATATCAGCTAGCCTCCTGAAGTTTAAAGAGGCCGATCGGTGGTTCAATTCTGTTTATTTCTGGGACAAATTCTCACTTAGATATTAGAGGTTCTTACGTTAACACATAAAACAAAGCAACACTTCACAAGGTCAAATCAACCAATTAAAATATGCCTGTTTTGCTCACAGAATCTCCTGGGTAGCAGCCCAGGTGGTAACACGTCAGCATAAAAATCAGGGGCAAGGAAACATAATCCCTGTACCATGTATCAGCTACCAGTAAGGCTTAGCGGTCATGGTTTAAAATTATTTTTTCTTTGGGTAATTTTGTCACCGTTTCTTTATTCTCCAAGAAGAGAAGTGTTTGGGCGATATTTCTTTAACAGTTCATAGATCTACCTGGATTTTTAAAAGGTATTTTTTTCTTAAAGTTTAAGAAAGACCTATTAATTTTGCGAGAGAAACAAACTATAGTTTTCGTATTTTTTTTTTTTTTGGTCGAACAGATAAACAATCTTAAGTAGAATTATGTTGAATTTTAGGGTTTGTCTTTTGCCTTTGATTTTGACTAATTAATTTTACAGTATATTACATTGGGTCACCCAATAAATAGTAAAATAAAAAACAAAATTATCGTAACATTCTTTTGTTTCAAAAAGTTATTTTGATGTAATATACTTTGTTCTTATAAAGCATATGCTTCATAATAAATGTTGCATTTTTTGAATACTAAACCATAATATTTTAAATAAAAATATTTTCTTTTGATGATCTAAGATATGTATGACATTCTGACCAAATGGTGCTCATATTAGAAGCCAAGTTTTCCAGCAAATTGTGCCACAATTTCTAAAAAACAATAAATGATCTTCGACAGTTATCTACATATATAAGTTGTGGAGTTTTCTTTTGTAGTTTTTGTCAGTATTTTTTCATTTTTATCCTCTTCATGGAAACCATCAGATTTTTTTTTTTAAATTTTCAATTTTTAGTTTTTTTGAGACAGAGCCTAGCATTGTCACCCAGGCTGGGGTACAGGGGCACAATCACAGCTCTCTGCAGCCTTGATTGCTCTAGCTCAAGCTATCCTCTCACCTCAATGTCCTGAGTAGTTGGGACCACAGACATGTGCCATGTTGTCCTGTTAATTTTCATTTTTTTTTTTTTTTCTCATAGAAACTGGGCCTCCCTATTTTGTCCAGGATGGTCTTGAACTCTTGAGCTCAAAGCAATCCTCCCACCTTAGCCTACCATAGTGCTAGGATTTAGTTAGGTGTGAGCCACCACAGTGGGCCCCACTGGCAATTTGCAAACAAGACAGTCTTTATCTGCTTCTTTGAGTGAGTATGCATTGTTTTTTTTTTTTGGTTTTGTTTTTTTTTGAGACAGAGTTTCCCTCTTGTTACCCAGGCTGGAGTGCAATGGCGCAATCTCGGCTCACCACAACCTCCGCCTCCTGGGTTCAAGCAATTCTCCTGCCTCAGCCTCCTGAGTAGCTGGGATTACAGGCATGTGCCACCATGCCAAGCTAATTTTTAGTATCTTTAGTAGAGATGGGGTTTCACCATGTTGACCAGGATGGTCTCGATCTCTTGACCTTGTGATCCATCCGCCTAGGCCTCCCAAAGTGCTGGGATTACAGGCTTGAGTCACTGCGCCTGGCTGCATTGTTTTTAAATGTCATTTAAATCTGAATTACATCATTACCATCTTCAAAATTACCCCGAGCAAATGGGATTGTGTCACTCAGCTACTTTAAGAGTCTCTCTTCACTTCCTCTTTTTGCGGCTAACATTCCACAACGGCTAAATATTCTATTCCCATCAAACTGGAATCTAATCCCTATTTATTTTCCAAGACACTTATTTTCATCCACCACCACTTACCCCTCAACACACACATGTAAACCAGGCTTCACTCTTATTTTTCCCTTTTCCTGAAACCACTCCCCTTTCCACCTTGATAAAACTGTGACTCAGAAGAATTCCTCTGTGAATTCTGGCCTGACTCTGCCAGACAGAATAACCCATTGCTTTCTTGGTGCCCTTGTAGTTCAAAGCTTATTTGCTGGGATTACTCTCATCATGCCCTACTGGATGAATTCACAGGTATCTATATCATCCCCATCCAAGTGTCATGATGAAGTCAATTTTCACATTAAAAAAAATATTTTCAGTTATATTTGTTAATTCATTGTTTTAAAATATTTTCCTCCGACTATTAACGAATGCATGGATTAGTAATTCTCACACATTTAAAAGAGTGACTCCACTCTAATGACTAAGTCATCAAGAATTAATGTTCCAATATATAATCTTGCCACTTTTCACCATCTATCCACCAAATAGACACATGTGAGTCACCACACATCACATTGTGATAGGCAGTTTGGCAGACACAGAATCAGTGGAGAACCCAATTATCAGCCTTCATCAACACAGACAGGCAGAAATGACACACAGCGACGATATAACTAGGGAATTAGAAACAGCAACTAAAATGAAGCTGTGATAATATGCGTTAAAGAATTCAAAGAGAGTGGGACCTTTATTTGTATCCAAACCATTCTATGAAAGCTTTTTGGAAAGATATGAGCATTGAAACAATGATCTGGATTAGGTTACAGATGATGCATTCAGGATGGAGCTAGCTTAAGACAGTTTCCAAGACAGCCAGGTGCTCTAGGACTCTGTTTAAAGTGTGGCTTTCTTTGAGCAAAAACAAGTCAAGAAATAGTGAGAAATGAAGACAATGACTCCATAGATTTTGCAATGTGAAGGAACAGTGGAGGATTAATTTTACTTCTAATCAATTAGTAAGCTCTTCATTACGTGGAACTTTTTCAAAGCTAATTTGCACTCTGTTTGAAAATCACCACGTCTCTGTAACCAATTACTTTCACAACTACCTTTAAATAATTATAAAAATATATCTCATATATCAAACAAGCATGCTTCTATGACTTATACAATGCTATCCAAGTGAACCTCTCTAGAACTTTGCAGACTTAGTCACATATCTGTTTCACATATCATTCCTAAAAATATTTGAAGATACCTATCATGATACGATAAGCAAAGGACTTTGGTATATTACTTGACTAGAAAATTGCCAGTTAGAAACAATCCCTTATGAACAAAGATTTGACAGCATCATTATTCAGAACAAATCAAAGCCAAGAAATAATCAGAAATAAGTGTAACCGCCAAAAACTCTTAAAGGTATACAGAATCGAGGTGATGGAGAGCTGAGCTGGATATTGATTACGGGAACACAGAAAATGCAACAAGGGAAAAAAAATGACAAGACATACTGGCTCTTGTATTTGAGTAGTAAGAAAGAATTGAGAATCAAGGTGGAAAATCTAGGGAAATTAGAAGTAAAGATGTTTGACAGACTGGAGGAAGTTTGGAGTAAAAGGAAAGGCAGATTCAAGTATAAATTCTGTAGAGTTTTAGGCATCTGAATATCTGAGAAGTCTCATGAAAGACAAAAATCCAGGAACTTAGATTTGAAAATTCCTAGTGTGTGTGATAATTAAAGACAAAAAGATGACAAAGTTGAGAGACCTTAACAGACCTTTGACAGTTCTATACTGTGAGTATTTTGGAGGTCAATGCAAAGTTTACAAAGCAGACCAAGAGAACGCTAGTTATCCGTGACTTTGGGAGTAAATTCTAAAGCCCACCGAAAACACTCAATACCCTATTTAAATGGTTGTGGTAATTCTCTTGACACACTTCTTGAGATAGAATTTTCATCCTTTCTTCAAATCCTCATTTGACTAACCCAGACACTTCACAGAGCTTGGGAAAGCTGAAAGAATATATCAGAGACTCAGAGTTAGTGGCAGTTACTAAAAGGAATTTATAATCCACCTGAAGAGACACAATTAATCCACAAGAAATAAATTGAAATATTAATTCAAGAATTATGTGGACTGACCAACAAGGATATGAAGAGACATTCAATGTTATTAATCAATAGAAAAATGCAAATGTCATCACCTCACACACATGCAGATGACCAACCTCAAAAACCAATAAATCAATAAAAACAGAAAATAACAAGTGTTGACAAAGATGTAAAGGCATTACAAACCTGGTGGACTCTTGATAGGAATGCAAAATGGCACATAATGGCTAGAATGAAAAATAGAATGGTGATTCTTCTGAAAATTAAAAATAAAATTGCCATACAATACAGGAATCCACTTCTGAGGATACATTCAAAATAGTTGACATCAGGGTCTCAAAGAGATAGTTGTTTGTCCATGTATGTAATAGAACTACTCACAACAGACAAGAGGTAGAAGCAACGCATGTGACCCTTGGCAGAGGAATGGATAATCAACATGTGGTCTGTACACATGAATATTATTCATCCTAAAAAGGAAGCAGATCCTGACACATGCTACAACATGGATGAAACTTGAGCACAATATATTAAGTCTAATTAGCCACCCACAGCCAGAGAAATGCTGAATGATCCCACTTACATGAGGTTTCTAGAGCAGTGCAACTCAGAGACAGAAAGCAGAATGGTGGTTGCCAGCGGCGGTGGAAGGGAACATGGAGAGTTACGGTTTAATGGGAACAGAATTCCAGTTTTGCAAGATAAGTAAGTTCTGGAGATGGACAATTTGGCTGGTTGTACAACCATGTGGAGGTACATAACGCTTCTGAACTGCCGGCCGAAAAATAGTTAAGATAGCACATTTTGTGTTATATGTATTTTTACCACAATTTTTAAAAAACACATCCCAGCATTTCAGAAAGCAAAGGTGGGCGGATTACTTAAGCCCAGGAGTTCAAGACCAGCTGGGCAACACTGTGAAACCGTTTCTTTAAAAACAAAAATGTCATTTTAAAAAAGCAAAATAAGAGGAAAGACATGGAAACAAAAAGTGACACTGAGTAAAAATGCAGTGAAAAAGAATGACAAGAAGACTGGATAGGGAAAATGTGGTACATATATACCATGGAATATTACGCAGCCATCAAAAACGATGAGTTCGCGTCCTTTGTAGGGACATGGATGAACCTGGAAACCATCATTCTCAGTAAACTGACACAAGAGCAGAAAATCAAACACCGCATGTTCTCACTCATAGGAGGGTGTTGAACAATGAGAACACATGGACACAGGGAGGGGAGCACTACACACTGGGGTCCGTTGGGGGGAAATGGGGGAGGGACAGGGGTTGGGGAGGTGGGGAGAGATAGCATGGGGAGAAATGCCAGATACAGGTGAGGGGAAGGAAGGCAGCAAACCACACTGCCATGTGTGTACCAATGCAACAAGCTTGCATGTTCTTCACATGTACCCCAAAACCTAAAATGCAATAAAAAAAAAAGAAAAGAAAAGTAACGGCAAGAACAGCCTGAGCAAACCTCTCAATCAGAAATTCTGTATGGTGCAGTCAAGGTGGTAAAGTTTGAATATCTGAATTAGTCAGGGGAAAGAAGACTTTTTTTTTTTTTTCAAGATCATCTGGCATTAACAAAGACAAAGAGGAAAGTGATGACAGCTTTTGGATGGTACCAAGAGGAGATGATGGCACCTGGAGAAGATGAACAGTGGAGAATGGGGATGGATGACGTTAAATAGGCAGGAGAACCCAGTTTTGGAGAGTCCAAGGTCAGGCCCTGCCACTCAAACTTGCAGTATTTGACAGAGAATCCTATAAGCTCCTGAGTAATAGCATGCTCTCAGAGAAAACAGAATCTTAACAAAATCCACTGGGAGCTATGTGCAAGAAAGTAGGACATCACGGAATCTCCGAAAGATACGGTAGAGACCTGTAGCAAGCACCAGTGAACTCTGGTGAACTTCAGACTCACCCTGCCTGCTGTGGTCTCTCAGCATTGCCGGTGGGAATGACGGCCCACCTGCATGCCCAGCTGTCTCTACATGGCTCTGACTCCAATCGGGTGGAAGGGAAAACTTCAGCAGCAGCTTCTATTAAAAACTTTGATACTCAGTGTTGTCTTGTTCTGGCTCAGCATACTTGATTTACGGATCTAAATCCTTGTCTTGGTGAGTTGTCAGAGGTGGATGTCTTTGGTCCTGTGAGATGAAGAAGGCTTTTTCCCAAAACTGCTAAACTCTATCAGTTAACACGACGGACTGAACTCTTAAAACAACTTTTGAGGATGCTTTAGTCACCATTTAGAAATGTCCCCACCTAGTGATGAAGGAACTAGGTCATCAGTCACCATCCATGATGATCGATGATGGCTTTGGAGCCCGTGTTGAGTGACAGGCTGGTCTGCGCAGAGGCTCTCCATGGAGACTGCCCTGCCCAGATGCAAAGCGGCAGCCAGCCCCCGAGCTGCCTCTAGTCTGGCTGGAAGCCTGTCCTCATGAGCAATTCTGACTCTGCATAAGTGGACAGAATACGAAATTCTAGGCTTACGTCTAAGGAAGGACGTACTAAATTTACGCCATATTTAGATTCTGACTCCTGAGTGAAAAACAAAGCAATGTGGTAACCATCACATTATTCACTCACTCTCCCCAAAGGCTGGTACGTGTGGGTGGTGCACAGTTCAACATTGGTAGGTTCAGCTGTAACACCAATGCTATTGTGTTCATCACAGGGGAATAAATGAGACTATGACTCTATTTAAACAAAACTTGCCTCCAATTACACACTTATTTTGATGTAACATTGTAAATCATAGCCATGATTTATTTAACAATCAGAAAATATATGTGTTTCCTTTAGAAAGAGCATATGTACACATATATTTAATATTTTACTTTCTTCCCTTATAGTAATCATTTTGAGAAGCCAGTAATCAATGTTTGTAATCCAACTGCTAATCAATCAGCAAAATAAGAACTTTGGTTTACCAGTAGTATTGTTGCAAATACTACAGATTTTGTAATAGGATAATCTATTTATATTTCTATAGTAATCTATAACTACTTGTACCCATCTGTGCATAAATGTATGTTTAATGCAAATTCAGAACAAAGTAAAATAGAAAAAAATGTTAGCAGAATAAATTCACTGCTGTTATCTACTTTGCAAACGTTGGCAGCCTTCAAACAATGAAAGGTTTAAAATTATTCTAATTATCGTGGCAATGATATAAACCTCTAAGATCATTTGGTAGTTTGGAAAGAGGTCACTTATTTTCCCAGTGAAAATGCATAACTATCCAAATTCTCAGCATTAATTAATGGGAAATTCCCTAATTTATTATGTCTAAGAATTACCAGATTTTTTCCTCACATAGGCAATAAATGTAAACATTTGACTTGTCATCTGTCCGTATCATTAACAATGAGAAAATGAAAAATTTGTGCCAATAACATCAATCCCGCATATGTGGTCAGAAAGGTGGCATGATAATTCTCTGAATATAAATTAATTCGTATGAAAAATTTGAAGGTTTTTTCCCCCCACCTAAATATAAACTTACACATCCTTTTCCCTCCCTCAGTGACAGAATACCACTTACATTTCGGGTTGATCATTCTTAGCATTTCAAAATAAATTCATCTTAAACATATTTTGTCAAAAGTTGTGGCTGAGTTTCCTTGTTTGATACATTATAAAACTAGTATCCGACTTGAATTTGCATTTTTTTCAATCACAATATGTTTCCAAAACTAATCAAGTTGTTGTATGGAGCTGTATGTTACTTATCCTCACTGCTATACAAAATGCAATTGTGTAAACATATCACATGTTACGTTTCTATTCTCCTGTAAGACATTTAGGTAATTATTGGGTGTTTGTGTGTTTACTCCTATTGATTTGTTTGTTAGATAACCATAAGAAAATCCACTGCTATGAACTTTCTTCCACGTCAGCTGGTGTTACATATACACTTTTCTCTAGGAATGTCATTACCATAGTAGTAAAATTTCAAGAACGTTAATTTTTTTTAAATGTCAATTGTTTTCTAAATGGTTCTATCAATTTATACTTCTATCATCATGGTACAAAGTTTCCTAACAATCAATATATTGTTTGCCACTGCCTATTGCTAAAGGTCATAATATATGCAAGTTTATCGGGTGTCAAATAGTATTGAGGTTTTAATTTTTTATTGTTTTTGCCACTAATGAGGTTGAATATTTGTATAACGTTAGGTATAGTTATTTGTTAATTTTGTTTTCCTTTTTTTTGAAGTGTCAATTCAAAATATTTGCACATTTTTATTGTTTTTTTTCTTCTTCTTGGAACAATTGTTTACATATTCTCTGCTAGTTACTTGTTAGTCATTCATTGGGCATATCTATCTATTCCCGATTTGTTCTGCCTTTCTATTTCTTTATTAGGCAGTAATCTTGATGAACAAAACTGAATTGCAATTCATTAATTTTACTTTTCTGTTATGGTTAGTGGCCTTGATGACTGCATTTTATTTAGGAAATGCTTATGCCAAGGACAGAAGTGTTATTTATTTTTTTTCTAAAAGTTTTAAAAGTTTAGTTTTCATGTTTAAGTCTAATTTATCTGAAATTTTTATTTGTGACTGATTTTTAAATAACCTAACTTTTAAAATTTGAATACTTTTTGTTCCAATACAATTTATTAAAAGATCTCTTTCTTTCATTGATCTGTGAAGCCACATGTGTGGATTTTCATGTTTTATTGGTTAATGACTTATCTTTGACTTAATGTGCTCTATTAATTACTGTAACTTTATAATAAATATGTTCTCTAACTCTTCTCATTTATTGTCCTTCCTCAGAGGTGTCTGTGCTATTGTTGACATATTACTCTGTCACTAAATTCTATTTAATCAGCTTATCAAGTTCCAATAAAATCTCCTGTTGTTATTTTGATTAGAATGGCATTAATTCTACAGATTTATTTGGGATTCTTAATTTATTTTTGATGCTGAGTGTTTATATATAAGACTATTAACAATGTCTTCATTTATTTAGACTGCATAATGACTTTCATTAAAATTTTATAATCTTTAGAATACTGGTTGTAAATCTACTGTAAGATTTATTCATAGTAACTTTATGCTTCCTTGTCATCTCCAATGATCTCCTTTCCAATCACATTATAAAATTACTGCTGAAGTACAGTATTTAAATATGTAATTCTTGCTAGGTTGCTAAACTCATTTTTTAAAATAATTTGTGTATATAATCTTTGGGATTTTTCTATGTAGGCATTTATACCATTTAAGAAAGATGAGAGTTTAGTTTCTTTCTTTTTAACTCTGGAAGTCTTAATGTGTTTTTATATTCCCTTATTGCCCTAGAATGGAGCTTCAGCATAAGGATTTTTAGAAAAGGTTATGGTGTGAATCTTTTTATTCCAAGTTTAGATAAAAGACCATGTTTTTACATAAAAATAATGTTTCCTGTAGATTTTTGGTAGATATAATTTTAGATATACTTTATATAGCAAGGCTGATATAATTTATCACTTTAAGGAAGCCTCCTTCTGTTCTTTGTTTGCTAAATGTCTTTATCCTAAATGAATGTAACATTTTAGCAAATGCCTTTTTGGCTTCTATTAGGATAACTTTATTTTTGTAGCTTAAATCTGTAAATACAGTAAATGGTAAAAAGTTTTCTGATGTTAAACTGCCATTGCATTCTTGGGATATACTAAACTTTATCGTGTTATAATATTGTCTTAAATACCATTACATTTGATTTGTCAATAACATTTTTTAGGATGTTTATACCTATGTTCACAAATGACAATGGTCCGGGACTCTTCTTCTCCTATAACATCCATATCTGTTTTGTTTACAAAGTTATCTTGGCCTCATTAATTGATATTTCTCTTCTCCCTTTCTTTGGAAATATTTGTAAAAAGTGCAGTTATCTGTAACTTCAATATGTGATGAAATTTTTGTGGAAAACAATTTGAGCATGCTGTATTCTTTGTAGAAAAATATTCAACTACTGCTTCATCTAATTCAGTATTTTTCAACCAGGGGAAATTTTGCTTCCCAGGGGACATGCTGCAATGTCCAGATAGGCTTAGTTGTCACATGTCACAACTGGTATCTAGTGATACTGCTAAAGTTACTAAAATGTCCAGTCAATTGCCCTTCATATCTCCAACCAAGAAGTATCTGACCTCACGTGGCAATAGTGTCAAGGTTGACAAATCCTGCATTAGTTAATATGAGAATTTTAGTGGGATCATTTGGGTAAGTTACCGTTTTCTAAAAATTTATTAATTTTATCCTGATTTTCAAGTAAATTGATAGGAAGTTTGGCATTTTCTAAACATGTATTTTAAGCAATATTAAGCATACTTAGAGGACAATATACATATATAGAGAGAATATATTAGGTTGGTACAAAAGTAATTGCCTGGCAAAAACTGCAATTACTTTTGCACCAACTTGAGAGTGTGTGTGTGTGTGTGTGTGTGTGTGTGTCTGTGTGTGTCTGTGTCTGTGTCTGTGTATTTTATCTACAATGCAAAAATATTTTAAACAGTCAATGAAAATGTTTTTTTATTTAATTAGTCACAACCATTGATTGTGATTAAAGCAAAACACCTTGATGAATAATGACAGAGGGAAAAATCTATAAATTAACATTTATTTATAAATGTTTATACCACCTAGAAATACCTAATAATAATATAGTATTTTTATATATGTCTATGTTCCCAGAATGTAGGACACTTTTGTATATTGTGCTATCATAATCTTTGTACAAATGTCTTCTGAAAAGTATTTGATGCTTATCCTATTCAATTAAAAATACAAAATTAGTCATTTATGCCAAATAAACATATTCATTACTTTATGGTTAATTCTGATTTGTAAGTGAATTATTTTCTCAAGTGACATTTGCAGCTGTGCTTAAAAGGGAGATTTTTAAAAGTTAAATAAATAGAGGGTTAATTCAGAAGACAATGTCACCAATGAACATGGGTTTTTAGATTCTCTTATTTTAAATATACAACTCAACTTTTGAAAAAGCAAAACACCTGCAAAGTAGGTTAAGAAATAAATCAGCCTATATATATCAAACACACAGTTTTTTTATTCATAAAAAGTTAGTTGTTTTTAGTAAAGCAACTAACTTTTTATAAATTTAGTTTCTATATAAAACACTGCATATTTAAGGAAAAAGCAAAGTCACCTTTGTGGTAATATTTGTCTTTTTAAAAAGTGGCTGAGGATTTCGGGAAAAAGAATACAGAGATTACTTTAACAATATTGGCAATGAAAATAGTTGGTCATTTCAAACAACATAGCATTGTTCCTAAGGAGCAGCAAGCTAAGTCAGACAATGACCACTAGGGGCACCACTCAGCCAGCCTTGCTGTATCCTACCTGGGCTTAAGGAAACGTGCCAGGGTGGCAAACCAATGCACCTGTTTAAAGTACCATGCTGGAAAAATAACTGAAGCAGTTATGTAACTTGAGACATTCTGGTAAAACAAAAACAGTCATAGACAATGGCCCTATACACAGTTCAACCCCCAGGAAGTAGCTCCAGCAAATACAAATAATAAATGAAAAATGCAACTACTTTAGACAATGTGAAAAGAAGTCCATCTTTCTGGCACACGCCCACCTCTTGGAGAGTCCCCTCTTCCCAGCAATACTCTTTGCCTTAAATCTTGGTTTGATAGTAGCCTACAACATTCCACATGGTCCACATTAATCCACAAAGACACTCTCTTTCCTGTGTCATAACTGGCTGTGACTTTTAGCCTCTGCCTGAAATTGTTCACAGTTCACTCTTTGAAGTGCAGACTTCATAAACCCTGTTTCTATTATTTGATCTATCTCTGCTCTTAATTGCTAATTGTTCTAGCCAGGCAGTATCAGAGGTGTGACTCCTTTACTACCTTCTATTTAAAAAAAAAAAAAAAAGACAAGACAGGAAAAGAAACAAGAAAAGGCAAGAAGGCAAGAGACAGGAAGGCAGGCAAGGAAGGAAGGAAAGAAGGAAGGAAGGAGAGAAAGAAAAAAAGAGAAGAAAAAGAACTGCTAAGGCTTTTAATTACCTATGAATGACTTCTGGGGCTGTGAAATATTTTATCTGGATTTCCTACTTTTAGTAGAAAATAAAAAATCCTTTGTCATGGTTCTACCAGAAAAAAATCTCCCTATATTAATAATGTTATTCATAATCCTTCTCCACCCACAGCCACTACCTTTTCTTAATATCCCTGGTGATAGATATTTCTGAGTCTTCTTTTTTTCATGGGCTGCTTCTAAAGACCAGCAAAGTTAATAGACTGAAGGACCTGGCACATACAAGGAGCTACAAAATATTAGTGACATTTTATTTATATATTTATGAAAAGAAAATTCTTTTCTCCCCTAGACCTGAAACTGGTGGCTCCCTCAGAGCCCAACTCCTAACATTATTTGTTTTAAAGACTTTTAATTATATATGTAATATAGAAGATATAAACATACAAAATATATTTTACACGTAATTGGGAGCAAATATGCTCCTATATTAATGCATCTCAAATAGAAATGGATAGTCTTAATTTCACTAAATATCTTGCATAAAATAATATCTTACAAATTGCACGTATACCCCTACTACATAGGAAAAACAATTTAATCAAAATGTAAATAAAGCCATGTTTGCTTGGTGGAGTTAATTTGGATTTTTTCTATAAGATAAACTATTATAGATAATAAAATGTAACAAATATTATAATCAAGTTAATTAACCAACCATTTTTGGGAATGAAAATAAACTCAGTTAGTGCAACAGGAGAACTGAATAATGTATGCATTGATTCAAATGTTCATACACTTTCACATTTAAAATTTGTAAAATGGAAGAGTCTATATTAGTGAGTCATACTTACTGGATTTCAGTTACCTATGTCTAAAAGAAAAGGCAAAATATTTAAGGACATAAAAGTTTACCTCTTCCTGAATTATGGATATTCTATTTTTTCAATATTTTAATATGATTTTTAAATTTTAATTTCAAAATAATCTACAGTATGATTTTGTATTCAATTTATAATTTACAGTTAGAGCACAGTTAATATGGTGATTATGATAGAGGTTCAAATATGGATTTTAAAATCTATCAAAAGCAAAACGTGAAATAAACACAAATAAGTATTCATTGAGTATCGAATATTGAGAGATTTCTTTATTTTTATTTAAAATTTTCTGTAATTTCAGACATTAAGGCTAAAAGCATTATAGTCCTTAAAAGAAATATCTATTAAATGGAATTAAACAAGTCATTAACTCAAATTGATTGGATTCAAATATCAAGTTAAAAGATACACTCAATGTATAAGGTTGCACTACGGGAGAAAAATCTTTCATTTCCTAATGAGTTTTGCTGCAAATTTTCCAGCCCTAAGTTTTGAACATATATTTCTAAATTGCCGAACTAAACAATTGTTTTAGAAAGTACAATATCTATTCAAAATTGAACCTGTTATATTTTCATTAACAGAAACTAAATCATGAAGCACTGTTTATGGAAAGACTGCATGATCAATACCTGTAATCAATATGAAGGACAAATAAAATCATTAAGATCAATACCATCACTTCTATACTAAATACATGTTTTATAAGGAGCATTTCTGGATGACATTAACATCATCCACATCGACAAGTTATGTAACTTGAAGTGTGCCCTTAGAAACCCTTATCTCAATTTGTTTGTCATTGTTGAGAAATGATTGTCAAGTAGTCATAAAATTTAGCAAAGAAAAAAATTGCTAATACTCATAGAAATACGCAGAAGCAGTTTGAGTTAAATGTTATTCACATTAAGAAAAGAATTATCAATATACTATTTTTACATGTTGCTAAATTTGCCTGTTCCAAGATTTGGATGGAGATCAATACCTATCTCTCTGCTAGGCTAATTCTCTCTGACTTCAGTCATTTTCCCAAAATGTGGTTTGTGAACCATCTGCAACAGGAAGAATAATCTGAGATCCCTGTTCAAATGCAGGTTCCAGGACTCAACCCTGGGCTTAGAGATTGGACTACCCAGGAGTAGGGACCAAAGGTTTTGATATTTAAGAAGCTCCCCTGCTGCACGCAGCGCACAGTAAAGAAACACTACCGAGATTACCAGAAACGCAGTGAAAATGAAGACGTTCTTGCTGCCCATCTATTAAAAAGAATTAAGTGCCTTTCTTTCTCCAAATTCATAAATATGTCTTCCATATATTCCTATGTATGCCAATTCAAACAAATTATTTTATTTCTAAATGCCAAAGAGTAAGTTAAAATAAGAACCCATTATTTGGCAGTAGAAGTAAAATAAACAAACAAAACGCATCATGTGTTCCCTAACCTCAAGGAGATCATCGTTTAAGAAATCATTTTTTAAACAATTACCAATTACAATATGGTGTGGTAAGTGCTGTAACAGAAGTGCAAATAACAGGTTTTAAATAAAGGAAGCTTGTTATTTTCAAAGGTGGTATTTTAATTTGTGACTCTAAAGACACTTTTTTTCTGTTTGTTTTCTGATTGAAGCCGTTTCTAGGTTAGCAGTCCCAATGCTGTGCACCATTTGTATAGCTGACACCATTTATTGATGTGAATGATGACTGAAATGATCCCCTGGCACAACAAAATAGATAAGTCAAGCCACGACATATCTATAGATTTAATTTTTTAAAAATATGTTTAAATGATAAACACATTTTATCTACTTAGAAGTTTTATACATTCTAAAAGAAGGCTGCACTCTATAATGAAATCCTACCAAATGCCAATACCCAATTGGTACTCATCTGAATGAATGTGTCCGAATGCTCCTTATAAGTTGTTATGAACTAGATAAACACCATGGAAATATGCAGAGACTGGAGGGTAAGAGCAATATTAACTGCTACTACACAGAATTTTGGTTTTCTGTATTTAAGAAGAAAACTCATTTTCTCTGACTTTTGCTTTTGGTCTTGACAAGATTACACATACTAACTCATAATTTCAGGAATTCAGAGTACCTTTATTTCAGAATATCTTATTGAAATGATCGATGAACACGTGTTTCTGTCTGCCTGTGACAGTCTTATCTTTCAGAATGCTCCTGCCTAATTTTTCAGGGTTTTCTCTGCTCTTTCTAACAAAAGAAAGCCAGATGATTTTCTCTGGGTGTCCACTGCTGTATGTCAGTGTCTTTCAAAACGGGTTCTAAAACAGTAGCTTCAACATCACAGAAAATGGTTTTCAATGGGAATCTTTGACCACACGCACCTCCAGTTCCCCCTACCAGAAACGCTGCGAGGGCAGACCTAAGGGCTGTCCCAGTTGGCTTCCACCTGCCCATGCGAACGGTTTTCAGAAATGTTGCAATGCGTCTTTGAAACACAGTTTCAAAGCTGTGTTTTCATATCACTGAAAACCAATAAAGTTGTATAAACTTGTAACTCTTATTTTAAAAACTAAGGTTATAAATACACAAAACATGCCTTCTTATGCATTTTGAGACTTTTTACTATGATTGGTGTCTTTCAATAGAGATTTTTTATGTTTATTTTTATTTTATTTTTTATTTTATTTTTGAGACAGAGTCTCACTCAGTCGCCCAGGCTGGAGTGCAGTGGTGTGATCTCGGCCCACTGCTACCTCCACCTCCCGGGTTCAAGCGACTCTCCTGCCTCAGCCTCCGGAGTAGCTGTGATTACAGGAGTGTGCCACCACGACCGGCTATATTTTGTATTTCTTTGCAGATATGGGGTTTCACTATGTTGGTCCTGACCTCGTGAGCAGCCAGCCTGGGCCTCCCCAAGTGCTGGGATTACAGGCATGAGCCACCGCGCCCGGCCATGTTGAAAGTGTTGGTGTTTGGTGGATGCACTATTTAACAAAGCTATGCAACCATGCCTCTCATCTCTCTTCCTTCCTACCCTCCCCCGTCCCCTCCATCCCCCCAACCCCCCCCACCCAGAGATGGAGTCTTACTCTGTCACCCGGGCTGGAGTGCAATGGTGCGATCTCGGCTCACCTCAACCTCTTCCTCCCAGGTTCAAGCGATTCTCCGGTCTCTGCCTCCCAAGTAGCTACGATTACAGGCATGCACCTCCACAGTGTATTTATTTTTGTATGTTTAATATAGACGGTCTCTCCATTCTGGCCAGGCTGGTCTGGAACTCCTGACCTCAGGTGATCCACCTGCCTCGGCCTCCCAAAGTGCTGGGATTACAGATGTGAGCCACCACGCCTGGCCCCTCTCTTCCAAAGTCCATGCTTGGTGCTGGTATAATAGTAGCTTCAAAGTGGCCACTGCGGGAATATTTACATTAAGGAAATTGGCAAACACTGCCAATCAGTCTTTCCCCCTAGAAACTGGTTGTTAAACTTCACAGGCCAAAAATTATACTTAAAAGCCATCCAGGGCAACTGGAATGAATGGTCGAGTTTGCAAAACATGCCTCTGTGTGCTCTGATTTTTAGTATCTAAAGGATTCTAGACTACTACTGCCTGACTCTTCCAGGTCAAGTGCTCAGAGACCACTTGTTCCTATCCTGGGGCAATGTAAAACCACTCAGGAGAGAGTCATTTTGGTATGGCTCTGATCACAGCTAAGTTGTTCAATACATTTACAGCCCTCATTATCCACTAATATTTTTTTTAATTTAGAATGACAGACCTTATTCTCATAATTTAAAAAAACATATAAAAATAATTAACATCCACTCTAAATGTGTACTTGTTTACCATAAGATAGGATGATATAAGGTATATGTGTGTGTGTGTGTGTGTGTATATATATATATACACACACACACATATATTTTAAATATATACAATATATGTATATATCATTATATATATATTTATAACTATAAATGCAAAAAATTATGGGAGACAATATGAAACTTTCAAAAGACAAGTTGATATTCACTTACTTACACTATGATGAACTTAATGTTCCAATGAAGACTATGTAAACACTAAGAGGAAATTTTTCTAGTGAACGGAGACTTGGCCAATAGGACAAGTTCACCTTCCACTTAGATTTTCCCCTCCCACCTGCTGCACTGCTTCTGAACAGCATGGTGCTCCCTCCACGCCAGGCTGCAATTCCCCACCCGGTGCTCTCATTTTCGTCTACATTCAGTTGCCGCAGACTCAAGGGAGGAAAGCCACTAGCTGGGTGGCCTTGCCATGCCCCGATTCCTGTGTCTGCCATAGCAGAATCCTAAGTCTCGCTAGAAATGTGAGAAGACGTGCAGGAAGAAGAAACAGAAGAATTTGAGACTGTTGCCAGATATCCTAGAAATATGAATTTTAAAATACAGTAAATCATGAAGAATAATAAAAGCAAATGAAATCTGGTAATTATGTGAAAGCAGTCTTTATGACAACTGTAAAACGCTGATCTGTAGACCTAAAGCTATAGCAAGCTGTTCTGTCTGTGAACCTAATATTACTGAGTCGCCTTCAGGAATCTTGGAGTCAGGTTTGAAATTCTAACGCCACGCAAAGTGCAAAGGCCCTAATATTTCTTAAACAAAGAAAAATGCATTGGCAGAAAAGAGTATATTTGGCAGTTTGTGAAAAATTGATGTTTAAATAGCAGCGAAACACATATCTATAGGTGCCATAGTTGGAAACTTTACCTAACAGGCACTTTCTTTGTGCCTAAGCTTTCATGATAATTTCAGGGAAGCCACACATATCAGAGTAGAAATAATTACTTTTCATCAACTTTTCTGAAGTGCTTACATGAGAAATTTATTGTGACATCGGTGTCTTTGTAGAATATTAAAAATAATCTTGTAAAAGATCCTCATGTGAAAGAGAAATGCACTGGAGAGATAAACGATGTTTACCTTGCTAGAGTAAAAATTAACAAAAGCATGTAAAAACTGATTGTTCTATTAAGGTTTGCCATTTGCTTTTTTTACCTTTATCTTTTCCCATTCCCCTTCTCTGTAAGGATTCACCATGCGTAATTTAAAATGTGTACACAAATGGAATGGGACAGAGGTGTGCGAGCTAGGTAAGTGGATAGTACAATTGGCCCACCCTCAGCTCCTGCAGCCACTGTGCCAGCCCGTGCAGTATGGAAGTGTGGATTGACAAAGCTGGTGTCTGCAAGGAGAAGTATTTTAGTCATTTACGTGAAGTACTCCTTCTGCTTTTCTCTCCTTAGTAAGATGTTATTTTTTCCATAATTGTGTGATGTCAACAGATGGTACAAGTCACGACGTTGAAGGGAAAGCATCTTTAGCATTCATTTGGTAAGAGGGAGCATCAAGTACTTGAGTGTTCATAACCCATAAAGCGATCTCTCAAATTCTGTGAGGTCTTTCCTGTCCTTAGGACCTATGTGCCTCCCAAACAGACCCTATGTTCCCTCGTTTTGCTCAATTGTGTTTAACATAATTTGTTCCACATTGCATTTTTATGGTTGTCATGAACAGACAATATATTCAATATGAGATTAGAAAAACAGGTTCAACAAAAGCACACATATTTGACACATCACTAATATTGTTTGAATTTTTACAAATATTTCAAATTGTCAAAATCAAATTAAATGTGAACACAGTTGATCTTTATCCACCTATTTTAAAACAATTTTTGAGCAATGGTCTCCTTTTCAAAACTTAAATCTATAATAAAGGTAGATGAAGGTTAAAAATATTGATGGAAAACTGAAATGGATATTAAAGATATCGAAACTTACAAAATCAAACACTCCATAGTTAAGCCAGAAATATTCCCATAGTTAATTTATAAACTCTTGAAATGAATAGAAATTCTGACAGCTTCTTAAGTAAGGCAGTGTTCTGACTTCTGCTACAATAATAAGCTATTCAAGTATGGGATCTATGTGAACCAGTCTTTCTGATTTTGTGAGTTACCATGGAGTTTTTAAGAATAATAGACCTAATTAGATTTAGTGACTCAATAAACAAATGAAGCTTTTTTATAAGTCATCAGTAATTTCCCCATTTCAAACTAGAAGTGAAAAAAGCAGAGCTTTCATGAAGAAAATATATCCTATGCTTCTGACAAGTGTCTAAAAATTGCATGTCCTTTAGTCAAAGAAAGTAGATAATTTCTTGACTTCTCATTCCTTTGACAAAGAGGAAAGAATATTTCTAGAAAAAAAATATATATACAGTGCAGCCCTTTGCTTCCTTGGGCCTTGTGAGAATTGCAAAATTAAAAACCAGAAATGTGTAAACTTAAATCCTAATTGTATGATTTAACTGAGGTTATCAAGCCATGCTATATAGTACATATCATCAAACGAAAGATGATTTCATCTAGAAAGAAATAGTTTAGTCTATGGCGAGTTTTAATATAGCTTTTTAAAGGTTATATGAAAATTCAGAAAGAAATTGCACATATCATTGGTTTCTATAGCAGCCCTTCTAAGTAATGTTCTGTTTAACAGTACTGCCATGAAGTGATGCTTGTTATGTATTTTTATAATGAATTCTGGGGTCACATACTGGAAATGCTAAATAGATATGTAACAGGTTTGTTTATTGCAGGAATTTTCAGGACCTTGTTATTCAACATGTACAGAGATGCAATGCCCTCAGGATATCCTGTGTGCTCTATCTTCAAACATATCCAGAATGTAAGAATTTCCAGCTGCTCCACAGTGACCACCTGGTCAAGACACTGTAATTATCATCCCATATCCATCTAACTGTAGGCACTCAGCAGGCTTCCCAGCTTCCAGCCTTGTCCTTTTCTAGTCTAATCTCTTCTCAACCCACTAACTTTCTTGTCTAACTTTGATCAAAACCCTCCAATAAGTTTCTCACTTCACTGAATGTCTAAATCCTAATGACTAACTTACACCAGAAATCTTCCTGCACGTGACCTTTGTTCTGACTGTTGCTTATTTCCAGAATGCTTTTCCCAGATATCCACGCAGCTAAGTATCTAACCTTTTACGTCTCTGTTAAAACATCAGTGTCTCGTGAGGTGACCTCCCTCATTAGAATTGCAACGACAATCTTCCCCATTTTCTGCTCTACCCTTTTTAAAATAACACTCTCCTTAAAAAATATGAAAATGGATTATGTTACTGACTTATGGTTTCTCTCTGCTCACTAGGATGCAATTTCCACAAGGCAGATGTAGCCTTCACAGTTCTCAGAATAGTGCCTCAACACCATTGGGACCCTAAAAAAAAAAATGCCAAATAATGAATACATTTGTAGGATGGAGGTAATGTGTTCAGTACTTCTGAAATATATTAGACCCCCAAAACTCTTCTTCACTATTCCTAAAGATCACTGTCTCAGGAAATCTTGACCTAGGACACTAAGAAGATGAAATATAAACAATATATTGAAGGAGATTGAAAAGATAGAGAAACTATACATAACATTTACTTAATTTTGCAATGTCTCTCATTTATAGACAAATGTGTTTAAGTGTGTTCTGACGTCTTACTTAGAACAAAATAAATATCACTATGAAGATATAAATTTGAGAGTGCTGGCACTCTACCTAACTCACTCTGCTTTTCCATTGTTGAGAACTACTTTCAATTGGCATGTGCTGGGGATAAAGGAAGGTACCAATCTAAGCTGAATTCCTTATTTACAGTTCTTCAAAGAACAAGATAGGTGTACAGTTAAGTGTTTGTACATCTTATGTTTCAAAAAGGATCCTGCAATCTTCATACACATTAGATAGAAAAATGGCAGTGCATACATACAGATACGGAAGCATGCATCCATGCCTACATACATATATATGTACATACATACGTATATCCATCCACAGGCACATACATACATATGTACATATATACATACATAAATTATTTCTTGTTTGGTTTAGTCTGGTAGTTTCCTAAAAATGAAATTGCAAATTCCTTTATTTGTATAAGGGTACACAAATTTCTCACACGTAAGCAAGAACAGATGATCATCTGTTATAAAATGTTAAAACTATTTTATCAAATGAATTCATTTACATCATGTAAGTTATATAATAATAAAATGTTTATTTTAAAAAGATTCCTCAACTCCTGAAATACAACTATTTACCATGCATGTGGCTGTGACTTCTGATTTAACTGCACATTTTTAAACAATGTACTTAGCCTATCTCAACTACTGACATCTGAACATCACAGATGAGCACCTTACTCTCCTATAGAAAGTTTCTTCCTCTTCTCATCCTCCAAAATAGTCACTACACTTTTGCATAAAATCAACAATGAGTGTTTACCTTGTTATGACTATAAAATCCACGTCGTTTACTATGATTAATTTCTTATCCTGTACAACTTTTTATTTTCCCGTAATTATCAAATCTTACTTTTAGAATGCACAGTTTCTTATGTAACTAGTGATATTTTTCCTAACACCTCTGCAGTTCTATAAAATCTTCAAAATATTTTATCCCACCAAACACATCCAAAAACTGATCCATTCAGTTTTTCCCCTGAAGACCTCACTCTCGGAGCCTTTTCAAACATTCTTTCTACCTGGCCGGATTGCGCCTGAGGCATTCAGTAGAATGCTTGTCTGAACCTCACTTCTCCAACAGGCTCTTCATTTCTGAAATGTCCTCTTCTCGTTGATTTCCTCAACGCAGTGAAATATATTCTCCAATTACATTTTATTCAGCACCAACAAATATGCCTTAGTTTGGCTAGTTTTAACATTACTTAGAGTTTTAAAGACATTAATCATTGTTATCTAGTATTCATGGTTACTGTGAAATTCTGTGCCATTTGTTGCTCAAACTTTTGCATATGCTCTATTTTTAGCCAAAAAAAAACCTGTAAGTTGTATAATTTTTGTTTTTTCTGAAATATGAATAATGTAGTTTCATTTGGCTGATATTTTTCTGAGCTTCACTAACATTTTCAATCTAGCAATTTCTGTGGATTTCTGAGATTTCTTTTGTATTACCTATCTGTGAAATACTCCTCATCGGCTAATGTCTTGTTGTACCCTTTAAATTTTGGTTTCATTTTAAATTTTCATCATTTTCTGACATCTGGAAAAATTCCTTAACTTTTACTTTCCAATGTCGATTATTTTATTCAGCTGCAATATCTGTTATTGTCTGTAGATACGTCTTGTCTTTCAATGTCAAAATCCTATTGCATGTATACAAAAGTTATATTGTCTCTCTAATATCCATAATAATTTTGGGAAGGTATTTTCTATTTACTCTATTATATCTATTTTTTTTGCTAAGTTTTTGTTATTTACGTATATACTTTTTAAAATTTTTTTTTGTATTGGAAGCTTTTACAACTATCCAGTGAAACATAATATATAAATGTAAAATTCTGCTTTTTAAAAAAATTTATTTGTTAGAGACAGAGACTCACTCTGTCACCCAAACTGGAGTGCAGAGTCACAATCATAGCTCACGGCAGCTTGGAACTTCTGAGATCAAAAGAGCCTCCCATCTCCGCCTCCCACATAGCTAGGACTATAGGTACAAGCCACCATGGTCACCTAATTTTATAAGTTTGTGTAGAAACAGAATCTTGCTACATTGCCAAAGCTGGCCTTGAGATACTGGCCTCAAAGGATCTTCCCATCTAGGCCACCTAAAGCTCTGAGATTCTGGGCATGCACCGATGTGCCCAGCCTAAATTCTGCTTTTAGCTTATGAAGGGTGGATGACATTTTCTGATTGGTTTACTGTAGGATTCTGGCATAATCAGATGGATATTTGATAAAGCACCCCAAATGCCAGTATTTCTAATTTCTCTTCCATCACTTGAATTTATTCAATGAAGAATATGCCAATCTCTGGCTCTGCATGGGTGGGATGGATGTGCAAGATTGATGGATGGTCAAGAATGGTATGAGAAGTTGGTCTAGGTCCCAATGTTCTTGGCATAGGGCAGAGAGAGAAGACTAAAAATTACACTCCTTAGGTAAAATAATTTCACTTGATCTCCATTTTTAGACCTCGTTTGTGTGAGACGTCCTAAATGCAGAGGCACTGCCACTTAATTCCTCTGGAAAATAAATCTATCTAAATCTATCTAAAATAAAACTTTCCTGGTTGTAAAGCAGGATGAGAGATGGGAGGAGGAATGTGGGAAGACATTGGGAAGATGATCGAAGAATGTAGTGACTCTGTCTATATACATATTCTTCAAAAAAGCACCTTATTTCTAGCCTCCCACCTCACTCCTGCATTGAACAGCACCCAGGAGCTCGAGTGTTGTACCTTTCCAGTCCTCTGCAAGAATATAGGTTCAGTTCCCATGGGTGGCCCTCCTATGGCAGTCGATGTCCCTCTGTAAGCTCTGCTAAATCAGCTGCAATCCCGCCGTTCATTTTCTTTTCTTGAGATGGAGTTCTTGCTCTGTCTTCAAGGCTGTAATGCAGTGTCGAGATCTTGGCTCGCTGCAACCGCCACCTCCCAGGTTCCAGTGACCCTCGTACCTCAGCCTCCTGAGTAGCTGGGATTACAGGCACATGCCACCATGCCCAGCCAATTTTTGGATTTTTAGTAGAGATGAGGTTTCACCATGTTGACCAGGTTGGTCTCAAACTCCTGACCTCAAGCAATCTTCCTACCTCGGCCTCTCAAAGGGCTGGGATTACAGGGCTGAGCCGCTGTGCTGGGCTCTTTTATTCACTTTCTACCTCCCAGAAATAGATTTACCTCCCTTATCTGCTGTTGTATCTTTCCTATTGATCTTTGTGTGTTTATACATTTATTTTTATTGCTATCATTTAATTTCTGTAACTTAGATGATCTCAGGTCGAAGGTAATACTGTAGTATGTAGTTGCACTGAAATTGCTTTGTGTAGACATGGGTGTCTAAAAGCTCTTTTTTGACCATACGGTTTTAACACTCAACTAAAGTTTTCTTGGTCACTTAATAACATAACTTGCATGGCAATGTCAAAACGGTAGGCAATCAAATCATTGAAATTTTCACTAACTATGGGAGTTGCTACCCAATTATAGCAGTCCAACCTAAGCTCATAGAAATAGCTCCCCTTTCCAATTGCTATCAAATGTTTTCTATACCTCACTTACTAGAATTGAAAAAAAAAAATAAACTGAGTTCACAGTGAATACTCTGTAACTTACAGATTGCCAAATACTAAAAGTTAAGCCTATGGCACATATAAAGAACATATAAAATTTCTTATTATCTTGATAGCCACATGAATCTGGCAAGACATGTCTTGCTTTCTGGGTTTATTTTGTGGTTGTTGTTTTTTTTTTCTTTACGTTCTCAAGTGGCATAGTCTTCATTTCATCTTCTAGTTCTTCCCAAAGACTTCAGGACCAAGACGGAGACATGAGAAAAGGGAAATATTTAATACATTCCTGAGTAAAATGAATGAATGAGTAAAGGTGTCCCGGTGCAGTGGCTCATGCCTAATCCCAGTACTCTGGGAAACCAAGCTGGGCAAATTGCTTAAGTTCAGAAGTTCAAGACCAGCCAGGCAACATGGCAAAATCCCATTTCCACAAAACACGCACACACACACACACACACACACACACACACACACACACAAAGAGAGAGAGAGAGAGACAGACAGACAGACAGACAGACAGAGAAAATAATTAGCTGGGCCTAATGGTGTACACTTGAGTCCCAGCTATCTGGGAGGGTGAGCTGGAAGAATCATCTGATCCCAGAAGGTCAATGCAGTGAGATGTAATTTCACCACAACAGGGCACGACCCTGTCGAAAGGGAGGGAGGGAGGGAGGAAGGAAGGAAGGAGCACAGAACCAAGAAGGACTGGAGTTAATTAATGACCCTGAAGTGCATGGATCTTCCAGAAAGACATTTTTTCTTACATTCTTAAAAACTTCTCAGAGATACTCCATTCTCTAGGTTCCAAAAACTCAACTGTGGTCCCTAAGCCAAACTGAAAAACATGAAAACGTCTTTGTCGTTGAAGCTGACAGAAATTCATTTTGTGAATGAAATGGTTCTTTTTATCATTGTCATGCACCTGTTACGTATCCACTACCGACTTCCTTTCCACTCTTGTCTGATGTGATTGTTCCAACTGCATCTGACTGTTACGGACTGGAGTTTGGGGAGCAGGATTTTCATCATGTCAGCCCCTGGTGAATTAACCTCTCTTTGCAGAATGTACTTGCTTTCTATTGATTTCTTTCGCTTTGGGTCATTTTTTCACTTCAAAAACTGTCCTCTACAATATGCATGTTGCTTTACTTTAAAGAAGGAATCAAAGCTATTTCAAAGGCCTCTAAAAATCTCTATCATAGGTAAGTAGCTTATGTAATGTAAATATGCACACCTGTTCTGAAGATACAAGACAATATGTGTAGATTCCATACAGAAATCATGAGTTATGTATCTAAGAAACAAAACACGCATGAAGGGCCTCTGACATAAGAATTTTAAAACATTTCAAATTTTTTAAAAGTTGCCATAGGCCAGGCATGGTGGTTCATCCCTGTAATCCCAGCACTTTGAGAGGCCCAGGTGGGTGAATCATTTGAGGTCAGGAGTTCGAGACCAGCCTAGCCAACATGGTGAAACTTCTTCTCTACTAATAATTTAAAAAATTAGCCAGGTGTGGTTGAAGCAGGAGAATTGCTTTAACCCAGGAGGTGAGAGTTGCAGTGAACCAAGATCATATCACTGCACTCCAGCCTGAGCAACAGTAAGATTCTGTCAAAAAAAAAAAAAAATTGCCATTTATGACAATTGGCTAATACTTAACTGAGTATTTACTGTGTATCGGGCATAGTTGCAAATGCTGTACCTCAGTCAAAGTCAAATCTGTTTGTTTAAAGCAGGTGTACACAAGGTCCACCTATCTGAATATTTCAGTTGCCCACCTACCTTATTTATTTTCTCAACTGCATAGACAGATGACTCATCTCAGTGATAACGCACGCAGGATGTGTGGAGTCAGAAGGATCAGAAGAATGGTTGGGTCTCTGCTTCACCACACACTCTGCATGTGACCCTGGCCAAACTGCTTAACATCTTTCAGAATAACCTTACTATTTTCTTTTTATAAATGAAAGAAATGGGTTTGTCCCTGTGGTTTAATGAATTTCATTAATTTTGTATCTGTATAAATGGAACGGAAGGACATGCTTTTATTCTCTCATAGGTAGGTCAGATATTCAAATAATGTAATAAAAGTGAATGCACATTTTTATTTTCATCGTGAAACGCTAACGATTATTTTGGAAGAAAAAATTGCCTAGAATTCAATCTAATTTTATGAGCTTCCAGAGACTTTTGGAACAAAATAAATGCATCTTCACGTTGACTGGAGGATAAACATGTTAAAATAGAGGGATATATATTTACAGAAGTAGAGAAAGATAACTTTAAGCAGGATGTATGTGTAATTTGCGAAGGATTTCTCAGCACGTATGAGCATAACTCAAGTTTACACCTTAATCCTCATATCCAGAATGCAAATCAGACTGATGGACACTTTATGCTATGCAAATATTTTTAGCTAAACTATGATTTTTACCAAAATTAGAATTGAAAGAGTTCCAAATTATCTCCTGGCATTTGGGATATATTTCTTTGTTAAGCTAATATCAACTGTCACTTCCAGATCCCAATGGGATACATCCCCAGGCCCTTAAGGGGCTGCAGACGTCTGAAATCCGACTCTCACTGTCCATCTTAGAGTACCTGATGAGAAAGTGCCACATTGACACGCCAAATAGATTTGTGATTGAGAGGTAGAGTCTTAGGTAGGTTCACTCTGTAGAAACATAAAAGCATGGTGACAACATATAAGCTAAAATGTATCATTAGATCACACAAATTATCCTTTTAATAATTTTCATTTGAAAAAACAACTTAAAAGAATTCTAAAATTGGATTTTGCATGTGTCTTAATTTAAAATAACTCAGATTTAAAATAACTTGAACTGTAAAAATCCAAAGAATTTATGGGATGCTGTCAACATGCCCTTCAAATTACTGAAGTTAATTATGTAAGATCATCTTTCTCTTATTCACAAGCACAGTTAAAAATATCAACTACAGTCACTGAAGCATTGGCAATCGAATGTTGAAAATTCCTTAGAGAACGTTTGCTTTTTACAAATTGCCATTTTACTTTGTGTCATTTTGTACTTCTGATGTTATCGCATAGCAGGAAATTGACCAGACATCCTGGTGTTCTCCAGAGAGTGAAGGCTAGTTCAATTAGTCACTGATTTGAAATGTCTGAGCAGGTACATTTGTCTTAAAAAAAAAAAAAAAATCAGGATTCATTCAAATAAAGAGACTCCTTGTATTCAGAAAATAATTTTAAACACTATGAGCTGTTACTTCTCATTTGTTTGCAAGGAAGAAACAGCAATAAGTAAAAGATCAAAGCTGGATAATACTTAGGTTGAGTTTTTATCAACTATTCTGTTGTCTGCAGCCATTTCAGGCATTTAAAATTTTCCTTCTCTGAACAATTAGTTCTAAGATATTCAAGTCTTCTAAAGGACAAAATAATAATCTCTGCTATGATAAAGCCATTCTGCTTGTAATACATACTGATAAATAACTCCATTAGTAACCTCTCCGAAGGTAAGCGATGTAAGTCTATTACCCAGGAATATATTAGGTGTTCTACATACAAGCTCTCATGAAATTATTATTCCATCTCTATCTCTAAATCTTAAGCCAGTATTTTCCGTCATGCAAATTTGAAAAATCTTGTTAAATAATTTTAATTTTAACAGTTCTAACAGTACCTGTACTTCAGTATTTTATTCAGTTCTTAAATGATTTTATTCTCTGGTTTTAACGAGCATGAGTCTTGTGGCCATTTCTTCCTCAAATGTTAGTAAGTCTGCCTACGTATCAGTCACACAGCATCAGTTCATCAGTAGCTAACTTCTCGTGTCACATGACTCACAGCTAGAGAACTGTCAGAATTCAGAGGGTTGACTGACTCAACGCATGAAAGGAAGTTGTCACAATTGAGATGACAGCTTTACGACTGAAAGGACGTACCTAGGACTGCAGTACTGTACTGCAGGTAAAAGCAGTACATTTTAAGCTTTCCAAAATAATTGAAAATGATGTATTTTTTAAAAATAAAGACAATACAGAGATATAACATGGTCAGAGTTTCAAATGGGCACCATTTTGTGTAATTGAATCCGACAAATAAACAAATAAACCAAGCCAGCCAAATTAGAGTTCTTAGGTTAGCTGAGAAATAGAATTTGTTTCATGATGGATTTCCATTCAAATATGAAAGAGAAGTGATTTTTATTAAGAGGGAAAAATTCAAATGCCATACTTTTGAGATACGATTATTTTTTTCCAGATAGTTAGATTTTTGGTATTTTAAAACAAAAGTTTTGATTCACATTTAAAAATTCAATATGTATTTCATTATGGAGAGCTAACATATGAAGTCTGTCAATTTAGCCATTAGTAAGTGTACAATTAAGTGACATTAGACACATCCACAAGATTGTGTCACCATCACCACTATCCATGTCCAGAACTTTATCCTCATCCCCAATAGAAAATCTGAACCCATTAAAAATAACACCCACGCCCCTCATAACCACTATTGACATAGAATAATTTAAGTGCCAAAACCTCTATTGTGTAGATTGTGATATAGAAAAAAGCAAAATTCAAAAATTAATTTCTACCTGCACTCCTATACACCATTGATTGATTGATTGACTGACTAATGGAGACAGAATCTCTCTCTGTCACCCAGGTCAAAGTGCAGTGGCAGAATCTCGGCTCACTGCAAACTCTGCCTCCCAGGATCAAGCAATTCTTCCATCTCAGCCTCCTGAGAAGATGGGATCACAGGCGCATGCCACAGCTAATTTTCTCAATTTTAGTAGAGACTGGGTTTCACCATATTGATCAGGCTGGTCTCGAACTCCTGACCTCATGTGATCCACCCGCCTCTGCCTCTCAAAGTGCTGGGATTACAGGCATGAGCCACTGTGCTCGGCCAAAGCAATTAATATAAATGTGATCCAAATGGGTCCAATTCTTTATAATCCATAAATGATTAATTTTACCCTTCATTTTCTCCATAAGATCATATTCTACAGGGTATTCTTTCTTGCCTCCACAAATCTTTCTATCACCCATTAATCTCCAATACAGTCTCTTGCCAAAAGCTTGTGATTAAAAATAATAATAATAATAAAAGAAACAAAAACCAGCATATGAATATCTGTTATCTATCACGCCAGAAAAAGTCTGAGAGATTTCAGGGAGCTACTTATGACCTTCCTGGCCTGCACCAAGGGAGATTCTCCATCATCAGATCAATTGCTCTCCTCTCTCTCAGTGCTGATTTTAAATATCCTATCAACAACTGCTGCAATTCAAAAGACGTAGCTATCTTGGCTTTCGAATACCTCTCCAAGTGGCAGCAGACACATGTTTGCTTGTTTCATTAACAGACCTTACCATGTCTGTTCCTTGCCAAAAATAAAAATAAAAAGAGAAAAGCCTGGCAGTGCCTCTCTTCTCCTACTTCCCATCCTATAGATTGGGATCCACTCCACACCACTGAGTTCCACACACAGCCCGGGTCTGTCTCTGGAATTGCCACCACCCACCGCAACGCTCAGCCCAAACATTTGTCCTTCTCTCCATCACTCCATGAACATTCAAGCCAGTGTAATTCTGCACGTAGGGTTTTATGAAAACAAGATATTGCTGCTTCTGGAAAGCCGTTATTCATTCTTTAGAATTCATCCTGAATGCCACCACGTAGGTAAAGTGTTGACAGCGTACTCACCTGTTGGCTGCTTTTATAATTTGCAAGATCAGTGGGTACATACCCTACTGTACCCCATTATACCCTTAATCATGGGATTGTGTGTGTGTGTGTGTGTGTGTGTGTGTGTGTGTGTGTGTTGGTCTCCTGGTCACTGTTATACTAGTGACTTGCACAACAAACCTAATGTTTAGTAAGTTAATGTTCTGTATGAACTAGTCATTTTCAATTTGCTAGTGAAAAATATTTTACATAAGACATTACTAAATACCAGAATATTGGTATTTCCTTATATAATGAGGAATGCATTGTACCCCAAATAAAATGAGTTGGGGGTGGTCTTACCAAGATTCAGTAGGGCAAATTATCATGTATCATACACTGGAGCCAGTTCATAGAAAATCTTTCTATCCATCCATCCATCCATCCATCCATCCATCCATCCATCCATCCAACCTTCCCTCCACCCAAGTAGGAGAAAAGCCAATCTCTAGGAAACAATCTCTCTCTTATCTCACAAGAGCCCAGTTCTACTTTTATCTTAAAAAGCCAGGATTTATTAAAGTACACATAGGACTGTGCTTTTAAACATGCTGTTTATTCTGAGTCCATTGACTTCTAGGTGTGTCAATATTTTGGGGACTTACAGGGAAGACACCTGAGGCTCTCTTTCTCTTCCACACCACTGCACTATACTCCACTGTTTTGATTTCCTGAGAAGACAGAGAAGCTTCTGTGTGGAGCTTTAACATCACCTAATTTAAAATTATTTTCTCAGGTAGTAGTGAGTTTTATCTCTCTTTACTTAAACAAGTAGTATATAATGTCACTATGAGTATGTCAAAATAATGATACTTCAGAGTTTTATTTTGAAGTATATTAGGATTAAAATTGGATGCAAACATAAAACACTTGTGTATTTTACATACATACCATGTCTTCCATGGCCCATACATTAATTATTCCTGAAATATCTAAAAATTGAAATGCAATGTAATGCCCAATAATAGCATACAGAAATGACAAAATTATTCAATTTCCACATAAAAATCATGTGTAAAGTAATTGTATGTAAAAATTCTATAAACATTTAGAGGTGTGTCCTACTTTGTTACTGGAGGCACAGAGAGCAGAGGGAGAACTTGACTTCAGACTGGAATCTTAATCTTTATTCTGCCATTCCTTCACTCTGGGAGCTGAGTGAACTGTGAGTCTCTTTGTTTTGCCTGTAAGTGACAGAACCTTTGTCTGTAAAGTGGGAATAAGTAAAGGTTGCAAGGGGATGCATATTAAAGCACCCGCGCCGGGCCCGGTGGCTCATGCCTGTAATCCCAGCACTTTGAGAGGCCGAGGTAGGCAGATCACAAGGTTAAGGAATCGAGACCATCCTGGCCAACATGGTGAAACCCCATCTCTACTAAAAATACCAAAAAAGCTGGGTGTGGTGGTGTGCTTTTGTAGGCCCAGCTACTCGGGAGGCTGAGGCAGGAGAATTGCTTGAACCCAGGAGGCGGAGGCTGCAGTGAGCCCGGATCACACCACTGCACTCCAGCCTGGCGCCTGGCGACAGGGTGAGACTCTGTCTCAAAAATAAATAAATAAATAAAGCACCCGGAATAATAAGATTCTAAAATGGTATCAGCTCTCATGCTACTGTAAGATTATTATTTATCTCCATCAACTTTACAAACATAATTTGCGAAAGATGTCTATGTGACCAAACTGAAACAGGTCATTTATGAGTTCCATTATCATCCCATTCTCCTGTAATAGAGGTTTTTTCTTAAACTATATGGTATATTGTGGTAACTTTGGGCAGCACACAATAGGAATAATACTAATGATCTTGATTTTTATTTACCAGAAATATCTCTGTTCTTTACACTAACAGAAAGCTTGTGGAATTTAAATACATCATAAATATACTTAAATAAAAAGTTATAAACAAATAGCCCGACAAATGTTGTCTTAACTCAGGACGTGGACTCTGAAAGAGCAAGTGAGCCTGCTGAGAGTCTTTTTTTGATAAAAGCAAAGAAGAGTCTTAATTTTCTAACTACAGAATCTCAAAACCAGGTAATTATCTGAGCTCTAGTCACCAAAATCAAGGTATGGCACGTTTTGAAAGTTCTTTCAATTTTATTAACTAAGGAAAGTAACAAATTGTATTTTATGCAATAAAGGTTGGATTTACTTTACAATTCCATGTTAACATGATATCAGTGTGCATACAGAAGAATAAGAAGAATGCTATGTATGGTCCCTTGCAGAGAAAGACCTTGTTATTCCAGGGTAAGAAATGACTTAGAGCCTTAACTAACTGTGGTCTTAACTATGTCTGTGATTTTTTTCTGGATCTTATTTTTTTCATATACCAGATTAAGACTTCAAACAATCTGAACCCTCAGGTCCCTTCCAATTCTTATGATCTATAGTTTTTCAACTCAAAATCAAACCATACACTGACATAAAAATGGCATATTTTAAAAATAAGATTTCATAATATCCACTACCTATACACTGATAAAGTGGTTAAAAATTATTTTTACATAAGCCTCTTTCAAATGCTCTCAACTCGGATTTTCTACACATTCATGCTTAAATCATGAAATAACTCTGATATTAAAAAAAATCAAGTTCAACAACTTCATGGTAAAGTAGAAAATATTTATAAAGAAACATTTAGAAGAAACTATTTTCCCTAACACTATAATAATTCAAGTCTCCATAATTCTAACCTTCTGAAAGGAAAGCTGGCAGACAGGTGGTATTTGCCATAATTATTATAAAACTAAGGAAAGGATGAAAGATTTATTTTTATCTGACATAATTTCTTGAGTTTTAAGCCAGAAATGTATTTAGCAGTAGGCTATGTTTAACAGACATTCAAAAACTATGATTTCTAATTGTAAATGCATGCATAAAAATGTATAGTATTATTCTGACTTCCTTGCACACATGACTGAGAACTATTTTGAAATATAAATACATATAATTTGTTTCTGTGATCACATTGTTTATATAAATATTACCAACTTTCATGTCATAATTCCTCTAAAATGAATATGATTCTCATTATTATAAGTAGAAACACAGAATTCAAAAATAATTTGATTTTTCTCATTAATTTTAACTCAGGAAGAAATGGACTGTAATCCCCCGCTAGCTCAGACATAGTATGTGATCACTTAGGACATTTTCTATAAAATAAATTCATTGGGAGCAAACATCTTGCATGTCAAGGGTAATAAACGGCTGTTAGTGATCCACATTATCTTCAAAGCTGCAGTCTGTGATCGAAAAAAGTCTTAAAGAAGTTGAGGGAAAAAGCCAAAGTGAGGAGGTAAGAGATCCCATATCTGTTTTCAGGTATGTTCAAGCCTATCTGCCTAAAGACTCATATTGTATAAGCTGCTCCTGTAGGTGGAAATGAGACTTCACATGTAGAAGTTATAGAAAGAAAGACTTTAGGGTTAGTACATACAGATGGAAATTTTTCTCTCCTAAAAGAGCCATGAAACCTCGGAATAGAACACTGATACGGTTTCACTCTGTCCACACCCAAAATCTCATCTTGGATCATAATCCTCTACTCCCCGTAATCTACTTTGGGTGTGAAGGGGGAGACCAGGCTCACATCATTGGATCATGGGGGCCGTTTCCCCCATGCTGTTCTGATGACAGCAAGTGAAGTCTCACGAGATGTAATGGTTGTGTAAGTGTCTGGGAGTTCTTCCTGTGTTTATTCTCCATCCTGCTGCCTTGTGAAGAAGAGGTCTTCCTTCCCCTTCAACTTCTGACATGATGTAAAGTTTCCTAATGCCTCTCCAGCCCTGTGGAACTGGGAGTCAATTAAGTATCTTTCCTTTCTCAATTATCCAGTCTCAGGCAGTTCTTTATAGCAGCTTGAAAATGAACTGATACAGATACTAAGTGATATTCAAAGACAAAACGTTGACTGTCTTTCAACAACCCTGAATTTAAAAGTTTTGCCTTAGGTAAGAAATTTTGTTTCTGAGGTTGCAAGATTACAAAAACATTTTCTAGCTATCTAAAAGACAGACGTCAGGAGCTAGGTGTTCTCTTGTTAACTGCTCTGTCTCCTGAATGTTACCCAGTATCTGGAACTAAATCAAACTGCATAAATACCTGTTAAAGGAACAAAGCTACTGGGACCTATGGGTTGAAGAGTACTCTTGAAAATACTGTACCTGAACGCTCCAGCCCAGCTGTCATTTTAAAAATTAAAAATCACTTGGACTTTGTGTGTGATTTGATCCCATTGTTCTATATTTTGTATATCGTAAAGAAGGTAGAACATGGCATAGAACCTCAATTATTAAGAGCGCTTGGCCTATCAAGGGAAACTCATGCTACTGAATATGTGTTAAATATAAAAACATACCAATAAATATGCATTATTTTCTTTAATTATCCAATATCTTGTAGAACACTTTTTTATTTTTAGTTCCTTTCTAGTTGCTCTGACCATATTATTGATGGAAAGCATCCTTCTTAGAATTTAAAATGCTTGAGGGCAAGCATTCCCTTTAGATCCATGATAACCAGCAAAGACCTTGACTTACAGGTGAAGTCGATATAGTTCATTGAATAAACATTTGAAATCATTTCAGTAATGTATGTGAAATTTACTCGTAAATACTATTTGCTTGTACTGAAGCATTACTTTCACCAGTGTGAGTTTTAGAAAATTTTCTAGCTCTTAAATTATACACTTTCATTTGATAAAATAAAAAATAAAACCATAAAAAATAAAAAAATAAAAACATAAAATTCCATAGAATCCTGCAGAGTTTACTTCAACTCAATATAGTAAAGACTAGGAAAAAAAAACAACAACTCCATAATCAAACATAAAACTGACTTAAAATGTTCTCTAATTTGTATCTCTACAAATCTTCCAAAAGCCATTAAGTACACTCTATCCATGAATAATACCAATTGTCCTGACCACGAGCTGAGCTCTTCAAGGCTTATGTTGTGATAATAGACTTCCCGATGTGCATTTATTTATTTTTTATTCACCCAAAGCTGTAAAAGGGAAACTTATAATTTTATGTAATAGCTTAGCTTTCTCCAAACTGAGTATGGGTACAGAAAAACCCATTATTCTTTTCATATCAACATAACAAAACCAACATGGTCACACCTGGCTGAAAACATTTTTCTCCAAAGTCTGTTAGCTTCTTGGAATGAAAAGGAAAACTAATTTTTAAAAAGCAAAGTCATTTAATAACAAGCCATCCAAAGCAAGGAAGTTTTAGATTAGCCCCTCTGGACATGGAATGACTGCTTGATTTTCTTTTTTGACGGAGTCTCACTCTGTTGCCTAGCATGGAGTGTAGTGGTATGATCTCACTTCACTGCAACCTCTGCTTGCAAGGCTCAAGCGATTCTCTTGTCTCAGCCTCCCAAGTAGCTGGGATTACAGGTGTATGCAACCACACCCAGCTATTTTTTTTTTTTTTGTATATTTAGTAGAGACAGGGGTTTCACCATGTTGGCCAGGCTGGTCTTGAAGTTCTGACCTCAGGTGATTCACATGCCTCAGCCTCCCAAAGTGCTGGGATTATAGGCACAAGGTTTTATTTTTGAAGAGCACAGCCTCACAATGTTTCACGTCAGTTAACACTTAATTGCAATATTAAAAGGTTCCCTTGATTATCTCCAATATGCATATTTGGAGTCCATATATATATATATATATATATATATATAAAATTTTGGCAGAACATTAGGAGACACAGGCTGTATATAAATCACTATGTGTTGATGGAGAATGATCATTGCAGGAAAATTATTTTTAGCATAATAACCTGAGAGTTAGTTCAGGCTGTACATTCTTTGGAGAAAGATTGGAGTTGACTTTTATTGTATAAGCATCAACATATATGTATTTTTAAATTCTCTATATGGATGCAGGAATATGCACTTGGAAGACATGTAGAAATAATGATTAAACTCAGAGACCTCACAGTAAGACGGCCATTGAAGAATAACACCTTCCGTCTTTGCTGTGCAATCCACAGCATGTGACCAGGAGAAGATATTCTGTGCCTCAAATCCTTGTCAGGAAAATATGAGATGATAAAATACAGTATTGAGCTGTCTCCTAATGATGATGTATGCTATTAAGGATTATAGCTACGTTACAACTGTATCAGCTTCCACAAAAATCATCTATGATGGTTAATGTTGATATAACGGGGTTTGAAAAGAGAGACACTTACTACATAGTATATTCAAGTCCAAAATTTAGATAGGGCACTTTGTCCATTTATATATGGATGCTTTTTTATTTTATAGATGGATTTTAAAAATACATATATGGATGTTTTATATATGTGTTCTTAAATTTATTCCTACAGCTCTACCAGTAAGCATTCACATACAGCACAGACTGGTGAAGGAGGCTTCTTCCCAAAAACGACAACGAACATTTATCTACCAAGCAGGCCTGGGTCCACATAATAAAGATAATCAGTCTTTATCAATCAATAAAGATAATCAATGTGATCTAGTTGTTCCAGCAAATTAAGCTGGAGCCAAGGTCCTGCTATTTTTAATTCATCAGGGTGACTTTTATTTTTACAGTTATGAAAATATCATTTAAAAAGTCTAAAGGATAACTAATTTCAACTTATGCTAATTAAAGGAAATAACTGCTGTATATCATTTAAAGAGATACTGTAGATTATTGAGTCAAATGCATTAGCAATAAGAAAAGAAAAGAAATTATTGCATACATACTACAAGTATTCCTGTTACTTCCTGGCTGGAAGCAGCCTTATTGAATGTAGGCTACTTTGCTTTAACCTTGTAAGTATGTATTGATTGATCTGATAGTCACTGAAAATACAAGTCCAATTATGTCGGGGCTGAAAGTGGGAGACCAAATCACTTCTTTCTCAGATGAAGGAACTGAAGCCCAGAAAAGTCCCCAAACTGGAATACAGTGGAGTTTGGACAAGAAACCCCAACCCTTAGTCTCCAGGTAGAAGTACTGTATCTAAACAGAACAAGTGTTACTCTCAAGTAAAGTAGTGGTGATTTAAGAAGTAGGCAAAGGGCCATTACCACTGTGAGCTCTTCAGGGCTTCATCTGATGTGCTGTGTCCACAAAGACATGGCCAACTGTTTCCATAATAACCACTATGACCACCTGGGCAGAGTCATGAATAGTGTATACATTTTCCTTTGCAATAATAGAAAAAAGCACAGCAGATACTGTTCATGAAACTCAGCATTCTGAGATAAGCAAATTAGAGAGGACTAAATACTATTTCCTAGGTCACTCAGATTGGCCATATCCAATAAAGCATAATTGTATTTACTATGAGAAAATGTTCTTGAAAAAGAAATAATTGTACAACAGACATTCATGCCATTCTGATTTCCACTGGAGTTTTTGTTTACTTGCTGGTAATAATTTCTTAACTGTGAGGTCAATAATTGGTTGACACGTGTTCTCACTTATTAGTGGGGCCTAATCATTGGATAAATATAAACATACACAAGGGCAGAACAGATACTGGAGGAAACTAGAGGTGGCAGAGCAACGAGGGCTGAAAACCCACATACTGGACATTACACTCACTACCCGTGTGACAAGATGATTCGTACCACAAATCTCTGAGTTACGCAATACACCTGTGTAACAACTTGTTTACAAGTACACTGGGTAACTGACTCAGAAGTTGCAGCTGTTCCTTCTCTCAGTTTAATATATCTTAAAATAATTATCTGTTTACATGCAACATTAAAGTAATGAAGGCATCATAATGAAATGTAAGGAAACTCAGTTCTTAAATATAATTTTCATAAAAACATACAAAATCTGACATCGCGATGCTCCTATAATATCACATATCTTTTTATCCTTAGCTCTGTGGCATGCCTAAAATTCAATACTTACAAAACTCTTGGAACTACTTTTTCGTATGTCCAAAATAATGCAACAATTTAGAAACAGCATACAGACAACCACATAATGTGTTTAAATTCATTTGGTACAACCCGCATCCAGGCTAAAAAGCATGAGAAGGTATTTCGCTCCAGCATTTTTATTTGTTTTAATAAGCCCCACCCCACGTCCAGCATGTCCTTGTTGAAAAGTGAGCTTCACTTTAGAAGTGAATGTGATATGGTAGGTATACCACACATCACTTCCTTTCACTGGTGTCTTTTTTCATTAAATATTCATTTAAGTAAGTGCCACTTTAGGGCAACTGTGCTTAAAGAAATAGAGAGGTACATTGCTGGTCAGCTATGAACATAAAGAAGATCCTCCAGAGCATCAAGTGCATTCAGAAGCAGAGGAATGAGAGCGTATCCTGCTGTCTTTCTCTTCTAACAGTGCGATTTGTCAGATGTCTCCCGTATGTATTCGAACGGACCACATTAAATGTCAGCAAAGTGCTCGTTTTTTTTTTCTTTTTCTTTTTCTTTTTCTTTTTTTTTTTTTGAGACGGAGTTTTGCTCTTGTTACCCAGGCTGGAGTGCAATGGCACGATCTCGGCTCACCGCAACCTCTGCCTCCAGGGTTCAGGCAATTCTCCTGCCTCAGCCTCCTGAGTAGCTGGGATTACAGGCACGCGCCACCATGCCCAGCTAATGTTTTGTATTTTTAGTAGAGACGGGGTTTCACCATGTTGACCAGGACGGTCTCGATCTCTTGACCTTGTGGTCCACCAGCCTCGGCCTCCCAAAGTGCTGGGATTACAGGCTTGAGCCACCGCGCCCGGCAAGTGCTTGTTTTTATACCACTTTTGGTAGCAACAGTTATACTGGTGTTTCGCTCAAGATGGAGCATCTTTATATCCATTGCTGGCCCTTAAAATGTTCCCATAACATTATTTGTTTTGTAATTTTCCTTGTTAATGATTTTCTGTCTATATTCGTTTACATTTAATTGAATACACAGCTCCTTCAATAAAAGTAAAATGAGGGCAAAACTCATTCTGCAAAGGTAAGTGTGGAACTTCACATTCTACTGCCTGAAATAAGGCAGGAAGGGTTATGCCCATCTATCCTTCACTGAAAACGCAGCATCACTTACCCCAGGCCTGTTGAGCAGCTCTCCCCATGGCACAGGTTGGAACGGTTTCAGGCTGGAGGAGACTGTTGTGTGTGAGGGGTGTGTGCATATCCACGGACTCACACACACTGGGAAAGAAGGTCTCTTTTCTGGGCTTTGTTCACGGCGGCGTGAAAACTGAAGTTCTCAGAGCTCCTGTGAAGGTCCCACACACAGGGACTGGCTCCAGCCCGCCTTTGAGTGGATCTCGCTGAAATCACTCTCCTGAACACGCACCCACTCACAGCTGATGCCTACCCCACGTGCAGACCCAGCTGTCTTACTTGTTGACAGAATGGTTAAGCGAGCCCCTCCTACAGAGATCCCATTTGAAAACTAAGCCCCAAATGAGTTTGCCGCCAGGTTCGCCTGCTGAGGTGAATGCACTGAAAGTGACAGACATTCAGCATGTCGCAGCATCTTTATTGAATAAATACAGGGCTGGCCTGATAGGAATCGTCTCAGCACAGTGGAAGAAGAAGAGGCATCATTGACCTTAATCCACTCGTTCATCCACACAGTCAGAGTGTGAGTGCCCAAGATCTCACAAGCATTCGTTTCTGAGGGCCCTGCACACGTGCTGTCTTTACGAGGTTTCCCTGTAGATACGCGCTTGGTCACAGTTAGTGTGGGAGAGATACACATTCACTTTGATAGCCAGACTCGGCCTATCTGACTTGGAGAAGTTTGTAGTGCGACCACGGCCACTTGAATTCTAGGGAGCCTATTCCAAAGGTCTCAGTTACGTGGCCCTGGAAGAAACATCTAAGTTTAATGTCACAGTTTGGGATTTATTTTTATATGATAACTTGGGATCTCCCATATAGACGCCCGACCTTTTAAGATCTCACTGCAGGTATTCAAAGGGGGAACAGGCTGGTGGAGGCACAGAACCTTTCTTTTTCCTCAAGGGTCCCTCTAACTTGAATCAGGACACACTCAACTTAGAATCTTCAGGCAGAAGGAAAAAGCCAAACCACACTGACTGTCTTAACATTATTGAGCCCTCCTTGTTTAGCTGGGGTGGAGGGTATGTTTAAGTCAATGAATTGGGCACTAATCATTTTAAAGATTTTAATAAACCTAGAGTCTCTGACTTCACTAACCACTCCTCACCTTCAGAAAGGTAACAGATTTTTTATATTGCCCAGCAAATAACTAAATTAGCTGCTTTTCAAATTGCTTCTTTGGCAACTCACGCCATTTAAATCACTCAAAATAGCTGCAGATACTTTCCTCAACAAAACTAAGCATTTAGAAAAATATATAAACCAGGCAAGGTGGCTCATGCCTGTAATCTCAGCAATCGGCAGGCCGAAGTGAGTGGATTACTTGAGGTCAGTAGTTTGAGATCAGCCTGGCCAACATGGTGAAACTCCATCTCTACTAAAATAATAATAATAATAATAATAATAATAATAATAATAATAATAAATTAGCTAGGTGTGGTAGCGTGTATTTGTAATCCCAGGTACTTGGGAGGCTGAGGCAGGAGAATCTCTTGAACCCAGGATGCAGAGGCTGCAGTGAGCTGAGATTGTGCCATTGCACTCTAGCCTGGATGATAGAACTACTGGGAAAAGTCAGCACCAAGACATCGGGATCTTTTTTCTGAAGAGTTAGTAAAGTTTTTTCTCCAGAGTTAGTAAAGTTTGCTACTAACTCTGGAGAAAGTAGTAGCAAACTTTAAAAATCTTCTTTGAAAAGTGAAATTTTCTATTATTTCCTTTCATTGTTCTTTTCATAGTCACTTGAAATTTCCAGGCCTTCCTGGTGTTAAATGATGTTAAAACGTCTTTTCTAAGTGACTCTACTGAGTCGTTAATTGTATTCGAGCTAAATTTCTTGTACGAGTTCAAATGATGAACTTGGAGCCATGTCGCGTAGAACTGAATGTCTCACTTTTTTTTACTTAGTGTAATAAAATAGCTGCTCACATTTATTTAAGCTTAGGAACAGCCATGAATGGTTCTGTGCTTTTTTACATCTGTTTCTTCATGTAATCCTTATGATACTGAGCACAGCTGGCATTCCCGTTGTAAAGAGAAGGAAACCAAGTTTCGGGAAGTCTAACATTTTCCAAGACCACATGCTATAAGGAGCAGGGAAGACCGAACTTGGGCTTAGCTGCATAGTAGACGCTGTCAAAGGCATACACGGCAGCCTTTCTGAACCTTTCGAAACCCCGAGTCTGTGAAATAAGGCAAATCATTTCCATCACAAGATACTGTCTACCTGAAGAAGGAGCTAGTTTTCACTCTTTTGAAGTCATTTTGTCCTTCAATCTATTTAAATCGTTAACAAATCTAAAAACGCAATTGCCTAATTGTGCTCGTTTGAGCAGTCCTCACAAAACATGTTGGTGTGGTAAAAACGTGCTTAATTCTTCAGAATTAAATATTCTGTAGTGACAAATATACACATCGAATCACATCGATAGAAAACATATTAACTAGTTAACACAATGTTATCACAACAATGTATTTTTCACCTCAAATACATTACTGTCGTTTAGTATCTAACAAAGCATTTAAAACCCTTTTGCAGGTACCCAGTGGGAGTTCTGTGGTACCAGTGATGGCTCTCAGCCTTCTCCTAAGCTTCCAGGTTGGAAACAGCGCTTCTCCAGCTGCCTGGGGAATCTTAGGTTTCACATTTAAGCCCAGGACTTTCCTAGCATGCTGCCCTCCCCGGAGTGTGGCCATGAGGGCTGTGTGCCTATTACAACAGGAGAGAGTCAGTGCTTCTGTTTCAATGAGTCCCAGCAAGGCAGCAATGGAGGTGGGGTGGGGAGGAAGAGGCAAGGTGTGGTCTGGAGTGTTGGGGAAGGAGTTGGTTGAGGAAGGAGGCTTTCAAGAAGCATGTGGGCCTCCTGGAAGCCACGCTGTAAAATGAAAAGAGAATTCCTTAGACTGAGCTCTGCCTTTTGGTTGAGATCCTGAACTTCTCTGGACACAAATAAATGAGAGACTTGAATGTATTAACTAGATGGTCACTTTGAAATTAAAAATCTTATCTAGCCAGGTGTGGTGGCTCATGCTTGTAAACCTAGCACTTTGGGAGGCTGAGGCAGGTGGATTCCTTGAGATCAGGAGTTCAAGACCAGCTTGGGACACAGGGCAATTCCCTGTCTCTACAAAAAACAAACTACAAAAAATTAGCTTCGTGTAGTGGCATGGGCCTGTAGTCCCAGCTGCTTGAGAGGTGGGTGCAGGAGGATTGCTTGATCCCAGGAGGTCAAGGCTGCAGTGAGCTGAGATCGCACCACTGCACTCTACCCTGGGTGACAAAGCGAGACCTTGCCTTGAAATATACACATATATCTATATATAAAATATTAAATATATATTATATATTATATTAAATATATAGATAAATATTGTATTTAAATATATATAATTATATATAAATTATAAAATATATATCTATAAATTATATATAAAATTATATAAAAATATATAAATTATATATATGTGTGTGTGTGTATATATATATATATGTATAAATAATTATCTATCTCTACTTTGCCCAACAAAGTGGACAGTAACAGCAACCTGTCCTTTTCTTCAAGTAATTTTTTTAATTGAACAACTGTTATTTTATTTAGAGAAAGTTGACATAGTTATTCAAAGTAACCAAACAAGACTTAAGCATGAACACGGTGATGTGAGCATCTTTTCAGATAGTTCCCACGTGCATAGAAGGAGCCTGCCTTTTCTGTACCTGAAAATGGGATCCAAATATAGAAATTATTTGCAATGTTCAACTCAATACTTCACCATGGAAATACATTCATGAGGGCAGTACACTGTGTCATTCAACAATCTATTTGGCTATTTTAGGATGGTAAACATTCAGGCTCTGTCCAACTTTTCAGTAAGAGAGAGGCGGCCACAGTGAATAAGCCCCTATTGCAGCAGGATGTATTAACTCCCTAGATGAAAACATCTGATCATTTAGAATTTGGCTGACAGGGCCGAATTATCTAATTTTTCTAGATATACAAGAAGACTATAAGGGAGTGGCTTCTCTGTGCACAACCAAGACTTGATGTCATCAGTTAGAGTTTCACAAATGCACTGAGGGAAAAAGGCAATGTTTAATGCACTCAGCTTCAATCGGTTATACGCTTGGGAATCTTTTCATACATTTATTATTTATGTTTGTTCTTTCTATAAAATAACTTTTTATACTTAATCGTTCCTAAGCTCTTTGCTTACTGATTGTGAGATGATCCTTTTCTATTATTTGTCTAGAACAATGTGGTGAACAGACTCTTAGGGAGCTCACACGGCACCCCCACCTGCTCATGTCCATGCCCTGGTTTTCTCCGTGAGAGTGGACGGGACCCATGGCTTGCTTTCAACCAACACAGCAAACTGACAGTGATAGACTGTACGTGAGTCCTTGTACAGGATTACGTGATTACATATGAAATCCTGTAATCACCCAATCTGTCTCCCCTAAACCCCACTACTAATCTGGCTTGACCCATGCTATGAAGTCCCAGGTGACAACTATGTGTGGCCACCAGGAATTGATGGTAAACTCTAGCTAAAAGCCAGCCAAATACTTAAGCCCTCACGCCTACAACTGCAGGGGACTGAATTCTGCCAGCTGCCCAACTATCTTAGAAGAGGATTCTACCCCAGCTGAGCCTCAGGTGACGATGAAGTCCCAGCCAACACTTGATTGCAGCTTTGCGAGATCCTAAGCGGAGATCCAGCCAAGTTGCCAAACCATGCACAGACTCCTGACCCACAAAAACTATAAGATAATGCATGTGTGTTGCTTGAAGCTGTTAAGCGAGCAATAATAATGTTACAACACAGTAGTTGGCTAATACAAAGAGTATTCGAATGGAAGATTGCTCCCCAATCTGTCCTTCCATGTAGCTCTGTTTACTAGCTCTTGAGTTGTTCCTGGTGGCATCTGGTCCTGCAGAGAGGATAAACCTGGGTAACAGGGGACGCTATGAAATTACCTTGCTACAAATACTGTTGGCTTTCTGTCTCTCTTCCTCATTTTGGGGCAAAGAATGAGTATTGTCATTAAGGGCATTAAAAAGTGGCTCAAATCTTTTATTCTGATTTTAATACTACAGTAAATGACACCACATTTTAACTCAGACACTTTTTTCTTTCTCATAGGTTCTGTTCTTCAAATATAAAAGGTAAGAAGAAATGATAACCACTTCGACTTGTCATATAACACTATATAGTATTTTTATATGGACTCTTTTAAAAAGACCTATTATTGTCCATCCATCATCAAAACTGAAAGGAAAACACATTTGCTAAGAGACATAAATCATCCCCCAAAGTGCTGCTTGGCTGTACTTCTCATACTTTCAGGTCAGTAGACGCCTCATCTTTGCAACACTCTGACAACATTCCCCTTCCGTGTCTTTTGTTGCCAGCAAAGAAGGCTGGAAAGGTAATTTTGTAATTGCAGTTGTAAAAGAAAGAGACTGATTAGTCCTTCTTTGTTCCATAATCCTCTAATGTAATTATTTAAAATTAAAAAGCAGAGAGATAAAATGGTTATGAAGATCAAAATGACAATCGAAGGCTGGCATATCTGCTGAACAAGCGCTAATATTATTAAATTATTGTCACCAGAAGAAAAAATGCAAACACCTTGGATAACTTACTCCGTATACAAAGAGAAACAGTCAAGAAAAAGAAACACAAATGAATCAAATAAGCATGGCAAAATAATACCTTGAATACAGGACTTCAAAGCTAATTATTTTGACAAGTTCTAGTCTCAGTATGTGAGTAAATAAGCAGGCACAGTGATTTGAAGAACTCTTTACTGATACTTTCCCCAGGTCAGCTGTCTTCAACGAGTGTTTTCATAAACTGTTGATGACATTAATTTGAACTCACTAAAAGTAGTGGTTGGGATCGGGCGTATTACATAGGCTGAGAACATGTGTTTATTTATTAAAGAAACAGTGACTGTGTAAGAAACCAGAGTGATGGTTGGATACTTGCAAGAGTGCCCAATGCTCCAGGACTTAAAGATTTATGAATTCAAGACAATGTAAACAAATAAATGAAAAATCACCCAACAAGAACAACTTTTTTTTTGACATGGAGTTTTGTCCTTGTAACCCTGGCTGGAGTGCAGTGACGCGATCTCGGCTCACTGCAACCTCCGCTTCCAGGGTTCAAGCGATTCTCCTGCCTCAGCCTTCTGAGTAGCTGGGATTACAGGTGCCTGCTATCATACCAGCTATTTTTTAAAAAAAATTCTGGTGGAAATGGGGAAGAACAAAATATTTTTAAAGGACCCTAAACCTACCATAATGACTAATGACTTTTAAACATAGTAACTGACAAAAATAATTTAGATGAAGTAGATTGGGTGATTAACATTGGAGAGAACTCGAAGTGGACTCAAAGCTGAGTGGGCTTGAGATGGATGGAGACAAAGCTGAAAGTTACAGCCGATGAGGATGGATGGAAAACTCCTCAATGGAGAGAAAGCTGAAGGTAGACTTAGGATGTGCCTGGCCTGACTGAATTGGAAGTCACAGGGCAGAGCTGAAAAGACCGATTGTGAAGGACTTTGAAAGTCAGCTTGGGAGAAGCATGCTGTACCCTACAGAGAAAAGCATATACAGCATGTAAGAAAACAATCAAAAAAAGCATATAAGAAAACAATATACATCACCAGTATATCACAAACTGCTTCTCTTTCCACACTGAGCGTCCTCTTGCACTACATTTTGGAAGTCATTACCAAGGCTCCAGAACAGGAAGAGTAACAGTCACAGGACTAGAAGGGAAAACGTTTAAAAATTTCGGACGTTCTAGCTTCCAATAAATAGATGACGTTCAAACAAAGGTTTGACCCCTTGGCTGCATGAGAGTAGAAAGGAGGAAGGCCTCACGGAAGTTGCATATAAATGTGAATATTTCAGGGACTAGTTCCAGGAGAGCAGAGTACTTCCCTTCACATCCCGCCCTTCAGCTTTAAAGAGCACTGTGTGAATGTCTGAGAAGAGGAACCTGGAGTCCACAGAGCATCAGTGTTTCTGGGTTCATTTACATGCTTGATATCGAAGCTGGCCCTCAGTGAGCTATCAAAAAACAAAAAGGTTTATTTGACTGTTCTCAGGCTGCTTCTCCTCAACATCCTCATCTTCAGTTCATGATTTTGATGCTGCTCCCTTTCTTTTCCATTCTTTTGAGATAGATTAGGGTGGCCATAGCCTTTTGTAAAGGGGAACGAACTGGCCAGGTAGACGAAGAGAACAAACCACCTGACAGTGCACAAACCGCACCCAGGACACGTGGGTAGAAGATCCTGCAGCAAGGACTACTAACAGCAGAAGGGAAAACCCCCAGATTCTCGCCAGCACAGAGACCCATGCTTAGTGTCCTTGGGCTGACCTATTCTCACTGGAATAGTAAAAGCCACGCCACTGGGTAGAGAACTAAGAAGCTAGTGAGCCATGTGATGTATGTGCTAGCATGCAGAGGAATTGCACATGTGCACTCAGAAGACCCCCAGCAACACGCTTCACTGCAACGCCTACCCATTCCCTCTTATCAATAGTTTTATAAGCTTCGCATAAAGGGAATCTCCCCAGCATGAGACAGGAGTGTCTCATCCTCAACCAGCCTGCAATGACCCAGCTTTCAGCACACACTCTGGTTGTTCAATGAACTTCTTTCATGCAGTCGAGTCAAGAACCAGAATGGACACCCCCAACAGCACTTTGAGGTTCCATAAACTTTCAACTACCAATAGAACCCCCAATAGATACCGGACATTAATGTCTCTATCGCATAGCCTAATATTTGACTAAATACAAATTATGTCATGTGACTCTAGTGTTCTTCTGAAGTCAAAATCAAAACTCCTAGGAAGCACTTAGAGATTCAGCTTCCTTCTTAAAAATGCAACGTAGCCATGGAACACTACATAGCCATAAAAAAGAACAAGATCATGTCCTTTGCAGGGACGTGGATGGAGCTGGAAGCCAGTGTCCTTAGCAAAGTATTCCAAGAACAGAAAATCAAATAGCACATGCTCCCATGTATAAGTGGGAGCTAAATGATGAGAACACATGGACACACAAAGGGAACAACACGCAATGGGGCCTGTCCGAGGGTGGAGGGTGGGATGCTGGAGAGTATTAGGAAAAATAACTCATGGATACTAGGAGTACTACCTTGGTAATGAGATGATCAATACAACAAATCCCATCACACACATTTACTTATGTAACAAAACTTCATATCCTGCACATGTACCTTGGAGCTTAAAATAAATTTTTTTTTTTAAAGTGGGGTAGGTGAATGGGAAGGGCTCATAAATTACAGTTATACTGAATTGAGTATTTCATTTGGCACATTGCCATAATTTTTTAAGTGAGCAAAATCATTACCACCATCAATTTTAAGAGTCAAGGCTTCCCAATTCTCTTCCTTATTATTCCCAGTCATCATTGTGAAGGATCATATCAGACTAAAAATGTGTATATCTTCCCTAAATTACAGTAGTTATACCCAGATCACATTAATCAATAGAACGAATTTCACCTGACAGTAACAAGATGACTGTTCTCACCTGAATTTCCCTTGATATTATTTATATTTTTTAAGTATTAGGAAATATATTTAAACTCCATATTTTTTTCCATGTAAAATGGAGCATGGATGTTGAACAAGTGAACTGCAACCTCATGAATACAGCTAAAACCATAAGACAAAAAAAAAAAAATACTCTAACAGATGGATTGGTCTTATGTGGTCCATAGTAATTACATTTTATAAAGAAAGGCGAAAAGAGACACAATAAGAAATGCAAGACATTTGTAGTGAGCAGAAGGTGTCTGATCGATTCAGCTAATATCTTGTAAAAATGTGACCCTTCTTAGTTTGCCAAGGTCTCTCTTCGTTTTGTGAGGTGTTGATCACACCTTGCAATGCTGAACTGTCCCAGCTGTATTACACATCAAAGTACGCTATTTTCCTACCAAATAAAAAGGATAGTTTGAAATGTGGTGACTAAAATTGTTGATGGATTTTGAACACTCATAAGGCCCATTCTTTGAGATACAAGTGAAGATCTCTAAGTTCAGTGGAATCCACCGTTTTCACAGGAAGTGAAAATTTACTCAGAGCGCTGCCACGTAAGATTTTAGGAGCCACAGTTATGTAAACCCATTATTGGGGAGATGTGATTTTATAGAAAGGGGAATGCTGAGAGTCCGACCCACATCCTTTACAGGAATGTCAACTTCATGTAGAAAATTACTCATTTGTTAGGGATCAGTGAAGACGCTTTCTGTTAAAAAAAAAAGAAGAAAAGAAAAGAAAAAAAAGAAGAGAGGAGAAAATGTTTCTTTAAATAGATGAATAGGCATTCTTCAGGCATCTTGAAAATGACTGCCTGGAATTTATAATTAATTTCAAAGGATTTTCATTCATTAGAGATCACTCTCCAAATAATTCAGATTCTAACCTAACATTTAGTCCATTCTTATATAATACTAATGATATCAGAGTATACTAAACAGTAAAAGAAAAAAAATAATTCACTCGAACAGTAATTTTTATATGAAAGAGCATAATTATTCCTTGAAGTCTTACCATAATGTAAACATTATGGACAAGGAGTTTAAATCTCTGCTCTGTTGAAAAACTATTTTAAAACAAAAGAAGATTAAATAGTATAGAATGATGAATATCAGAATAGAAGCAATGATGATAAGGAAGAAATCTTCTGAATTAAGTGCACAATTTCGTAGTATAGTGTATTCATCATGAAATCAGTGTGAGCTAATTAGTCTGGGAAGGATTAGTAAATAAGTTATTAGGTTTTGATGTCTTTTATTGAAAGGAAGGTAAAGAGAGATGATAGTTTGATAGGCTGTACCTATCTATATTTAAAATATATAATATAGAGATAAAATTTATATACAGATAAATACATATAGTATACATCACGTATTACACATATATAATATATCCATTGCAGTTTTTACCATCTCCAAGTTAGAAGCCATATTTTACCACACAACCTAGTACCCAATGTGGCATTTCCTAAATGAGACTACACGTATTCTCTTTATCAGAATTACCTGGGGATGAGCGTGGGTAGTAAATAAACAGATTTCTACCTCCATCCAAAATCCACTTAATTGAGAATCACTTGGAAAAGAAGCCATGGAATTTGCATTGAATTAAAATTGAAACAAGTAATTCTTATGCACACAAGGTTTACATGGAGCATTCAAAAACTCTGCTCCATGCCCACCACAACCCTGACAGCTATAATGATAAAGGTGACAGACATGTTCAGTACAAAAAGCAGAGGTTTGCTGCAACACTTCAGGAAAATGCTCAATGCCTTGCAAAGTTGCTTCAGTTCCACCGGGGTTCACGGTTGATAATTACCTGAGTAATTCAGACAAAAAGTTGTAGTTATCTCCATAGTATCCCTAGCATATTAGATGTTCTTGTATTTTATTTAGGTTGAAACTCTGCAACATATATCAAGCCAAAAAGCAAGAAATAAAAAGCACTGGCAGCTGACTGTTATTTTACACAATTTAAAATACTGAGTGTCAACTTGATTGGATTGAAGGATGCAAAGTATTGTTCGTGGGGGTGTCTGTGAGGACGTTGCCAAAAGAGATGAACATCTGAGTCAGTGGACTGGGAGAGGCAGCCCCGCCCTTGGTGTGGGTGGGCACCATCTCATCAGCTGTCAGCGTGGCTGGAATAAAGCCACTCTTGCTGAGCCTTCCCATCTTCATCTTCCTGCTGTGCTGGACGCTTCCTGCCCTCGAACACCGAACTCTTAAGCTATTTACCTTGTAGACTCCTGACTTAACACCAGTGGTTTTCTGGGGGCTCTCTGTCTTTTGGCCACAGACTGGAAGCTGCACTGTTGGTCTCGTTGCTCCTCAGCATGCTGACAGCCTTCACCTTGTGATCCTGTGAGTTGGTACCGCTTAATAAACTCCACTTTATAGATACATGAATCCTCTTAGTTCTGTCTCTCTCGAGAACCCTGACTAACACAGTGAGAAAAACTGGGAAGTGACACCAACAATTTCATTCCTTCATGTTTATGTTTTCTTGATCTCATGTCCGTTGCAATGACAGCTTTTAAAACGTAGCATCATATGCATTACTTTCCACTTGCAAAACTACCTTAAAGTTATGAACATTAAGATGGAAGTATCACATTAGGAGCATAAAGTACCAAATTATGAGTATTAAGACGAAAGTATCAAAGTATCCAAGTATGTTTGTGGGGAATGGCAACACTGAAATATTCTTTTCTCTTTTATAACTTTTGCCAAGCTAAAACGAGCTCAAGGTAAAATAGATTTCAACCAGTAAACTGCAAAATATATCAGTAAAATACTTAAATTATTTTTAACAAAGAAAAAAAAGCCTGCATATTTTTTTTTTCTTTTCATTCCCCAAAGAAGTTTTACATGGAGATAAATGTTGCCACTGTGGGTCAAAGTGACACGATGCTAACTGAAGTTAATTTTTTGAAATGTTATTCCTTGGTGGGATGCTTACGACACATTTGGAGTTGGTGCAGGAGACAGGGGGCCTAATGGATGATGAACTCTCTTATCTCCATAGAGCAAGGATATTTGAGGGTAAAGAAATATTCTCCAACTTCCCTAAACCACTGATGGCATTTTCCTCTCCCAAAAAGTACTGATGGATACAAATGGTTTAAAGGAAATTGCAGCTGAGCTCAGAAAAGAGAAGTGTTTCACACTCTGCATCCAAAGAGGGTTGATCTGCTGAAGTGAAAAACAAGGTATGCATTATTTCCAGAAAGCTCCTGGCGATCAGTCAATTTCAGTGGGCTCAATTATACAACGTGCTTCTATTCTTTTTTCATGTAAAGGAAGTTTTAATTCTGTTACTTACCAACTTCAGTATCAAGGACTAACATCCATCCAAAATACAGACATACTGGTTAATCAAAGGTCACTTCAGGTCATTTTAAAGTCCTTAAGGAAAAGAATTCCTTCCTTCCTTGCATTTAGGAATAAATACCTAAGTACACTTATTTGATTTTTGTACTGATCAGTTATTATGGAATGAACAACCAGTGTGCTCAGCACAGTGGTCATGTAATTGAAGGCAATGTAAAAAGGTTGAGTTCCTTGAGGACTGACTCCTTCCAGTAGAGCCGAAACATCTATTTCTTAACCTCAGGTTGCATATCCAAGCCAGTCTTACAGTTGAAAAAAAAAAAAAAAAAAGAAAGAAAGAAACTACGGCTGGCCCCGGGTTGCTATGGTGGCTGTGCCAAAATGTCACGTTGCTTGGACTTGATGTCTGCCACTGTTGGTCTCTGAGACCCAGTTCCTACTTTCCTATCCTAGAAAACGACAGGCTTGTAACATTCCCATACAACCCAAAGATACAAATACTGCACACTGTGGAATATCTATGCCTTCACTCAGATATCTTTCTCTGATTAATTAGTTGATCAAATAAAACTTAAGTTTAAAAAGACATACTTGACATCTGCTATGTGCAACCACAGATGCAGCTTTTCAGTTATCTTACAGAGGGAAGAGAGCTCAACCAGAAGACATACAAAAGGCCAAAGGGAAAATGTAGCTTAAATGGCATGTATGCAAGTTGTAATGGCTTATTTCCACTATGAGCTCAGCAGAAAAACTACCAGAGGCACATTTAAAATTCAGTGGAATCGAGAGTATTTAATATGCCATTTGCATTTTGACAGCTTAGAAAAGTCTACATTGGGTTTGCTGTATCTTCTGCTTATAAGCAGGAACCAGCCACGGAGCCTTTGTTGATCTATTTCTTAAAGGAAGCAGAACCATTTTCTTGACATTTTCAAAGCTGTGTTGGTGTTTGCTTGACACAATAAACTGGAGAGTAAGGAAGCATTGCCCCCAGGAGGAGCTGCTTTTGCCTGTAGGAACTTCAGCACTGTGGCTGTGGCAGTCTTCCTATCAAGGATGATTGGCCAGCTGAAAGCCAATATAAAAATAGCCATTCCCTCTGCTCCCTAGGCCTCCGCGGGTGAGATGCTTGAGACGTGGGGGAATTCTACTACCCTGCACTACCCACCATTTGCCTCTCTGGACTTGTTTGATGAGACCTCATTGCCCTACTATTCAAGTTTACAAAACCTGTCACTTCCGAAGAAAGACTCCCCTTTGCTTACCTTTTCAAGGACTTAAAACCCCAAACTACTAACTACATTGGTGCTTTCTGCTTTCTGCTTTCTGCTGAACAGTCGTCAGAATTAATAATAATATCCTGACAATGCAACAAGAAAAAGACACGATCTGCTCACCAATACAGAGATATTAACTTGATTTTAAGTGGTTAGGTTTGTTTGTTTCCTTGTTTGTTTGAGACAGACTTCTGCTTGTTTCCCAGGCTGGAGTGCAATGGGGCCATCTCAGCTCACTGCAACCTCCACCTCCTGGTTTCAAGTGATCCTCCTGCCTCAGCCTCCCGGTTAGCTGGGATTACAGGCATGTGCCACCATGCCCGGCTAATTTTGTATTTTTAGTAGCGATGGGGTTTCACTATGTTGATCAGGCTGGTCTCCAACTCCTGATCTCAGGGGATCTATACACCTCTGCCTCCCAAAGTGCTGGAATTACAGGCGTGAGCCACCGTGCCCAGCCCACTTTTTTAGTGCCTGATGGGATTTGCGTTTTTCTGTGGAAGTGTCTTCTTTGCAGGAGTGTCCTGGCCTCCTCAGGAGGAAGTATATGTTGTGCGGCTCTGGCATAAAGGAATTTCACGTCCTCAGGTCTTAGCATCCTTCTTGGTGGGATGAATTTTTAATGAGGTAACTCATCTAAAACCATGCAGGTAAGGGAAGGCATACCTCTCTCTCGATGGAGTTATAGGGCTTCTCTGGAAACAACAGTGCGAGCTCATATGTCTGCTGGGTGTGTCAGCGTATATTTGAGTTACTTATTTTGAGGAATGCTCCACCTTTCTCTTTCCGGCTTCTTAAAATGAGGCGCTTCTGGCTAGCAACATTGTTATGTACTCTCTTTCAGCATGCTTTATGGGAAACTAATTGACTGCAAATACCTGTATTCTCATGGCTGCACATATGCAACAAAACAACTGAGAAGCAGACTTGGTCCAAACGGCCAGTAGATCAGCCCCAGGTAAAGGAGCAGTTCCGAGCCAGCGCACACGGAATTAATATTCCCATTTACTAGATGAAAATGCTTACTCCTTTCCCCCAGTCCCTGAAAAGAGGCATTTAAAGAGATACGCGCACTTGAGACTCAAGCCTTTACAATGCCATTAAAAATCAAGAAGTAAAAGGAAGAATCTCAGTGAATTCCGGACACCCCCAACGCTTTATTGAGCATCATCAGCTGAAGTTGATACTTGGGTTCCTATAGTGGCCGGTTCCAATGACCTCAACTGCGGCCGCCTCCAGCCTCACGACTCCGCAAGCAGGTCACGAATTAGGCCCCACGCATCAAAAACTCTGCGTTTGTCTTGGCCACAGCGGGAGCCGCCACCTGGGCGCGCGCGGCGCAGCTGCCCGCGGCAGTGGCCGGGCGCCCTCCAACCGGAGCGCTCCTGCTCGGGAAAGCCCTGCTGCGCGCAAGCGCCTCAGGTCGACCTGGAGCCCGGAGCCCAGCGCCGACGCCCCCGGCGGAGGCCCGATCTTGGTCCCCCGGGCTTTGCTGGGCACTGGGAACGCGACCCCGCTCCAATGACCGGGGCTCACCAACCGCGACTCCGGCGCCGGCGTCACCAGCCCCCTCCCTGCCTGTAGCCCCTTCCCAGGCGGCCTTAGGCGCTCGCACTTGACCCCGCAGGCGCGAAGGAGACGCGGCCCCTGGTGCCGGTGGGGTTAATGAAGGAGCTCCACGCACCCACCGCCGCCTGGGCCAGACAATAGCGCAGTGAGCGTCGCGTCCGGGCGTCCTGGATCCCCTCCGCGCGCACACACTTGGCGCACACACAGGCACCGCTCCAGCTCCAAGCACACGCCAGGGGCCTGGAACCCGGGGCTCCACTTCTCGGCTTCTACAGTCAGGCTCTGGGGCCTGCAGCGCGCTAGAGGAGCTCTCTTCCAAGGGGCTGCCCCGTTGGGCCGGAGGTGCCCAGGACTTTGCCACCACCTGCCCTGTTCGCCCCAGAATTTGGCTGAGCCGCCCCCGCCCACTACCTGCCCCTCCACACCCTCCCTCCCGCCTCCGCCTCCGCCTCCGCCTCCGCCTCCGCCTCGCGCTGCAGCCCACCCGCGTGGGGGCGGAATCCGCCCGGTACACACGTGTGCGGATTATTAAGCAGCCGAGCCAGGGCCGCCGCCGTCTCCACGCAGCAACCTCCGCTAATTGCGGGGGAAGGGAGCCCGGAGAGCGCGGAACTCCGGGGAACCGAGAGTGCGCTCAGGGGCTGAGTTGCCTGCCTGGGAAAGAGGAAGCCCCGGGCCCAGATCGACTGGGAGTGCAGGGGAAGGGCGGGAAGTTTTGCGGAGTTGCGTGGCAGGTGTTTCCTCTTCACGCAGGGGCTTGGCTGGAAAAAGCCGGGTCCTGTCCCTTGGGCTCCTGCCCGCTCCCCTGCGACACACAGGCCCCTGCACACCTCCCAGGGCACAAGCCTCTTTGCCTCTAGACTTTGGCTGCCTCGCCTTCCAATTCCCAGCCTGTCCAGTGCCGACCAGAGGCCGCCGTCAGCCGGGCCCTGCTCAGCCGGCGGTGCCTCCGCAGAGGCAGCGGCCAAGGCGTCCAGACCGAGCCGGGCGGGTGGGCAGACGGTCGGAGTCTGTGGGGGAAGCTCCCCAATCTCGAGGGACCGCGAGCTTGGGTGACGGAGAGCCACCGTGTGCGCTCCCCGGGATTTCGGGGCTCATTCCCGCAGACACCCCCTTGGGAGGGTGGATGCCCGTGAGGAGGAGCTGGCGCCCAGCGGTCAGCTCTCTCCGATCCCTGGACGCCCCGTGGAGACCAGCGCCGGGAGGGGAAGCCCAGCCGGCACGTCTCTCCCCCGCTCTCCGGGCGGATCTGGAGTTTCCTAGTGAACCAGATACAGTCCTCCTTCGCCCTGCCAATCACTCTTCCATCTGGACCACTGGAGGAAAAGGAAATGGGTGGCAAAGAAGATGGAAGAATCTAGAGAGGAAGGGGAAATGTTATGAAGGGAAAGAAGCAAGTGACCATTAAAAAAAATCATAGGATTAAATTCCATCCTTTAAAAACGAAAGGAAAAACCTATATAGATGCAGATATTCCGGCAATGTCCATGGAAGTGCTGATTGATAGACAAAGCGTCTAAGGAGGCTAAAAATGGGGACAGGGGCAGGTATTTCCAGGGTGAAAATCAATCAATATTCTCTCTCTTTCTGTCTCTCTCCCGCTCTCAAGAGGAGCTTATTTTCTTTCCCGTAGAACAGGCAAGTGCACAAGCTCTTGCCAGCCTTGAGGTCGCAGCCTGTAGGCTACTTAGGAGAAAACATTCCCCAACTCATTCGGGGAGAAAACCAAGTTCACAGAGCCCCAAGCCCCAGGAGGCACCCAGAGGAGCTCCTTCCCCTGACCAGGGTAGAAAGAGACCACCCTGCTTCCACGCTGAATGCATCTGACTTGGAAGCCGGTCCAGAACTCGCAGCCTGTTTCACGCACCTTGCCAACACCTTACAACTTGCAAGGAGCGAAGTCCGGGGGAGAGGAGAGCACGGGGCGACCTTCCCGAGGCAGCTACTCCTCGCCAGCTGAGGTCGTGGGAGAGGAAGGAGGAGCGGAGGAATGGGGTGTACGGGTGGGAGGAGGCCAGGCCGGCGGAGAGCTTTGCCTGTTGGTACCCAAACCCCCAGAGAGAGCCCGAACTTTCGAGGCCGGCTGCAGAGGGCCGCTTTCCCAGGCGCGTCGGGTCCGGGGAGAAAGTCCTGGGAACTGCCCCCCAGCCCGCCCCCCCGCGACCCGTGGAGTCCGCGTCTCGGGGGAGGCAACGCCGCCCCGCCGGAGCGCAATTCCAGCCCGACTCGAGTTCGGTTCCTTTCCCCCTGACCACCCTCACCGCCGAGAACAAGAGGCGTCTCCTTTTAGCCCGGGCGACGGGGAAGGAAGGCACGGCGGGGTGGAGCGGGGGCCCAGGAGGGCTGGGGAGAGCGCGATGGAAGCGCCCTCCCAGGCATCGCGTTCCCCGAGCGCCGGCGGCGGAGCAGCGCCCGGCAGAGGCGGCCACTCCGTGCCCTGCGGTCCCCAGAAACCACACTTGCGCCCGCAAACCCGGCCTCCGTGGGCACCCGCGCCTCCCCGGCCGGAGCGAGCCCGCCTTACCCTTGGCTGCAGTGAGGAGCCTCGCGCACAGCACCAGCAGCCCGAGGAGCAGGAGCGGCGGCTGGAATCTCCTCCGCGCAGTCATGTCTGCAGATACTCCACGCGCACGCGGCACGGATGGCTCCTCCGAGGAAGGCAGGGCTATGAGAGCAGCCGGATGATCACCCGAGGGCAGGGCGAGCCGGAGACGGAGCCCGGTCCCGAGACCCGCCGCGCATCCGACGCCTCCCGCAGGTCTGGGCGCCCGGCTCGCCTCCCTCTCATAGCATCGGGTCCCGAGCCTCTGCAGGGCTGAGCGGCTCCGAGCGCCGAGACCCGGGCGGGCTGGCTGGCGGCGCCGGGGCCGGGGCCGGGGCCGGGGACGAGCCGGGCAGGAAGGCACCACGGCGGCGAGGCTGCGGGAGGGGCGAGGCGGGGAGAGGAGCGCGCGCAGCCGGGAGAGACCTGGAGAGGAGGCAGCTGGAGAGAGAGCCGGCGAGTGGGAGCTGCGGGGAGGGGGGCGCGGGGGGAGGAGAGAGCCAGTCGAGAGAGAAAAGGCGGAGAGCGCGGAAGACGGGCTGCTAGTGGCACAAGGAGCCGCTGCCGTGGCGGCTGGACTCAACCATCCCTACCCACAGAGAGGGGACCGAGGCTGGGCACCGCGCAGTCCCAGGCACAGCCAGCCTCGGGGCCTCGGGCGGCCCGCACCGCGCCGCGCTTGGCTCGGCCTCCGCGCAGCGGCGCGCAGGCTGGAGAGAGGAGACTTGTTGGGCGCTCGCGGGTGGGGGAAGCCCACGCCGCACACCAGGGAGGAACCACGCAGCCCGGCAACTGGCGCAAACTGGAGGGCGTCTGCAGGGGCAGAGGCCGGCCTCCTTCCTGGCTTGCCAGAGAGCGGCCGCTGCATAACTGAGATCAGAAATGCAGGTGGAAAGGGCACACGCTTCAACTCCAAGGGAAGGATCTATGAAATATTATATATCTATGTACACACACACACACACACACACACACACACACACACATTAAATCTTTTGCAAGATGGACTATTTGCGAGGAGCTACACAAATTTACAAATTTCCTGACTTCGGATTGTCTTAGACTTAACCATGCCCAAACTTCAGCTTCAGGTAAAATTTCACATGAGAAAGAATCTCTAGAATTCATATTATGGTCTGGTGATGAGAGCCAGCATGTTGGCACAGCTCCTGTTGAAACTATATATAAAATTCTGTGGGTTGCGAAGGGACCTTAGAAGAGAAGAGGCAGGTTCTCCCTGATTCTGCAAAAGGATGAAGCCAGCAGAGAGAGAACAGTGCTCTAGAATAGCAGTACTTGATACAATAAACTGGATTTCACCCAGCTCCCCAAATAGAGGAGGCATTCCTGCAGTTTCTGGGGAACGTGTTAGGCAAGACGTTTTAGGAAAAGGTGGTCAGTTAATAGAAACACCGTGAGTGAATGCTGGTTTTCACAGAAGGACATTTAAAGGATTCAACATCCTTGACCAAAAAGGTTTAGCCATTTTAGAGGACAGGAGGGACCAGAACATGGAAATCCCATGCCCCAGCGAGAGTGAATTATACTCCAGTGCTGGAATCATTAGTCTATCGGGCCTCTACCTGTGGTATCCCCACAGCAGTGAACGCCTATGGTGGGAGGGAGGACCCAGCGTTGCATCCCACCTCTATCTCCTCTCAGTCTTTAAGATTAAACGGGATTCATAAGGTTTTATCTCCCTCCTTTAATTTTCTTAGATTGTCCTTGCCCCGTGATGTCTAGGCTAGCTCAGAATGGTCGAGTCGATCTCCAGGGCAGGAGGGATTGCAAGCTTGGCATGGAAACACCAAAGCCTGACTTTGCGACTCTCCCTGCAGCCTACCTGTCACCACTGGGGCCACCTCCACAATCCTTTTCTCCTCACAGAGATCGGAGCTTTAAATACGGGGAGGGGACTGATGCTCTTGGAGTTGCAGTCCTGTGTTTTCCTCAGCACAGAATCCCATCTTGCTTTGTTCATCCCTGGAGGGAGAATCAGAGGGAAGAATGCCTCCATCACAGGGGAGTTCCCACGGAACACCTGAGTTCTTTCTATTCTTTAGGCTGAACTGGGCCTGTTGGGCAGAGGGTCACCCCTTCTGGGATTTTAAATCAGATCCCAGATAGTACCTGTGAGTTAGCAAGTGAAAAAATGCTTTCCAAGACCCATTAAGTGCTCCAATAGTTCATTTCAAGCACCTCATCAGGAAAAACGGATCCCTTTTCAAGAGTTGAAGAGCTGACTTCTTCTTGAGAAACTGTGCCCTGTCTCTACACTGCCATTCCTAATGACTCGTGTCACCAAGAAGGATTTCTGCCATTAAAAAACGTTTCCAACATCTAACCATCCTGGGCTTGGACTCAGAGAAGATTTTCACTTGATTAGGATCCCAATCAGGAACGCTGAGTGTCAGCTGAGAGCTGGAACACCTTTACACATCATTGTGACAGGCTGCAGGCTCAACTTCTCTGTCCCCGTGTTCTGTTGAAAACGCTCCCGTGCCACCTCCTTTCCCCAGCGTGCAAAGAATCTATCTGATACAAAGCTTTGGGAAACACTGCTCCGGATAACCAATAATCACTCATTTTTTGCTGTTATTTATATGGGGTATTTTCTTTGGCCTGATCACATATTAGAGAGTGACAATGATCCGTGCTAAACTGTTTCTTGATCATAATTATGAGAAGGGTAGGAAACGGCTGTCAAATAAAATAAGCTGGTTTGTGATACGGTTGTATTTGTGTGTGAATACAGTGAATTCCCCCCACCACCCACCACCCCCACCCCGCCAGATCTCAAGGCTGGTTTGATTTGGAAGGAAAAACGTGGGGCACTGCTGCCATCTAGCGTCCGATATTTCTTGTTTGGCGATTTCAGGGAGCAGTGGTCACTGAGGTTTTCTGACTTACCTCCTGTGGAGTTCCCTGCCTGCGTTTGCCATCCCCGCCCCAGCACTCCTGCGCCTTCCTAGCACTGAGGCTGCAGATGGAGCCAATTTTAGGCTACTCTAAGCTCCCCACCCCTCCCCAACATACATGCATACTTTTTTTTTTTTTTTTTTTTTTAATGATTGTGAAAGCCTTAACCTGTATCAGAAGTCCTATACGTGTTCCTTAGAGCAATTTTAGCCAAATAGGATTAGAGTGAGCACGGGAGCCTGGGACATCACACCAGGAAGCTCCGTGGCCACTTCTCTGCCGTGGCCTGTGCTGCCTGGAGCATCACACTTCGGTACTGGGATATTGACTTGGATCCCCATCCTGGGCATCACACTCTGCACAGCCTCAGGACCTGCTAAGCAACACTAGAAATACCCTTGGCACTCAGGACCCACCAGGGAGTTGAGCAGGGCGACGTTTAAAGGCAAAGAGGTGCTGACGTGCCAAAGGGGATAATGACATCCCTAAATTCAGGTAGCAACGAATTTAAGATGCACTTGGAGAGACAACAGCACCCACATCGGAAAAGTGCGGCCACTGAAGAGGGAGAGTGTATTTGAAATGAAATCGTCTGAGGAGGGGACGGAAAACAGGAACACGATACTTGAGATAAAATTAGACAATTTTAAAACACGCACAAACGAGAATGCTAATTAGCTAGAAAAGCTGTACATGTGTGAAAATCTTTACAGAATACGGTGCGTTGTCATGATGGCTAAATGGGACATTATTTGGTTTGTTTAATGTCACATATGAAAAAACTGATGGCAACTAAAGAATTGGGGAAAATTACTTCCTTGACAGAGGGGTCAGTATTAGGGTCACATGACTCATGTTTCCTGCTGTACAGTGTCTTCCTTGGGTGAGCAAACGTGTGAGAGAGCTTAAGGAATACAAGCAGAAATCAAAACCATCACATTTGGTGTGCAAAGGCATTTTATTCATGACTTCATTGACACCATCCTTGCCTTTATCACTCCCACTTCCAACGATGAGAACACGTTGGCTCTGAGAAACCAGGGGATGTGTAACGGGGTCGCATCTTACTGAGGGCCAGAATGTGAGTGACACTCAGGCCTCTTGCTGCATCAACATTTAAAAACCAACCCTTCCCACCCCTTGCTGACGAAAATGCACACCTGGACCTCAGGGTTCTGACGCACTTTGGCGCTATGCTCCCAGGGTGTCTTGATTAACAAACAGAGAGACAGACACCTACAGAAGACTCCACTCAATAGCAGCAGAATGCATACTCCTTTCAAGTATGCATGGAGCATTCTCCAGGACAGACTAGTTCCTAGGCCATTAAAAAAGAAAAAGAAAAAGAAAAAGAAAAACCTATGAACGTTTGCAACTATTTATTTATGTAATTTATATTTACTTAACTATCCTCATGGACAGGATTTATAAGTAAATGTTAATCACTTTCCCATTTTTATAAAATAAACTAACACCTTTCACGTGTATACTGTACACCTACATATGGATATATAAATGACATTAAAATGTAGCAAACTAACATGACAAATTGAGCTGTCAACAGAAAACCCACACTATAAATGAAGCATTGGGAGGAATGAAAAACTGTGAATTCTCTCCTCTTCCAATTAGGTACTTGAATCGAGGGTCACTGAGGCTTCAGCGTGTATCACGATGACCTGGTACGCTTCTGAAAACAGGTCGCTGACCACAACCCCAGAGGATCTGACGCAGCATAAGCTTTGGGATGCAACTTAAGAATGTACGTTTCTTCTTTTAATTTTTATTTTTTCATTTTTCTAGAGATGAGGTCTCACTATGTTGCCAGGCTAGTTTAGAACTCCCGGGCTCAAGAGGATCCTCTGGCCTCAGCCTCACCAAGTGCCGGGATTACAAGCATGAGCAACCATGCCCAGCTAAGAATACACATTTCTAACAAGTTTCAGATTGACCCTGATGTATCCCAGGATTCCACTGTGAGAACCACTGGTATGAAGGTTGACTTCGGAGCCAATAGGACCTGCTTTGAATACCATATCTGCAGTTTCCTAGATAAGAAACCTAAAAAAGAAAGATGAAAGAAGAAAGAAAGAAAGAAGGAAGGAAGGAAGGAAGGAAAAAAGAAAGAGAGAAAGAGAAATAGAAAGAGAGAAAGAAAGAAAAAGAAAGAGAAAGAAAGAAGAAAGAAAATTTAAAGAGAAAGAAAGAGAAAGAAAAGAAAGAAAAGAAAGAAAAACTTAATCTAGATATATGTTTCTGGTCTGACATGTGGGTGAGAGCTACCTCATAGACTTGTAGAAAAACCAAACCATATAGACACAGTGCCTGCCTGATACATAGTAAATCCTCAAAAATATTATTTTCCTTTTCTATCCAGTCAATCTCAGAAAGGGAGAGAGAAAAAGAAGAAACCCAGATGGAGAATGGCATTTCCATCTGTTCTGATCCGTATTTTAGGAGTTGCAAACTGGGTTTTGGTAGGGAAAAGAAACATAGTCCATCAACGTCTCCCAGATTGTCCTAAGGTGAATCCAGCAGGATTACATGTGGGAAAGGCACGCGTTTTATGGACTATGACTTTTAAATTCAGCTTGAAAGGCTGCCTCACACCTGGCTTTTTCCCAAGGCCTACGGAACACTAGTGAGCTTGAAAAGCTCATCTAGAACTAGGTGAAGTGACATGCTAAATGTTCATTAATAACGCTCTCCTCTTGCAGGAATTAAAAGCTGGGGCAGGGATGCTCTGAGTAGCTATCAGCGTGGTCTGATACTGACCATCAGTACATCCATGAGGGAACAAGAGACTTCCCATGGTTCCTCCAGTGCTAAATACCGTCAGAAAAAACACAATCAAGTGCTTATCTGGCTCTAGTAGCTGCAGGAATACTGGAGATGAGGGATTTTTTCCGGGATTTGTGCTGCTGATCATTATCTAACAGGATTGGATTTCAGGACTAGACTCCATACGATCCTCTCGCTTTTAGAAAATCCACTTCACTTCTGTGACTCAGTTTTCTTCTCTGTAAAACAAGGCTTTGGGCTAATGCTCATCCTACATCTAAAGTTCTATTCTTCTCACCTTCCTTGTATTCCTCCACTTTACAGCTGTCCTCTTCTGATTATGAAATATCATATATTGTCAAGCTTCCTTATAAATTTGGGGAGCACTCCACAAGAAAGACATTACAAAATTTTAAAATTAAAAAATTCAATTTGCCAGAATAGCAATGAAACAATCACCCCCCCCCCACACACACACACACAAACATACACACACACACACACATCTCAGCAGCAACTTTGGAATACAAATCATTCCATTGATCTTTATCTGACTTGAATGATTCCAATTTTTACATCTTCACCATAAAAATATCAGAGAACTGTTCAGTGATCACAAAAGTAAACCCGCCCATTCTACTCACAAATGTCTCACATTCAGATACGAGGCGGAGACGGTAACATCATCCCTTGTGCGACATCAATTTCATCCTGCCGTGTTCCCACTTGACAATTCCCTTGTGTTGAGAAAATGTAGAACTCAAGTGTTGCCCTTCTCCGGGTTTTAAAACACATAAAACACAGCCGTACTTCCTACTTGAAAACAGGCATTCTGTTACTGATGGCTTTCACACAGTCCCTGAGATTGGGGGCACCACAGGCAGACATGGCATCTGAATACATTGACTCTTGGTTCTGCGGGTTTCATGCAGTAGAAAGAGTCCTGTGGCAGGTGCAGAAAGTAAATAGAAGTGGGATGTCCTTGGCCTTCCTCCTTACCTTCACCTCTTCAAGATTTTGTGAACTGTTATTCAGCAGAGGAATTCTCAGGCCAGTGTGAATGAAGAGCCTGAGAGAAACAGAATACGCAAAGGTCTTCTCATGAGTACATGACTTCCTGGGGGTCTTTCCACCTTTTCTTCCTCCACTCGTGAGTTGTTCCCACATTCCTTGCCCGCATCTCCTCTAACTGACCTTAAAATTTAGCAAATCGTGTGACTGCTGAGGTGGTATATGTTTCAAGTTTCCAAATCCCTTTAAATGTTAGTGTCTTTAAAATTTTACCGGTCAAGCCTTGCCCTCGGAATCATGGAGGCTTTGCAGAGTGAGAGCACCTTATTCATCGAAGATGCTTGCATGGGTTTGGCGTGTGATTTTCAGCTCCTGTAATCTAATTTGACTTTTCATTGAGGAAGCAAGGGCTCTTCGGGATAATACTCTGTGCAAAGTGGTGGCCAGGGACAGAGACGTGCCTGAGAGAGCGTCTGAAGTCCAGGACTGCTGCAGCTAGATTCACCTCGCAGGGCCTGTTCAACATCCAGTATATGGAGAAACTCCTTGTGTAGACAACAATGCAGATTCTCGCTAACCTCAGTCCCTGGCTCAGTTCCTGCCTGTCCTAGCTGGGTGGCTTTGTGCATTTACCAAAGTGCAATAATTATGCTCTAGCCCAGGTGTCCCCAGAGTTTTTACACAGGGGGCCAGTTCACTGTCCCTCAGACCGTTGGAGGGCTGCCACATACTGTGCTCCTTTCACTGACCACCAATGAAAGAGGTGCCCCTTCCTGACGTGCGATGGGGGGCTGGATAAATGGCCTCAGGGGGCTGCATGCGATGGGGGGCCGGATAAATGGCCTCAGGGGGCCGCATGCAGCCCTCGGGCTGTAGTAGTTTGGGGACACCTGCGTCTAGCCCCTAAAAGGTATCTTTTTTCTTTTTCTTGATTTTTTTTTTTTTTTTTAAGATGGAGTTTCCCTCTTGTTGCCGACGCTGGAGTGCAATGGCATGATCTCTGCTCTCTGCAACTTCCCCCTCCTAGGCTCAAGCGATTCTCATGCCTCAGCCTCATGAATAGCTAGGATGAAAGGCATGCACCACCATGCCTGGCTAATTTTGTATTTTTAGTACAGACAGGGTTTTTCCATGTTGGTCAAGCTGGCCTCGAACTCCTGACCTCAGGTGATCCAGCCGCCTTGGCCTCCCAAAGTGCTGGGATTTTAGGCGTGAGCCACCGTATCTGGCCAAGGGTATCTGTTTTCTAACTCACAGGATTGCTGTGAGAATTAATTGGAGCAATATATAGAAAATGCTGAGTTTGAACTTGAAAACACGGAACCGGTTTTAGCTCCCTTCCTCTTCATTCTTTTTAGCTTTACCTCTGAGCTTAAAGGTATTTTGTTTTTTTTGCCCCTGAAGGACTGTCCTTTCTTTCTTATTGATTGAAGTAAGATCCTTTAAAATATTTCTTGAAACTGTATATGTAAAATCTCTCCTATTGGAAAAGCTTCTTTAAAAAGCAAGTTATCATCCTTTGCATTTCTGCAAAATCGTCAGTTCTTCGGTTATCCCTTTTAAATATGGAGCGGTGCTGCGGTGGGAGCCGAAAGAGCAGGTGATGGCCACGGCGTCATCCACAGCAGCGGCAGCTTCAGAGCTCACGCCGGACACCTGAGACGTGCAAGGTTCTGCAGTTAGTGCCCTGATACCGAGGTGGGGGGCGAGGTTCCTGCACAGTCCAAGAAGAGAGAACACGCCCTAACTGTAGCCCCGGAGCGAGCAGAAAATCAACACCTAGACAAAAGTATGACAAACTGCAGGGTCTTTTTTACCCGCGGCCACGGAGGACTCACGTCTCTCCAACCTGTGGCCCCGGGCTCAGGCGGAGCAAGGCATTTAAGCTGCAAAACCAGATCCTTTTCTTGTTCAGAGGGCACAGGGGTGGGCAAGACAAGCTGTCTGTACAGAAGCTAAAAGTCTGTGGTTTGTTGCAAGGGAAGGGAGGCAGCAGTGGGAATTTTTACCCTGAACACTTCTGAGAATTTGTGTACATTAACTGTTCTTAGAATGACACCTCTGCTCAGGGCCCAAGCAGCTTCTCTGTAAGACGGCAGTGCTTAGGCTTCAGTGCTAGCCTTTATCACACTAACAACAGACCCATGGCAGGTATATGCTTATGCAGAAACAGAAGCTAGGAAAGATTAATTGCCGTGTCCTGGCTCTCACAAGTAATTATCAGAAACAGGATGAACACCAAGGTCTGAGGTCCAGGCTGTGTGTCCTGCTTCCAGGGACTCCACTGAAGACTCTCATAGGCCAAGACCCAGGGTGAGCATTCAGCACGAACATCAAGGAGGAAGAGCATTCTAGGTGCAGAGGGAAAACACGTGCACGTGTTTGGAGGGACAGCTACCGAAAGAAATCTCAAACAAATCTGCATTTGGTAAGAAGACTTCTTAAGAAACTTTTTTCAAGTGTGGGCCCAGGTTTTATATATTTAAGTTTATATTTACTGAACATGTACTAACTGATGGCAGGAAGGGTGACCCAAATTGTGAGTGTCAGAAGGGAGTCGTTGAAATGTAAAATGGGGATGCGGGAGTAGGAATGGCCTCTCAGTGACAAGACCCCAACCACTCTGCAGCGTAGGCCATGGCAACCCACCTTAGTGGCCCCTGCTCTTAACCATGATTCACTGCGTGTTCTTCTTATCCTCCCAGCAAAATCTTGTTGGTAAGATGTTATCATGCTCTTACAAACTACATGGAAAAAATGACAATGAAGGACCACTCTTTCATCTCCCTGAATCCCTTAATTTAAATTACTTTTGTTGCATGCTGCCTCGTTTGTAAAATGGGACTAAGTGCACCCCATCATTTATAAGCAGGCAGGGATCCTGTGTGCTTGCTGCAGGCATTTCCACCTGTGAATCTCTGCTCTGTAATGTAAGCTCTACTTTCCTTTAAACAAATGATGCTTATGTCATCTGCAGGCAGGCAGGGATCCTGCGTGCTCGCTGCGGGCATTTCCACCTGTGAATCTCCGCTCTGTGATGTAAGCTCTACTTTCCTTTAAACAGATGATGCTTATGTCATGATGGTATGGAGGGGATTTTATTCAGAAGCCTCAGGAACTGCTGAAGTGGGGAACATCCTGGGGGTTTGCGTTTGCTCATTGTGGAGAGAGCAGCCTGTGTGAATATGAGCATTCAGAGGGCGCAGAAGACGGTTGGGCTGGGGATCTGGGACCACCAGGCAGTGGGAGTCTGGGCAGAGCATGCCGGGACCTCTCATTTCTCATCCCTGCAAGGTTGTCAGTCTAGATACCAGGCCAAAGGAAATGCTGAGTGTGGCTGAATTTCTGAGAGGGGAAAATGATACTGAGACAGATGCTCATAGCTAGGATTGCTGAGTGCTGGAAATAGAGCGGTTATCGTGCTCCTCTCCAGGGAGCAGGCCCAGGAGGATGGCATGATCAACCTTTTGCTTACACATGTGGACGAAAGGACCCTGCGTGGTACTGTGGAAGTGCAGAGGGCTGAGCAGTGCCTCAGAGGCTGTGCGAAATCTGAATGAGATCTTTGTATTAAAGAGCGCAGTGCCCAGGCTCACCATGAGCTGTCTCATCACCCTCCATCCAGGATGAGGATCTGCTCTTCTGGTGATTACAGAAACATGGTAATCAGGGAATAGAGAGTGACCTTTTGCTTAGAAGAGAGGTCCTTAAAAATCACCCCGTATCAGTGAGGTAGTGGCATATCAAACTACATGAGGATTTGCGGTCAGCAACTGGACATCCCAGGCAGTGCCAGGAACGTGCAGCATTTTCTGAGGTAACTGGAACAATCAAAGTTGAGAACAGTCAGCACTAACTGGGACTAGGGCCCCATTCACAATAAATGACACACGCTCCCTTAAAGAACACGGAGGCTTCCTGGAAGCAGAAAGGGATTTTGTGACACACAGGTCAGGGATGGATGGCAGGATTCCTTGGAGCCCGGCCTGTTCTAGGGGATTGTAAGCATTTGGACCGTGATGAAAGGATGCAGTCAACCTCCCAAGCCCCCCAGGGCTGGTGGGAAATGCAGTGCCAGACACAGAAAAAGTAGTAGGAAGAACGAGCTTGGTTGTGCTTAAGTTTGCTGTGGTAGAAGCAAGCTTTGAAGGAGACGGGGCAGTGTGTAGTCTGAGTAGTGAGACGCCCAGCATCACATATGCCCAAATCCAGCCATCCCATGCTATCTGAAAGCTCCAAGTGTTTTTCTGTCTGTGCAGCGAGCTCTTCACTTGGCTGTTCTTACGTGGAAATAATAATTGGAATTTGTATTTTGTACTGCTGTCCTCACACCAAGAACAGGAAGCAAAACTTCTTGTGTATCAAGCTACACTATAGTTTGGAAAACTGATCAGAGCAAATTGCCACTCAAGTCATTTTTAAGGAAGCTTTACTACGGAAACTCAGATTTTATCACTTGACTGATTAATTTCCCTTCCCACCTAATTTGTGTGTGTGTGCGTGTGTGTGTGTGTGTGTGTGTGTGTGTGTGTTTGTGAAGCTAATTCAGAAGATGAAAGATAGGAGCTTGATATTTACTGAATTGTGGGACCGAAATGTAGCCATAAGTTTATTTGTGGGAGCCACAAATGCCAGCAGAAGCCACACCCCATTATCACACCTCTGACCATTAAACCTTGGAGAGGTAGAGGAGAGGAAAATGAACCCCTGCCTTTATTGGAAAAGTTCTACCAGTGTAGCCAGGGGCTTTAGTTAGAGCCAAGACCACAAATTTGCTTCAGAATTTAAGACTCATGTTTCAGGTGCATGGAATGTGACTGTTTTAGCATCTACAACTGGACAGCAGGACCTAATTCTTATGGGTAGATTCAAGGGGAAAATATCCATGTACATACATACACACGTGCACAGAGACTCACACATGCATGCGTGCCACATGCGTGTGCCCATGCGTTCCCAAGACTGAGTTACAGATTCCTGATTGCTTCTTTACGAGTAGGACAGGGTCTTTTAGAGAGCTTCTCAGACTTTAGGAGAATGTGACTCTCAGGGTATTTTTTAGAAATTAAGGTCAGGGAAAGAGAGAAGGATCAGCCTGATGAAATATCCCAGCTTCCCAGGCAGAGCAGCAGAGAGGGTGCACTATTCATCTGAGCATGCAGTGGAGACTCTGGAGAAAGGAGAAAGGAACGAAATCTGGGACTCATTGGCTTCAACTGGCTTTTTTAAAGACTGTGCCAGTGATACAAGCTCGATTCAGCACCCAGGCCATTTCGAGAGTGTAATGAATACGATATAGGAGCACAGTATTTAAATTAAGAAGGTTTACACAAGCATTAGTTATCAGGACCAATTTTACTAACAAAGACGCTTGGAAGTTGCTCTAATTTCTCTGTCACTGCAGGCACTGAGATGTGAATTCATTCAGCCAGTGTGACCCTTACTGTGACTGCCAGCAAGACAGTGGATGTAAGCCTGTTTGTCAACCGCAAAATGCTATATACACTGTTATTTTTATTAGACAAAAACCCACCTAGAAAGGTCCCAAGATACCAAATTGTATGATTCCTTCATTTGACAAGTGAGGAAACTGATCCCCAAAGAGAAGAGGTACTTTCCCACAATTGCTCAGTCAACATTTTTGAGTTCTCACTATGGGCTATTTATTTTATCCAGCACTCTGTAAACTAATAATTGTCATTCATAGGGCCCTGTACAATTGCATTTTGCATTTGTGCTCATGATCTCATCTGGTCTCCTGATAACCTCGGATGTGGAAATAATCTTTTCTACCCAAATAAATGCATATTGCAAATGGATGTCCCGTCCACAGCTACAGGCCATAACAGCGTGCTGTTGTCCACGGAACTAGGGCGCTTCTCAAAGACAGATGTAAAATCTGCCAGATTTCAAGCAGCTACAGTGGTCTTGTGAAAATGCCTGAGAAATTGAAAGAAAAGCTCTGGTAAACATCGTAATAAAATATCTTCCTCTAAAATATTAAAAACCCTAATCATTTAAGAAAACCTTCCAGATGAGCCTTGAAGTCAAAATTTTAAATACCATAGAAAGAGAGATTTTTAACCTGGTTCTGTGAAAGTTTCCAGATGGTTAAATGTGCAAATCGCATGCAAGTTTTTGCAGGTATGGGTGTTCACTTTTCTGAGGAGATAATCCACAGCCCCTGACATATTAAACCATCCTGATATAAAGAGTTGCTTTGTTTAGAAATAAAGCTAGTAATAAAATTTGTCTCTTTTTCTTATATAATGCTTCAATTATGTTGGAAAATATGAAACAACCAGAACTTTTGCAAATAATGCATGCCTCTGTGAGTAAGGGAATGGCCTCAGAAAGCATCAAAGAGAATGACTGCTTTTCTCTCGTTCCCTTCGAGTTTGTTGATTTAATCTCTCTTGCCTGCCAGGACAAGAATTTCCTTCATCACAATTCTAGAGCTTGGTACAGTTTTGCTTTAAATGTCATAGTGACTGAGTTTCCATCACTTTTATTAGGAAACATTTCTCCACCTGGAATGTCATGCTGTGAAAGTGTAGTCCTGAGAATCTGAGGCCAGCTTTCCTCAGTTTGACCAAGGGCATGGAGAGAGCCCAGGTCACCCTGACACATGCCATTTGGCCTCCAACAGCCCTTCTAGTGGGGTCGGTGTGCCCCAGTGGCGAGGTGTGTGTTTGTGTGGGTGTAGGGGGGATGTCACCCCATGGCTGACACTGAGAAAGGGCCCCATCACAAGGGCACAGTGTCCAGGGAAAAACATGAGCCTCAACTTTGGAAAAGACCATCATGAGCAGCAGCATTTCACCCCGAGAGCCACAAGGCAGCAGTCCCCAGCCTTTCGGCACCAGCAACCAGTTTCATGGAAGAAAAATGTTCCACAGACTAAGGACAGGGCACTTTGAGGATGATCCAAGCACATTTGACTGTGTACTTTATTCCTATATTACTTTGTACTATATAATGAAATAATTATACTACTTGCCATCGTGTAGAATCAGTGGGAGCCCTGAGCTTGTCCTGCAACTACCTGGTTCCACCTTAGGGTGATGGGCGACAGTGAGAGGTCATCAGGCATTAGATTCTCATAAGGAGCACGCAACCTAGATCCTTCACATGTGCGGTTTCAACAGGGTTCCCACTCCCATGAGAATCCAATGCCGCCCCGATCTGACAGGAGGCGGAGCTCAGGCAGTCATGGGAGTGATGAGGAGCAGCCATACAGATGAAGGGTTCCTCGCCTGCCTGCTGCCCCGTCCTGCTCTGCAGCCCAGTTTCTAACAGGATCTGGTCTGTAACTCTGAGGTTGGGGACCCCTCCCATAAAACACAGCATCTATCAGTGCTTGTTCATGTAAATCTTCTTCTCCTAGCAATGCATAATGTTTTTTGTTTGTTGTTGTTTTTTGTTTTTTGGTATTTTTTGAGATGGAGTTTCACTCTTGTCCCCTATGCTGGAGTGCGATGGTATGATCTTGGCTCACTGCAACCTCTGCCTCCCAGGTTCAAGCACTTCTCATGCCTCATCCTCCTGAGTAGCTGGGATCACAGGCGTGCGCTACCACACCACCACGCACGGCTACTTTTTTATTTTTAGTAGAGACAGCGTTTTGCCATGTTGGCCAGGCTGACCTTGAACTCATAACCTCAGGTAATCCACCCGCCTCAGCCTCCCAGAGTGCTGAGATGACAGGCATGAGCCACCACACTCAGCCCATAAGGGGCTTTGATGTCCATCCCGCGCTCACTGGCTCTGTCACAGTGGTTGGAATCCATTCCTCATTTGTTGCATTATTTAGTGATTGTGTTTTCTAATCCCTTTGCCACCTTCCATTTCTATTCCCCGTTAGAACAGAGCCTTTCCTCGGGGCAGACTGAAGGGACAAGGAGTCAGTGACGTGAAGCAACAAGTGAAGAAGAAGTCTTGGGGGTGAGGTCGCTGAACGTCACCTGGTCGCGTGCTGCAGGAAAGCAGGAAGCCGAGAAGCATACGGCACCTTTTGGCCTTCAGGAAATGGCTCCTGTAAGGAATGAATATTCCCTCTAACTTAGAGAGGACTCAGGAGGCCCTTCCGAAGGACATTCTGCTGTGTATGTACTCCCTGTTCGGCTGCATGTGTTCCGTTCTTTCTTTTTTCAGTTTTTTTTTTTTTTTTCTGTGAAGGACTTCCTTCCGTGACTTACTACAGGTAGCTCTATTAGTGACAAATCTTTGTAGTTTTCCTCATATGAAAAAGGTTCTATTCCCCTCTTATCTCCCCTGGTATTTTTCCGCTACTCGGTTTCTGTCACCAGGCATTGACTTGGCAAGAGACGGTTATTTTCTTTCAACACTTGAAGAGACCCGTGCTACTCCCCTTCACCTTCCACAAGACCCAGTATCCTTGGTCTTGCTGCCTTCAAGACCTTCTCCATGTCTTTACCTTTTGAAACTTTAATTATGTTGTGTCTTCTTGCATTCTTTGAAGGGCAGGGTCGTTTTTCCTATTTGAAGTCTGCTCAGTTTGGCCGGGCGCAGTGGTTCACACCTGTAATCCCAATACTTCTGGAGGCCGAGGCGGGTGGATCACCTGAGGTCAGGAGTTTAAGACTACCCTGGCCAACGTGGTGAAACCCCATCTCTAGTAAAAATGCAAAAATTAGCTGGGTGTGGTAGTGTGGTAGAATGTGTCTGTAATCCCTGCTACGTGGGGGCTAAGGCAGGAGAATTGCTTGGGAGCAGGACGAGGTTGCAGCGGGCCGAGATCACATCATTGCGCTCCCGCCTAGGTGCCAGAGTGAGATTCCACCTCAAAACAAACAAACAAACAAACAAAAATCTTTCAGTTTCTAAGAAATGTAGGTTGTTACCTTTGCTAAATTTGAGGAGTTTTTACCCATTAATTCTTCAAAGACCCTCATCCCTACTCTCTTTCTTCTCCTTCTGGAACTTCAAAGAAACAAATGTTGGATTTTGGGTAATTGTCCAAAAGGTCCCTGAGGCTCCGTTTGTTCATTTATTTTTTCATTCTGATTTTTCCTATTGTTCGCATTGGGTGAACTACACTGTTACCAACTTCATGGAGTTCATCCATTTCTTCTCCACTCTCAAAGGCCTCCATCGAGCTCTTACTTGTGTTATTTTTTTCACATCTATATATCTATTTGATTACTTTAAAACTTTAATGTCTTACCTGAGATTTCCTACTTTTTTCATTTATTTCAAGAGTTGAAAATCACTTGGCAGATTAGAAAGAGCAGTCGTTAATACAGAGTTTCAAAGAGACTGAAAACCGTTTGACCCAGCAGTCCCATTTCCTGAGTAGATATATTCAAAGAAATATAAATTATTCTATTACAAAGATACACATACACGTATTTCACTGCAGCACTACTCACAATAGCAAAGATAAGGAATCAACCCAAATGCCCATCAATAATAGACTAGATAAAGAAAATGTGGTATATAAACACCATGGAATACCATGTAGCCATAAAAAGGAACAAGGTCATGTCCTTTGTAGGAACATGGATAGAGCTGGAATACCTTATCCTCAGCAAGCTAACATAGGAACAGAAAACCATATACTGCATGTTCTCACTTATAAGTGGGAGTTGAACAATGAGAACACATGGACACAGGGAGGGGAACATCACACCCTGGGGCCTGTCAGTGGGTGTGGTGGGGGAGGGAGAGCATTAGGAAAAACAGCTAAGGCACGCTGGGCTCAATACCTAGGTAATGGGCTGATAGATGCAGCAAACCACCATGGCACGCATTTACCTACGTAACAAAGCTGCACATCCTGCATGTTTACCCCAGAACTTAGAATAAAAATTCAAATTAATTAAAAAGAACAAAGAGACTGAAAAAAAGAAAAGCAGCAAAGGAAACAGAGAGATACATGTCAAGTGAGGAGGACATTCCAGAGAAAAGCAAAATCTAACAAAAAACGGCAGAAAGGGAAGAAAAAATAAAAATAAATCATCAGACTAGACTGAAATGCCAGGAATTCCCCCTCGTGTGTGTTTTTATAAAAATTTTTTAAATAATCAGTTTTTCTAGAAAGAGACACTTGCATATAAGCCCACCCTGGGACTTCGTCCTCGATACTGTTCCTGCGGACGGCACCTGTTTGAAACGTAAATGCAGCCAACTGTGGAAGAGATTCAGGGACTGTGCGACCCTGGCTGTTACTTTGCTTATCAGCCTCTCAGGAACCTGAGTTTTCTCTTTTGTTAAGAGGATGTAATAATCCGTATTCCACAGGATGCTATGAAAATCAAAGAGATGATAAATGTAACAAGTTTTTCCAACATGTCCAGAGATTGTGTAATACTTACGAATACTGCATGGGAAATTGGGAGAGGCTTCTACACTTTCATTTTCAGTCCTCTTGATTTATCCTCACGTCGTGGAGACATGGACATCCACATCAACACCACTGGGGGTTTGTTTCATTCACAAGGTCGTGGCTCCCGGGTATCTGCCTCCCAGTTTATTCTACCAGGGTAAACACGGAGTTGGCTCCACTCACCTTTCCTAGGTAGAAATCTGATTTCTTTCTTTTTATTCACAAGTAACTTAACTACAGTTATTTAAATTGCAGTGTTTATTAAGTTTAAAATGAAGAGTGATTCTTTTCCAGATGCTTATTAAGAAAATTATTTTAGGGAACAGTAGTAATATTAGTAACGCCAATCATTTGTTGAGTACTTACTAGGTACCAGGAACTAGCTACGTAGGTTCTCTCTGTTGGTCCTCAAAATAATCCTATCAGATAAATATTTATATTTTCCTTATATATAAATAGAGTTGCATTCCATGAACCTCAAATGTAAACTGAGAAACTTAATGGTTGAGCAGATGAAAGTCTTAGGACCAGGAGATGCTGGTACCCCGGGTTTGACGCTTATCATCCTAATTTCAGAGTTTATATTCTCTCTTATCCAGCTCTTCCTTCGGCTCATGGAAAATCCTCATATGTCTGTTGTGATTGAGATGAAAAATGAATGGGGAGAAAGACGTCGAGGGAAAACGACTTATCGAGACGTGTAAAGATTTGGAGTAATAAATGAAAAACGGCAGAGCTTGTCAAAAAAGAAATCTAAATGACAGGACTATTTTATTATTTGCAATGTCCCCATCAATTGTGAACTGAAATTTAGGATTGGTTTCTAGAGAGAAATTGTCATTACCTGTATCTCATGGCTTTAACTCTTTCTCACAGTGATTGCATTTCCAATATCTATTGAGGAAACCAAATCCAGAACTATCAATCTTCCTGTATTCTTGGACAAGAAAACCCCAAAGTTCAATATCCGCCATGTGAATTCAAGCCTTACTTTTTCTCAAGACCTCAAAAACATAAGGGTTACTTTTGAGCATTAGTACGATGCTTTCACGTCTAAGATTCACACTGTGTTAGAAGATTTCTTTAAATGACCCTAAATTTCTTCTACCCTCTCATCCTGCTACTTACAGAATGGTTTCAGCCATCCTTGTGCACCGTGTTATATGACAAGAGGGTTACCTATACTAGGGATTTAGTTCCTGAGGTTTTGTTTTTTTTACAGAAATAAATCAATATTTAATGCCAAAAATTCCACATAAAATCACTTATTTATATCGTGTTTTCATCCATTCATTTATTGATCTTTTATTTTCAGGTCGTTTCGTATGTATATCCATTGTGCTGAGTATTCTGTAAAGTATATATTTTAAAAGTGGAAGACTCAGCCACCACCTGTGATTCCACTGTAATTCACATGGGCACATATTTTGAGAAAGGGAGGGTGCAGACAGGGAAGATGAAGCATGTCAGTCTAACACAGGATGCTGGATTTCCCCTACAGCAAAATACTAACCGATGAGGAGGTTATGCCCGACTTGTATTTTTGATTTTGATGAAACATGTTTCTATTAGAAATAAATGTTCTCAAAGCTCTGTCACTCTGAGGAGTGGCAACATGGGCCGACAGTGGTTTGAGGTGGCCGAGCCGGTGCAGAGGGCTCCATGCACCTGGGGAGGCAGCTGTTTTTGTTGGAGCTCTGGTTATGGGGTCAGCCCTTCATCACCTCAGGGAGAGTTTGCCCCTAAACTCATCTTTCCTATAAAGTCTTGGGGGTTTTAGTCCATCATTTGGCACAACAGGACATTTTTCCGAGGCGTGCGTGATGTTACAGCAGAAATATCTTACATTGTTTTACACGGCTGCCAACACCATTCTACCTTGCAGGGGTCTTGGCTTCCAAAGACACCTTTGAATACTTTTAGCGATCTGATGGGACTCTGTGTGAAAATGGCTCTCCCTTCGGGGAGGTTGGACAGCTGTGTTGTGCGTTCCCCCTTTCTCACTTCTTTACCTAATGAAACAAGGCTAGGCATGATCTTCCCCCCCCAGCAAAGTGGGTGAGAACCCAGGAAAGAAATCGGAGTAAAGGTTGAAGGTTTCTGTTTCCAGCCTGTTGCTAAGTCGGGCCCTGGACCCATAAATGTCTTCACATAGAACGCACAAAAACATTACTTCCTTTACTTTCCCCCAGATGATTCAGAGAAAGAAACTGGATAAAGAAAATGGGGTACATAAACCACATGGAGTACTATGCAGCCATAAAAAAGGATGAGTTCATGTCCTTTGCAGGGACATAGGTAAAGCTGGAAACCATCATTCTCAGCACACCGACACAAGAACAGAAAACCAAACACTGCACATTCTTACTCATAAATAGTTGTTGAACAATGAGAACACATGGACCTGGCGGGGAGCATCACACACCAGGGCCTGTCAGTGGGTGGGAGACCAGGGGAGGGATGGCAGGGGGTGGGGGCTAAGGAGAGATAGTATTAGGAGAAATACCTAATGTCAATGATGGGGTGATGGATACAGCAAACCGCACGGCTCACGTATACCTATGTAACAAACCTGCATGATCTGCACATGTACCTCAGAACTTATAGTATGATAATAAATTTTTAAAAAAATAATTTTAAAAAAAGTGTGGGTTATTTTTATCCTTATTCATCTCTAGTTCATTACTGCTTTGCTGGTGTTAAAAGTTACTTTGGTGCAGTACAATCACCTATCATGAGACTGGATACCCAGCCACCTGGGGGGTTCCACTTAAGTTCAGGGATATAAATTGATTCCTGTGTTAGAGGTGGACAATAGACACCTTGGGGAGATGGAACTGAGTAGCCATGTTGTTACAAACTCAGTGTTTGTGTTCCCACAAAATTCAGATGTTGAAGCCCTAACCTCCTTGGAGACAGGGCCTCTGAGGAAGCAATTACGCTTCAATGGCACCAAGAAGGTGGGGCCCTGATCCCATAGAATTAGTGTCCATGTAAGACGAGGCACCAGAAAGCTTTCTCTCATTCTCTCTCTCTCTCTCTCTCTCTCTCTCTCTCTCTCTCTTTCCCTCCTGTGAAGATACAAAGAGAAGGCAGCCGGCTATGAATGAGGAAGAGAGTAGCCACCTGATCATGGACTTCCAGCCTTCAGAACCATAAGAAAATAGGTATCTGTTGTCTAAGCTGCCACGTCTATGGTGTTTTCTCACTATGACCAGAGCACACAAAGACACATAAGCTCTAAGCTCTGATAGCAACATGGCCAGAAGCTCCGCAGAAACCATACCTCTCGACTCTGGTGCTGGCATCTACCTTCCTTGTAAATATTTTAATTGGTAGGCATTGGACTGATCAAAGTCCTGCTTCAGATTCAGAAGTAGAAATGCATAATCAGTAAAAGTATAAATACCATGTTGGTTATCATCTTGCATTGCAAAATTGTCAACCTAAGAATTTCTTTTGAAATTAGCCTTTCTCATGTGTGTAATTCAGAAGTCTGTCTTTGACCAACAATAAATCAAAGTGCTGTGCTACTTCCAGATGAATTTGCTGCCATGGAAACATATGTGAGGTCACCAGGAATGCCCCATGGCGGTGCAATATACAGGATGTGCCTTACATTTTTGCATGACAGGCTATCCTGTCAAGTCTTAAATGGAAAGAAATAATGTTGTGTACATAAAATGCGAGTAACAGGTATTCACTGCTAATTATCTCATTTTTATTTACTGATTTCAGACCTTCTGAAAGAAGAAAATACCTGGGCATGAGGCTATTGAGCTAATGGCATTAAAACACTAATGTAATATTGATTTAATGCAGGTTTCTCAAAGGTCAAATGCCTATTGGCTCTGCATAAATTGCATGAAACAAAACGAAATGCAAAATGCCGCTTGATAAGATTCTGAGTCTCCAGATTACTGAAATTCAGAGTCTTTGAAAGGAGTTTATCTACATTTACTGACTACTCATGTCAAAGTGCCTTTAAAGCCACCTAAGCAAACGCAGCGATGCTGCTGCTTCTGTCTGTCTGCACACTCCCTGGAAGTTCGTCTCCCAGTTCCAAACGTTCTCAGTTTCTTTCCATCTTTTGTTCAAATAAATTCAGAACTTTGATTCCCTGCATTGTGACATTTGGCCCACTGAGAAAATGTACAAATACTCATGGCTTCCACAGTCATCACATCAGGAGCTATTTGTATGGGCAGATGCCTCAAAATGTTGTACGAGTTATTGTCTTAATTACCAGAGAAAAATCTTAGAACACAAAAGGGAATATTGCACCTAGCCCTGGAGACCCCTAGGAAGGACAGGGAAGGATTGAATTACCTTAAAAGCTTTGAGTCACAACCTGCCTCTGCTGCTCTGGGGCTTGGAGCAAGGCCCTTTGCTCAAAAGGAGTTTATTTCCTGACACCAGCAGGATGAGAGTTCAGACACAAGACAAGCACATCACCACAATTTATCTCACCCAAGCTCAGCCGGGAAGCCACTGAAATCAGAAGAACACTTTCGCCTGGGCCTGCCCTTTCACATCACATTTTTTAAATAGTCTCCACATAATAATCTAACTTCCTTAAAGAGAAGTCCCTCACTTCTTTCTGCCTTTTACTGATGATTGCATCTGACAGATGGAAGCTCTGATATCAGATTATGATGTCACAGCCTAGTTATTTGTCAAAATATATTCTTTCTTAGCTTTCATATTACCTTTAAATTATACCATATGGGGCACTAGCAAAATATAAACTCTGCATAGGAGAAAAGTTATGGAGAGAAAGACAGTCATTTTCAATGACTTCAACATCACACCTACAGATTGCAACAAAAAATTAATGAAGTCTTTGAATACATGCGTATGTGTGTGTGTATATATATGTGTGAGAGTGCCCACCCATGTCCGTGTATGTTATTTGTATGTGTGAATATGTGTGTGTATATGTGTGTGTGGACGTGTGTATACATGGACATACTGGCCAGCATGAAACTTGCTGAAAGCTAGGGAGAAAGAAATAGGTAGACACAGTGAGACCATGTTGATTTTTTTTTCTCTGCATGTTAAAGTAAAGCAAACAACCAAAAATAAATAAAAATCACAGCAATTATTTCTGTACTGGAATAACCAATCATGTTAGTTTGGTAAAGAAAAACCTAAATGTGTGTCTTATAGCTAAACACATGGTGTTTATTTTTGAAATACCTGAAATCTTCACTGCATTTGAGAATCACTGTTGCTTACGCATGACAATTTAATACACGTTCTGCTATTGTGAAGTAATGCCCCCGTGTTAATTTTTATTAGTAAGACAGTGGAAAATCATTCTGATCATATATACAAAGACGGGATTCAGTGCTGCTGTGTGGGACTAGCCGAGGTGAGAAGAAGAAACTGAGGCAGGATTAGCTACGTAATTTGCAGAGCCCAGTGCAAACTAAAGATGAGAAGCCCCTTGTTGAAAATTGCTGAAAATGTAACATGGGGACATCAGAGTCTTTTTTATTTATTTTTTATTTTTTTTTAATTTATTTTTTTAATTGCATTTTAGGTTTTGGGGTACATGTGATGAACATGCAAGATTGTTGCATAGGTACACACATAGCAGTGTGGTTTGCTGCCTTCCGTCCCCTCACCTGTATCTGTCATTTCTCCCCATGCTATCTCTTCCCACCTCCCCACCCCCCCGCCCCTCCCCCATATCCCACCAACGGACCCCAGTGTGTAATGCTCCCTTCCCTGTGTCCATGTGTTCTCATTGTTCAACACCCGCCTATGAGTGAGACTATACGGTGTTTGATTTTCTGCTCTTGTGTCAGTTTGCTGAGAATGATGGTTTCCAGGTTCATCCATGTCCCTACAAAGGACGTGAACTCATCGTTTTTGATGGCTGCGTAATATTCCATGGTGTATATGTACCACATTTTCCCTATCCAGTCTATCATCGTTGGGCATTTGGGTTGGTTCCAGGTCTAGAGTCTTAACACTACTCTGGAGGGCCTTGTGTGACCCCACTGGAAGCATGTACCAGAAATTTGCCGAAACTGTGCTCAGCTCCGTATAATGAACGAGGTTGCCAGACTGACCAGTCTCACAGCTGATGGACTGGCAATTAGCTGCAGGGACTTAGCTTTGTAAGGGGTGGTACACAATTTTCACTACCAGTCATTTTAAGACATACAAATTTAAAAATTCACAGACACTTTAATCCTAGTTTTAATCTCTTAACACATAACATAGACGTACAGGACCATCAGCAACTGGAGAAAGAAAAGACGGGCTGAGTATTCCTAATTCAAAACGCCAAAATCCAAAATGCGCCCAAATTCAAACCCAAGCTCAAAGGACATGCTTATTGGAGGGTTTCAAATTTTGGATTTTTGGATGAAAGATGCTCAACCAGATACATGTGTTAGGCAGATATTTCAAAATATGAAAATAATCCGAGATCCTAAATATTTCTCATGTCAGGCATTTCCGATAAAGGCTATTCCACCTGTTCTTAACCAACCTCACGGATCAAACATCACTCTTCAGCTCATTATGTTTTTACCTACACAAGTAAAACTGAAAAAGACAGTTTCCTTTCTCATTAAATCAAAAATAATTCCTGGATGCTCCAGATAGCACTACCAGGAATGATACCTGCTTTTAGCTCATTTTCACCTACTAAATTATTGACTATCTAATCCCTTTGAATAACATTCTGAGTTTAAGCCTTTCATTGTAAAATGCAGTGTTTATCATTTACATTTTTGAATATAAATAAAATTTATTAAGGCAGCATTTTGTTAAAGCTATTTACACGTTTGACCTTTGGGGACTCTAAATGGACTGACTGCTGTAACTGCTTCGGCCTGTTATTGAGCTTCCATTAAACACCACTGAGAAATTTGTTTTGGATGCAGTCTGGAGAGCCTAGAAAGTCCCATACACATTTAGTTGTACTGCTGGCTTGGTAAGATTATTAGTTAAAATAGATCTGTTTTTGACTTGTGGGCCAAAGGTAATTAGTGATCAGAACCGCTTTATTAACAATGTACTCCAAATTGAGAGGGGAGTGCATTGACAGCTTTCTGGATGTAACTTAGTCCACACGTGTGTAACATGATTGGAGAAGAATTGAGTCACCCATGTGATTGGTTTGCTGGAATAAACTGACTGTTGCAGAGAAATATCTCTTGCACAAAGGAAGGCTGAATGACCACTTGTGAGATGGTACCTGTGAAAGCAGGCTTGGGGTATTCTGAAGGAATCCACCTCACTCTTTTTATTGTTTTGTTTTTGAGACAAGGTATCACTCTGTTTTCCAGGATGGAGTCTGGTGGTGTAATCACAGCTCCTTGCAGCCTCAGCCTCCTGGGTTCAAGTGATCCTCCCGTCTCAGCCTTCCAAGTAGCTGGAACCACAGGCACATGTCACCACATCTGGCTCTTATTTTTAAACATGTTTTTTAGAGAGGGGGTTTTACCATGTTGTCTGGGCTGGTCTTGAACTCCTGGGCTCAAATAATCCACCTGCCTCAGCCTCCCGTACTGCTGGAATAGCAGGCCTGAGCTGCAGCACCCTTGGCCCTGTGGTCTTTGAGCCACATGTAATCATGTTCGCAGCTCTTCCTTCTCGACACATCTTTTATATGTATTGAGAGCAGGTTGAATGTCTAGGCCTCCCATTTGACCTTGATTTTGATTCTCTGCTGTCTCTTTCAACCTGCTGTATAACTGTGGTTGGGAAAAAGATGAAGAACATAGAGACTTATGCTTTTATCGCATTTCCCAAAACACTTTCCCCCGCAGCGATGTTCTCCGATTAGTCCCAGCACGCAGAACCACGGCATGCTGTCTCACTCTATGTTTCTTTTAGTTGAACTTCCAAGTCCAGCAGACCTCACCAGCCACCACCCTGTTTTCCATTGGCTCCTACTGATAATTAAGAATGCTAGAACTTTACTTTTTATGGTAGATTTGTATCTTTATTTATTTATTTTTTATTATACTTTAAGTTCTGGGGTACATGTGCAGAACATGCAGGTTTGTTATATAGGTATACATGTTCCATGATGGTTTTCTGTATCCATCACCCCGTCATCTATACTAGGTATTTCTCCTAATGCTAGCCCTTCCCAATCCCCCCATCCCTTGCTCTCCCTCCCCTAGCCCCCACCCCCCAGGCCCCGGTGTGTGATGTTCCTCTCCCTGTGTCCATGTGTTATTATTGTTCAACACCCACTTATGAGTGAGAACATCCCATTACCCAATTTATATATTGGTTTATACCCAAAGGATTATAAATCATTCTGTTATAAAGACACTCACACATGTGTGTTTACTGTGGCACTATTCACAATAGCAAAGACCTGGAACCAACCCAAATGCCCATCAAAGATAGACTGGATAAAGAAAATGTGGCATATATACACCATGGAATACTATGCAGCCATAAAAAAAGATGAGTTCATGTCCTTTGCAGGGACATGGATGAAGCTGGAAACCATCATTCGCAGCAAACTGACACAAGAACAGAGAAGGGTGAAACTTTAAAAGCCCTGGCAAGTTAGTATCTCTGTCTAGAGAGACTGGCAGACATAGAACTTCGGAATATGAGTGGTCAAGGTGACAACTTGTAGCAACTAAATGACCACTGAGTCTTCAAAGACGAAAAGCTGGTCATCCTGTGAGTGTAAGCATGCTCCCAGTGCAGATGCCGGGTCACTCATTCAGCTCCGAATACGCCGTAAAGAACTCCTTCATGCTACTAAGTGAAGTAGGAAGGGTGGATTTTTAAATTGTGCTCACGTTTGCCAAACATAACTGTCATGAATTCCAGGGTGAAATAACCCTGAGGAAGAGTTAATAATGTGACTCCTTCGGTGGGGTACAATGCATATTAATGTGTCAAAAATGTAAAGAGTTTCATCAGTAAAGATCCCTGCTTAACTTTGTTAACCCAGCACTTACCACATGGATTAACCAGAAATCCACTGTCTGGCTTAATATTGATCAAATACATTCCGTGCACCATTGGCAGAGAGAATAAAGGCACGATTTCAGCTTTACATATTGAGTAGGGAATGAGATGAGAATGGTATTAATTGCACAGAATTGTGGTTTTGTCCAAGAAGATCCTGAGTGTAAACTTAATAAAAGTTGACACCCATTAGAGGAAGCATGGTAGGAAGCTATTCTTTTATTTTCAGTGGCCTTTAAAATAATATGGGCAGGACCCTGATGTCATTTAGGTATGCCCTGGCACCCTGATAATTCTGAGGGTCCGAATTTCTATCATAAGTTGTTTTCAGAAGCCAAAAGAACTGGAAGATAACTTTGAAATGCTAGTGGATAAGACATTAATAAGAAAAAGGTTCAGAGACTGAAGCACGTGTTTGAGGATGGAAACACAGTGATAAAACCACATTTGTGCCCTCAGCTCACTCTGCCTTGAGCTGGCATCTGGCTTCCAAAGCACTTAAGGTACACTAAGTTCTCAACCAGACAGGAGCAATTCGAAGTTGATCCATCACCTCAGGCACTGTCAGATTGAGGGTTCAAATATAACTTACATTAAGGATAACCCATTCTCCTTGATTTTTATCTAACCTGCCCTGGCAGGGTTTTGTTTCTACCAAAGTAACTCTCAGAAATTCCAAGTGGCTAAAATGAGTCCTGTCATCAGCACAGCTACTTAACTATAGATATTGTTACTACCTACAGCACATACTTTTTCTTTTCTATTTCTCATGCTCACCTCTGCTGTCACCCATGAATACATTAGCCATCACCCCACTCTACCAAGTACTGCTGCCTGCTTGAGTGGGCAGAGATACTTCTATTCAGCTAATAATTTAATGCCCCTTTATATTAATTTTCTTTGAATATCTCTTTAGATTTTGTTGGGTGTGTGAGAATAATATGACTTTCTCTTAAGAAAAATCACATGCTTCTAATTTTATTTTGAAAATCAGGGTTTTGGGTGTACTTTTGTTACATTTATCAACATCTTGGGAAGAATCTTAAAATACGAATAACAAAAGAAATCCTTTATTTCTAGTAGATCACGCTATGCCATGTGCCATTCCACTTAAGAATGTTGCTGAGTGGTCTCGCTGATTTCAGCTCACCACCCACAGGCTGGTCCCCTGATTGGTGGTCTGCCCATAGCTGAAGTACACAAACTCTCCATGTGCCACACCAAAACCAAAATCAAAACAAATAAGGTGGTACCAAAAGGAAGAAGTTGTGTGTCGCTTGTGTCTCCACTCAAGGGCACACGTGTACCTCTGGGGATGGTGTAAACACACCTGTGGCCACATATGTCGGGAATCCAAGTCTAAAACTTGGTGAACTCTCATTGTGCTTTCAGTTTGTTCCTGGGAGTTTTAAAACAGTAATTGTCATGCTTGAATACTGAAGGTATCCAGGGAGCTTCGAACTGTAATGACAACTTGGCTTTATTTCTCAGAGATTCTGATTTGTGGATTTAATTTGATTGAGTGCTATACAGGTCTCAGGAGTCTTATAACATCTCCAGTTAATTCTAAGATGCATTAAGACTGAGAGCCCCTACTTCAGAAAATCTCAGATTTGGAGCTTTTGCAGAAGACGTTCACTTAGTTCACTTATTCACGTGGTTTTTCCCACCACAGTGAAAGCACGGGGGTACTTGGGTGCCTCAGGTACCCTGTGTTCTGCCATTAGTTATGGGGGCTGCCCCTCCTTTGTAGTAGGCCCTTGAGGAGACATACCCTATAGTGCTGGCTCTCTCTAATGTCTTCAAAACCTTACACTATGAATTTCTCTTCACTCTTCATTTTCAGTCTCTCACCTGCCTTTTCACCTGACTTAATTTAACAAGCATTGTTTTGAACTTCTGATTTCTACTCTGAACTATAAACAGCTCAAAAGTTGCTTCTCTCAACTGAGCAAACTGAAAAGCATAAATCAGAAATATTTATGAATTTATCAGAGAAAAGAGGTCATAGGGAAAACCACCATCACAGAACCTGGAGTTTTCATCTACATACCAAGTATATACCAACAACTATAGCTCATTGGGAGAAAAAGCCACAGCTGGACTGTGCTAGGAACACTTAAGTGTCACTGACTCATAGTTGTGGGCTGAGCATGGGCTATACTGAGACGCTAACAACTACAGTCACCCACATGCACATGTGATTCACAACCATAAGCACCACCAGGTTCTCAGGGTGAAAAGCAGAGACAGAGCCCTTTCCATTTCTATCTGGGAGCAGGGGGGAATAATTATTTTTAATATTCCCAGAACACTCTGTCATCATTAACAAAGATCTACCTTCATGGAAAACTATTTCACAGACCTGGGTTTTACGTGGCCCTTACTATCCAGGCAGAAAGAAAATAGTCAACTTCAGTGCTCTCTAATCTCCCTGTCTTACCAAACTTGGGGAAAAGCTAAGAAATATATGTGAAAGTAACAGCCTAGGGACATCCACCCACTAAAAGTCTGATACTTAAATATAGAAGCATAAAATGGTCCTCTTCTCTCCACACATTATCACATCAACAGGGATCCTCAGTAATAGCAGAAAATTACAGCTGAAAAGAACTGCAAAGCTCAGACTACTTAACAAGGATTCTCTAGGGAAATCTAAAGACAACAGGGAAGACTAAACCCAAGAGGCTAGAAGAAATTAGTCTCTGATGGCTCCTGCTATAACACGCAGTAAACACAGCCTAACCTTCATCCAGATAAACATAAAACCTCACGCTACAGCCCAATTTACGTCAGTTCTTTTTACTGCATACATCATCTTTAGCTTTCATCATGTAATTGCAAAGCATTCTAAACACAGTCTGAAGAGGTAAAGCAAACTTTAGGACCAGACCCAGATAGAGACTTTGGAATTATCAGACCAAGAACCTGAAACAGCTGCGACTAGCATGCTAAGATCTCTGCTGGAAAGTGGACATCATGGAAAGACAGATGAACAGCGTGAGCAGAGAGATGGAAGCTCAGAGTGAATCAAAATGGAATGCCAGAGACCGAAGACACAGAAATAAAGAATGGCTTCGACTGTCTTCATTTGCGAGGCTTGCCATAACAAGGTACGACAGACTGCGTGTGGTAAGCAGCAACGTTTATTTTATCATGATTTTGGAAGCTAGAAGTCCAAGGTGTTATCAGGGTCGTTTCCCCCGAGGCCTCTCTCCTTGGCTTGTAGATGGCCTCCTTCCTTGTGTGTGTCTGAGTCCTAACCTCCTCTTTTTATAAACACATCAGTCATGTTAAATAAGGGTCCACCTGAAAACCTCATTTAATATTGATTACCTTGTTAATATCCACTCTACAAATGCAGACACATTCTGAGGGAATGGACTTCAAGGTATGTCTTCAATTTTGGAAGACACAATTTAGCCCATAACAATTCCCAAACTGCAAAGCAAAGAGAAAAGACAATTGGGAAAACAACAACAGCAACAACAACAACAACAACAACAAACAGAATAAGAGCTGTAGGACAATTACTAAACATAATCATCTTGAATATCAATTGGGTATTCAAGAAGGAGAATAAACAGAAAAAGGAACACAAGAAATATTTGAAGTAATGATGTTTGAGAATTCTCAAAATTTGTGATAAACACCAAATCACAGACCCAGAAAACTCAGAGAAGACTGGGCAGAGTAAGTAGCAAAAATCTACCTTTGGGCATGTCAATTCAAACTTCAGAAAATAGCAATAATAAGAAAATCTAGAAGGAAGCCACAATTCAAAACAAAACAAAACAAAAAAGCATCACACTTAAAGTGAAACAATGGTTTAGTCAGGCATGGTGCCTCACGCCTATAATCCTAACACTTTGGGAGGCCCAAGAAGGTGGTTCTCTTGAGGTCAGGAGTTCAAGACCAGCCTGGCCAACATGGTGAAATCCCATCTCTAATCAAAATACAAAAATTAGCCAGGTATGGTGGTGCACGCCTGGAGTTCCAGCTACTCGGGAGGCTGAGGCAGGAGGTTCACTTGAACCTGGGAAGTGGAGGTTGCAGTAAGTTGAGATTGCTCCACTACACTCTAGTTTGGGTGACAGATGTTAAATCAAGTTTAGCCTAAAGCTGCCTTTTTACGTATTTAATTTCAGCCTAAAGATCTTTCTGTATATCATGAACTAACATGTGGAGGTATAAACCAACAGTAACCATATCTGAGACCAATCGCTGAGTTCTGGCCAATCAAATGTAGCCAAGTTTTCAAAGTGTGTTCAAGTAAGGTAAACACCCAGAGGTAACCAAACCAGTTATTTCTGTATCCCATTTCCCTTTTTTTTCTCCATAAATCTTTCTCCACCAAGTGGCTGTGCTGAAGTCTCTCTGAATCTGCCATGATTCTGAGGGCTGCCCAATTTGCAAATTGTTCATTGCTCAGTTAAACTCCTTTAAATTTAATTTGGCTGAAGATTTTCTTTTAACACAGAGCAAGACTCCACCTTAAAAATAAATACAATGAACTTCTCTTCAGAAACTACTCAAGCAAGAAGACAGTTAAGTAAAATGTTTAAAGCATTAAATGAAAAGAAAAGTCCCACTAACTTAAAATTCTGCATCCAGTGAAATAGTTCTTTAAAAGTCAAGTAAAATCAGACTTTATCAGGCAAAGAAAACCAAGGTAATATGTTGCCAGGAGACATTAATTTCAATAAATGCTAAATGAAAGAAGGAAATCATGCAAGTTAAAAACTCAAATCTGAGGCCAGGCACAGTGGCCCACACCTGTAATCTCAGCATTTTGGGACTCCGAAGCAGGCAGGACACGAGGTCAGGAGTTCGAGACCAGCCTGGCCAACATAGTGAAACCCTGTCTCTACTAAAAATACAAAAATTAGCTAGGTGTGATGGCATGCACCTGTAGTCCCAGCCACTCAAAAGGCTCAGGCGGGAGAATTGCTTGAACCCATGAGGCAGAGGTTGCAGTTAGCCAAAACCAAGCCATTGCACTATAGCCTGGTTGACAGAGTGAGACTCCATCTCAAAAAGAAAACCTCAAATCTGACCTATATAGATCTCCAGGTTTTAAAATCTGCCTATCTACATAAGTGTTAGGCAAAGGAATAAATGTAAAATAATGTTTTTTTTTTATTGCCGAGATTATTTATTTAAAATAATAATAGCAACAATGTATTTAGTCTTTACAACTTACGAATAAGTGAAATAAATGACCACAGTATTGTATGCGATGGAAGAAGGAATCGATAATTGTCGGTATGCACACTACCCTTTGGGTATTAGAGGGTTATTTCCAAGTGGGCTTGGAACAGTTGTGAATGTATATAGCAAATGCTAGGGCAAACGCTGTGCTAGAGGGAAATTTACAGCACTGAATGAGTGTATTATAAAATAATAAAGTGTAAAGTTAATAATCTAAGCTCCTACCTTAGGGAACTAGATGATAAAAGCCATAGTAAATCCAAAATAAGCAGAAGAAAAGCAATTACTAAGAACAGGTATGTAAAAGGAGTCATCACTATTGAAGTCGGGAACATTAAAAGGATATTGTGGAAATATTATGAAGAGGTCTATGCCCACGGATCTGATGACTTTAATACCATGGACCAATTCCTTGAAAGACACCATCTACCAAAATGTACTCAAGGAAAGAGAGACAATATGAACAGGCGTATATGTAGAAAAGAAAGTGTCATGATGATTAGTGACCTTCCCAAACAGAATGCAGCTGGCACCAGTAGTTTCACTGGTAAATCGCACCCAACATTTAAGGAAAAATTTTTACCAATTCTTTGCCATTTCTTCCAGGAATCAGAAATAGCAGAAACATTCCCAACTCATTCTATAAGCTCAGCATTACTGTAATATCAAAACCAGACAAAGATATTATAAAAAAAAGAAAAATTATAGATTAAAATCTCTCATGAACATAAACGCAGATATTCTTAACAAAACATTAGCAAATCAAATCTAATTATGTATAAAAAGAATACATCTTGACTAGTGGGGACTTATTCCAGATCACCTGGTTCGATATTCAAAAAGTAATTATCTTAATTCATCACATCTGCAGACTAAAGAACAATAATCATTCAATCATTTAAATTGATGGAGATAAAACATTTGACAAAGTCCAACACTCACCATGACAAAAACCAAACAAAGCAATGATACCTTTCTCAGGAAGATCTGGTACAGAATTATTATAACGGAAATGAGGAGAGCCTAAGTAAAAAGTGTGGATTCCCTGATCATTCACAGCAATATGAACATAAATGTGGCCTAATGGTGAATTTTTTATTTTATTTTATTTACTTTACTTTTTGACATAGAGTCTCCTTCTGTCTCCCAGGCTGGAGTGCTGTGGTGGGATCACGGCTCTCTGCAGCCTCAATCTCCCTTCTTCTGGTGAACCACCAGCCTCAGCCTCCCCAGCACCTGTGACTACAGGCATGCACTACCATGCCTGGATAACTTTTCTATTTTTTGTAGCGACAGGGTTTCACCATGTTGCCCAGGATGATATGAAACTCCTGGGCTCAAGCAATCCAACTGCCCAAGTCCCACAAAATGCTGGGATTACAGACAAAATACTTGAAGAGAAATAGGATGCTTTGTGTTATGTTAACTTGTGTATACAAACGATTTCAGGAAAGTTTACTTTTGTTATAGTTCCTTTTATTGTCTTTTTCTTTTTTGTTTTTGTATTTCCAAACTTTTTTTTATTCCATTTTTCAATTATGCTTTTTAGGAAAACAGGAATTAAACCCCCTTTGTCTTCCAAAGTTATCACTGTTTTTTTTTCCTTTAAAAAAAACACATTCCTATCTATTACCAATTACTTATTTCTATATAATTAGTTCGGCTTTCTGTATCCTACCCACATAATTGTTTTCTGTTTCTAACACAGCATTCCTTTCTATTTCAGCAAAGATTTTGCTTCATTTGGACCTGAGCCTTCACAGTGTGCTGTTTTCTTTTGTTTATTCTCTTTTATTTTCGAGTCCTTATATTTTTTTTTTTTGAAACTTTCTATTTTTTGAATAAGAGTTCTTTTCCAAAAAGTATAATTTTAATGATTTCTGTTTCTTTGTGTAATTAAGCTTTGGACAGAATTCTATGTCTATATTTTCCACATGGTTCTTTTATCCTTTGTATTTTCAGCTATAAACGGATGTTCTTACCTCTTTTTCAATACCTATAGATAGATCTTAAAGGGTTTCCTTTCTGCTCATTTCCTATGTTTGCATGACCCGAAGAGTTGAAGTACACTTTGGACAAGGTACAAAGGTGGTATAATCAACACACCATTAACAACTTTGATTTGGGCGTTTCACAAATAATTTCTACTGAAATGCCCAATGAGGCAAGAAAACCTCCGGTAATATTTGGCAGTCAAGGAACTGGTAACGCTTAAAGCTAAACTCCTTGAGGGAGGGATGCTCATCTATAATCTTTTGCATTTCAATCACCCCTCAAACTTTTGGGCCTGTAGTAATTCTCCTAGGCTTGAAGGCTATAGGATGAAAACTTAGAAATGCTACACAAGGTAACTCCTAACTGCTTTCCAAGACATTCTACAATGTCACATTGAAATCCCAGAAAGTCAACACAGATTTCTTTCACGGTCTTTCCATCTATAACCAGAGAGTACCTATTTTGGGATTTTTGATTTTATTTTCACAAAATATTTTTTATTCTGCCTGAGGCTTGATGAATTGTATATGAAATCTCAGTATCCTTTTATTTGAGTCCAAATTTCACAGTATTAGGTACGGATTGTGGAGTTGAGAGTTGTGGTTTATTCAAGTCTTCATTGAGGACAAAGTTGTTTTTTTCCCCCCTCTATTGTGTCTGTCTTCATTTGGAAGAAAATTACAACGTTTAAGAAAAAAAAAGAATAAAAAATGGTCTTCCATTTAATAAAAATACTGCCTTCTCCTTGACAGTTTTATTTCTACTACCATAACTTTGGTTGTAATCATGTATTCTTGAGTTACTGCAACAGTTTTCTAACTGGGCCCCCTATTTATATTATCCACCCACTTCTGATCTATGCTGCACACACTGCCAGTTTAATTTTCATAAATACAGCATAGTGCAAAGGTTAGTAGGGGCTGTAACATTTATTCCTCCGTTGCACACATATATATTGAGAAGTTATGAAACTGACATCAAGAAATAGCTGAAAAAACCTCCTTATGTTTATGGAACAATAAAAAAAGGAAGACAGGCAATACAAAGAGAGCAAATATATATCTAAGTTAAGGTAGCAAAAAATGCTATGAAGAAAAAAAAAGTGATAGAAGTGTTTTCTTTTAGATAGGCTATTCAAAGGTTTATGCAGAAACATGGTATTTAAGTAGAAATCAGAATACATTGAAGAATTGAGGAACGTTAATATCTAGAAGAGAGCATTGCAGGTGGTGGACAGAGAAAGTCTAGCAGGCCTAGGTGGAAGGGGCTTTGAAGTATTTAAGGAAGAGCAAAAAAGCTCGGATGGCTGGAATCTTGTGAGCAGGGCAAGAGCGCTCGTAGATGAGAAATGGTCAGGGGCAAGACTGTGTAGTGCCTTGCAGGTCCTAGTGAGGTGAGACAGTGCGTACATTACTCAGCATGCATGCAGGAGACTAAACAACACGAGAGGCCCTGGATTTAGCAACAGGGCTCAGAAGTACAGAGTGGACCTCATCGCTCTATCCCGCCTCCTTTCACTCTGGGGTAGACTGAAGCCCAAAGAGGACAGTTACCTTTGCAAATCATAATCCTACTCTTTATGGTTCACAGCCCCAGTGAAGGTTTCCTCTGCCTGGGGACAGTGAGTCACCATTGTAAGGATTGGGGTTGGAGAATCCGGCTAATATATAGAAAGGATTAGAGAGGGACGTCCCTGGGGCTTGGTGAGTCCAACTTGGGACCTGGCACCATGAAGTTTCTAACGTGAGGTCTACACGATGAACACTGGTTCTTTCTCCAGAAGCTGCCCTTGGGCAAAGGCATGGGAAGAAGCGTGGGTCTGAGGCACTGAGGCCAGGGACCGTATCTTCCCTCTGCCACTGCCTAACCAGCTGTGTGATGTCTGCCCAGTTACCGACATCCTTCGAGTCTGTTTTCCCTTCTGCAGAATAGGAATAAACTCATTATACCAGAGGGGTGTTTCTGTGCTATGACAGGAAAATAATGAAGGAAAGTGTTTCGTAAATTGAGAAACACACAGGGAAGAGACTGGACAGACATCAGTGGGCTTCGGGGGTGACACACCAGAGAATCACCAAAGCCCACGGTTTGTGATAAGGGCAATTTGGAGTCCTTGGCTCTTGTCTTTTTAGCTTAAAATAATTTAAGCAAGAGACACACAGCAAAGGAGATGCAGCACAGAGCAACTCAACATCAAGGAGAAAGAATATTTTGAAAACTAGGTGGAGAATAAACAGTACCCTCTGAGAGAGGATTCAGGATGGGCTGCTCCAGGCTTGACTGTTACCGGGGTGACTCGCTTCATGGGAGACTGACACAATTATTCTTAAGAGGGTGGAAAGAGGGGTGGCTAGTAGGCAGGGTCTTGTTGTTCTCTAGGTGCACATGCATAGCCTCTGTAAGCACTTCTTCCCACATCTGATGTCTCCTTAGCATCTTTGATCTCCACCCAAGGGTGTGGTTTTTACTGTTGTCATGAGCAAAGAGTCAGTCTGAGGACAGGTAAAATCAATACACACAGGTCTGTACAGGGGACATTCCCCACCTGAGGTGGCTGGGCTTGGATGAGCTCGATTACCATGCGAATGCTGGCACTGGTTGTGGTGACGGCACAGTCACCATGGTTGCTGCGTCCCCAGGAAATGGTTATTTCTTGGACTACCGATCCTGCCTCATTTGGTTGCTTCATGAACATTGGCCCAGGTTAAACGTGTCCTGTAGGTAGAACTGAACCCTACCAACATCATTGGTGGAGACCCTGCATTTTCCACATGATTTGCGTTTTGATAAGGTATCATTAAGTTGCTTATTACACATCCACGTGGAGATGTCCGATGGGCCACTGCAGTCATTACTAACCTGGGAATTAGGAAAGGGATGGAAAACTGAAATGCAAAATGTGTGAATCGTTGATTTAAAGATGGTACGTGAAGCCCGAAAGCTGGCTTTAGGCTTTAAAGGATGTGAGGATAAAGAAGAGCAGAGAGAAGGAACTGATAGGAAATTTTAAGAAGGAGCAAGAAGTGAGATAAAAGGAAAACCAAGAGCTTGTGCTGTTCCAGGAGCCACGTGAAAAACATGTCACCAAAAACGTGATTTCCCATGTCAAATGTTGAAAGGCAGTGTAAAATAAAAACAGAACTGATCACTAGACTTGGCAACATGTAATTCACCTGTGACTTTGGAAAAGGTGATTTTTTTTTTCCTATGAAAGTGTGATATAAAATATAATTGGCATGGGTTTAAAGGAAATGGGAGGTGAGGAATGAATATGGACCCCTGCTGATATGGTGTGGGTCTGTGCCCCGACCTAAATCTCATGTGCAGTTGTAATCCTCAGTGTTAGATGTGGGGCCTGGTGGGAGGTGACTGGATCACAGGGGTAAATCCTTCATGAGTGGTTTAGAGCAATTCCTTTGGTGCTGTTCTTGCGATAGAATTCTCAAGATATCTGGTGGCTTGAAAGTGTGCAGCAACTCCCCTCTGGCTCTCTCTTCCTCCTCCTCCGGGCATGTAAGATGTGCCTGCTTCCCCTTCACCTTCTACCATGACTGGAAGCTTCCTGAGGCCTCCCCAGAAGCAGAAGCTGCTATACTTCCTGCACAGCCCATGGAACCATGAGCCAATTAAACCTATTTTCTTTATAAATTACCCAGTCTCAGATATTTCTTTACAGCAGTGCAAGAATGGACTAATCCACCTGCATTCAGAAGTTTTTATAGAAAAAAAGAGAAGAGAATAGGGTGGTACCTGAGGTGGGATTTGAGGACACAAGTTTTCAAATTGTAGGAGACACTGGAACATGCTTATGGTGATAAACTAAAAGGAAGAGAAAACGGATGATACAGAAGAGAAGCTGGAGGCACGCACGTCTCAAGGAGGAGGCCACGGGTGGGCTGCAGGGCCATATGCAGTCTCTAAGATGGACCCATGATATGAGCGGCCCCTCATGTAGTAGAAGACAGAATGAATAGAAGTAAGAAGGCCAAGAAACTAAGATGCCTGGGGTGAAGACTGTCTGCCTGGCCACTGGCTTCACCAAGGACAATGGCAGCAGTGATAAGCCCAAGGCAGGAAGCCCTGGGCCGGGCACGGTGGCTCACGCCTGTAATCCCAGAACTTTGGGAAGCCAAAGTGAGCAGATTGCTTGAGCCCAGGAGTTCGAGACCAGCCTGAGCAACAGGGTAAGACCCTGTCTCTTCTAAAAATAAAAAAATCGAACAAGTGGCCTGATGCTTGTTCAAGGGGAGACTAGAGGGACAACCTTTGATGTGAAGGCAGAAAAGACTTAGAGGGAAAGGTATGGCAGGTCTTCTAATGCTGTTTTTGTATTTTCTCAGCTAAATAAGAATCAGTCTCACCAGATAGGAGAGAAAATTGAAGCTGGTGGTGGTTTAAAAAGAGAAAATGTGCGAAACAGTGATTTCAGTGATAACTGGCTAGGAAGACAAACATAGATTTGAAAGATAGTGAGGGTCTACAGAAAGCTTGTGCTGAAAAATTAAAAATAAGGTCAGTCAGCACAGTTGTATATTTTTTCTTCTAGTCTTTCCCCAGCACCAACCATGTTCAGGCATTTCCTTGCAGGCACAATCACCAACATTATATTTAATTTAGGAATTAGAAAATGAAGATATCAGCATTTAAAAAAAAAAAAAGAAAAGAAAAGAAGACGACACAGGAGAAAATTATCTCTAAGCATGTTGAGTGTAGTCAGGATATAGAAATAAGGATTAAAATTGGAATGCATGAAATGGCAAGTCACCAGTGCATTCCGGAGGGACCGGAAGGGGAGCTTTCATTAGCAAAAAGAGATTTGCATAAGCTGCTTAGGAACACAGTTCATTGGTTCCAGAGGCTCAAAGCCAGAGCTGCTGTCAGTTCATTGGTGGAGAGAGTAACCGGGCAGGTGTTCTTCCAAGAACATTTTCTCTGAATTACTAGTTTTATCAAAGCAGAGAACATCCAAAGGACACAACCGGGTTTCTTGGGGGGTTTTTAATCTTAGATAGTTGTCTTGTCTTAGACAAGCAGGCATGAACCCCCTCCATTAAGTCTTTCCGGTTATGACAAAAGAAGTTTTATACAGTTATCTGAAAATTTCGCAAACAGTAAGGGAGGTAAAAGCCTTTAAAAAGGGAGGAGATGGCCGGGCGCGGTGGCTCAAGCCTGTAATCCCAGTCCTTTGGGAGGCCAAGGCGGGTGGATCATGAGGTCAAGAGATCGAGACCATCCTGGTCAACATGGTGAAACCCCGTCTCTACTAAAAATACAAAAAATTAGCTGGGCATGGTGGCGCGTGCCTGTAATCCCAGCTACTCAGGAGGCTGAGGCAGGAGAATTGCCTGAACCCAGGAGGCGGAGGTTGCGGTGAGCCGAGATTGCGCCATTGCACTCCAGCCTGGGTAACAAGAGCGAAACTCCGTCTCAAAAAAAAAAAAAAAAAAAATATATATATATATATATATATATATAAAATAAATAAATTTAAAAAAATTTAAAAAAGGAGGAGATGACAGAAAAGACAGATGGCTGTGTCTCACCTGAGTATAAAGAGAAAGGAGTATTTGAGCAGGGTGGCAGACATGGAAACTAAGAATGTTTCAACAGAGAGGAAGTAGCAGGGTACTTAAATCTTTGTTTGACTCAGGCTAGTAGAAGAAAGGGCGTGAAAGAGGAGGTCGTGGACTGAGAATGTGACACCTTGAGTCAGAATCGGAAGGACGCAGGGCTGTGATGCAGCCTCTAAGATGGATCCATGGCATGAGCATCCCCCCGTGTAGCGGAAGACAGAATGAATAGAGTAAGAAGGCCAAGAAACTAAGATGCCTGGGGTGAAGATTGTCTGCCTGGCCACTGACTTCCCCAAGGACAACAGCAGCAGTGATAAGCCCAAGGCAGGAAGCCCTGGGCCGGGCACGGTGGTTCACACCTATAATCCCAGCACTCTGGGAAGCCAAGGTAGGCAGATTGCTTGAACCCAGGAGTTCGAGACCAGCCTGGGCAACAGGGCAAGACCCCATCATTACTAAAAGTACATAAATTAGCCAGATGTGGTGGCATGTACCTGTCGTCCCAGCTTCTTGGGAGGCTGAGGGAGGAGGATCACCTGAGCCCAGGAAGTCAAGGCTGCGGTGAGCCGTGATTGTGACTGTACCAGTGCACTCCAGCTTGGGAGACAGAGTGAGACCCTGTCTATGAAAATTAAAAAAAGACCTTCTTGAGCTATTTAAGCAATTGGTACAGATTGAAAAACTAAAATTAAAAAAAAACACACACACACAAAAAGGAAGCCAGACTCTCAGGTGAAGCAGGTTGTGAAGGGCCATGACACGTGTGTCTCTCCATAACGCAGCTCCTGTTCTCCTGTCCCGAGCCTGCAAGCAGGACTGCTTTTAGGGAGGACGGGGAAACAATGACCTGGAAGTGGAAGTGAAGATGAGGGAGGGAGCCTATCCCCTCAGCAAGATCGAAATCTGTGGTGTGTAGGGCGTGGGAGAGGAAACAAAAATCAGACCCGACTTGAGACAGCGAAGGCCTGGCAGTGTCCTCGTGGGAGACTCAGGGATGGATTGTGGCATCAAGTGGGAAGAAGCACGCAGTGCGGCTGAGAAGAAAGCTGGACTCTCAGCAGGAGCCACTGCCCACCGCCCTGTGCCTCATCCCACACGCTGGGAGTCTCTCCTGTAGCTAAGGAGCAGCACAGGGGCCCGTGGGCTGGAGGACCAGAGGGTCTGGTTTGAGTCTTAGTGGGTAAGGATGGGCACGGCCGAGACTGGCAGCAGGACCATAGTGGCCGTTGGGAGAGGTGAAGTGGCCATGAACCAGAACAGTGATACGGAGAAGGGGCAACAACAAGAGGCTGAAAATGAGGGTGTGAAAGGGCGGAAGACACACAAAGGGACAAGGAAGGCCGGCAGGGAGAGGGAGGAGGGGAAGTGGAAGGGGACAGGATCCACCCTGGGTCCCGAGCACGGCAGGCCCGACCTGAGAGAGCCTGGAAAGCTACCCTGTAGGAGGACCTCGCCTTTACGGCCAGAAGCTGGAGAAAGGGTGGCCAGACACTTGTATCATCTGCCACCTCCACAAAAGCATAAATGCACTGTGTGCTCAGGATGACAGCAGCTAAGAGGAAATGAAACATATATGGACTAAGATATGAGGCAGAATAATGTTTACACTACTTTTGCGAGTAGATATGCCTTCTGAAGCACCCCTGCTTTGAATTTCGACTTTTTAAACCCAACTTCGCATCTTTTAAAATTATTTTTGATGTGTATTGGGAAGGGGAAGAGATGGGACATGTAAAGTGAAATGGAATAGAACTAGAGGCAAATTGTTTTCATTTTTTTAAGATATGTGAGCAGAGGGGAAAATACTCTTTTCATGCTTAGCCGGATAGCTTTCTCTGTTCAAATGTCTGGAAATCAACTGAACCAGGGAACTGTAAACCTCACTTCGGGGACCTGAATCAGAAAGCGAAAACTCAAACTAAGTTGGAACAATTGGAAGTAAAATGAGCTAAAATATTTAAACTTAAAAATAAGGTTCCAAACTTCAAGTACCAAGTGCTGTCTTTTAAACATGTTTTATACTTTCATGCAATTCTGAAAAGGGCAAACTTAATGCAAATTTAATACAAACTATTTTTCATTATAACTGCTTGAAAATATGTTCTCCCTGAAAGTCTACAAAATCAAATAAAATATGTTGAGATTAGACTAAAAGATGACTTAGTAATTTAATCAGGTGGAATTTATTATAAAAAAAAATCACCTACTGCAAGCAGCATTAACACACTATTTATAAATAACTGGGTTGGTGATCAAATAAGAGCTACAGAAAATTTACACTTATTAACATGACCTCTTTATTTTGGAGTAGGTTTGGTAGTTAATGTTTCACAGAATTGAAATTAGAAACAATATCACCTTATGCTTTTCCAACTATCTATAATTTATAAATGTTTGGTTCTGTTAATAAAACAAATGTTATTCACATAAAATGCCAACAGTAAAACTTGGAGATGTAATCTAAGGTCAACTGAGCTCTAGGATTCTTCCTACGCCACCTTTAGAGGCCTGCACACAGCTGAGCACACAGTGATCACTGGGAAAGGGATTCATTCACACATCACTCGTGATAGACCAAAGAGGGAAATGCTGTGAAATAACAGAAGTTACCCATGGCTCACAACAGCCTTGGGAGGTGGCGGGTAAGTGTTCAATGAAGCATCCCGTGTTCAAGCCTCCCATAAAGATCTCCCCATGCAAGTCTCAAAAGTGTGATAGGAGAATGAGACAAGACTTATTCCAAATCAGCTAAAATAATTAGGGTCTGATCAATCAAGAGCAAAGACACAAATAACAAGAAAGCAGGACTGCCATTTGGGATAACATAAAAGTTAGAGTAGATTATAGCTGGGTCTGGATAAGGTGCTACCTCCTCCACAGAACTCTAAAATTTTGTAGACAAGATAATAATTGTCCTCATTTCTTCACACATGTTGTTGTGAATCTAAAGCGCAGACAAGCACACGCATGTACTCTGCAAAGTAAACAACATTCCAGAGATTTAAGTGAGTTCTCTTATTACGCTATTTAATGTCTTATACACAGCTGGGGTTCTTGTGTTTGGTGGTGTGCTGGGGATAGTGGTGAAATCAAGTTACAATGGGCCTACAGTCCTGTTTTAAGAACACGAAGCCCTACGAAAGCAGGCTTCAGGGAGACTTTGAAACCAGACCTTTCTTAGATGACCCCCAATTAATATCAAAGGATCTTTGTTGATGATGGCTGGTGGGAGAGAGTGGGTTTTGTGAAAAGAATGGGGATTTAATGCACCCCAGAATTTAAAGTCTAATAAAATAAATACATAGAGAGTAAAAAATGTTATTTATTTATTTATTTTTTTATAAAAAAGAGGCAGGGCATGGTGCTGGTTCTTGCCTATAATCGCAGCACTTTGGGAGGCCCAAGCAGGCAGATCACTTGAGGTCGGGAATTTGAGACCAGCCTGACCAACATAGAGACACCCTGTCTCTGCTAAAATACAAAATTAGCCAGACGTCATGGCACATGCCTGTAATCCCAGCTACTCAGGGGGCTGAGGCAGGAGAATCGCTTGAACCCAGGAGGTGGAGGTTGCGGTGAGTCGAGATCACGCCATTGCACTCTAGCCTAGACAGCAAGAGTGAAACTCCATCTCAAAAATAAAAAAAAAAAAATCCCCTAAAATTCCTGTTTGATTTCTGCCTTTCCTCCCAGGCAAGGCTCTTACCCAAGCCAGGCCTGGTTTCAACAGGTAAAAGAGGAAAATAACCTCATGGTGTCATGGCTTCTGCAGGGATCAGGTGAGACACCACCATATAAATGAAACTGGATTATGAATTTAAAAGTGTTAATGATAATCATTTTACTAACCTTTTACAAAGTTGGACCTGCTTAAAGGTTGATAGAAATGACCATAATATTTAGAGCTCTGCCCTGCTTCATACTCCTTGATACCTTTATTAAAGGTATTTTAAATGATTATAATGGATTTGTGGCTGTCAAAACTTAGTAAACTAAAAAAAACCTGTGAGTTGCTTTTCTTACTTTGTATATGTTTTATGTGAACATGGAGAAAAACATTCTAGGATTCAGCAAGATCCAAACAAATTATCATGCTCATGTAGATCATCATATGCAAATCAGCCTCACAGCCAACTATTCCTAGATTTCTAAATCTTGCCTTAATTTAGCCTTCTTTATCATCACTTTTTAGATCAGTTCTTCATTGAGCTTTCAGCCCACAAGCTGCTGAGCTAATATATGAAGCAATCCGAATTAATGTAGAAAAACACTAGATGTGTTCATTGTTCAGGTGTAAATGATTTCCCAAAATAGCGACATCTGCCACATTCTTTTAACTCAGTCATTGTGTAAATCTGTAAAGCCATCGTCTTGCACAATTTTGATGTTGGATTTTCAAACATATATGACTCTGTTTCTCTCCAGATATTTGAGGGTTATCACTGGTGCACCTACAGCTGAATTTAAAGGCTTAGCCAATTTTCCAGTTGTGGGATATCTGGAGACATTTTCCACCCTCTTCTCCTCCTCCGACGCCTGTCTTTTATAGAAGCTCCACCAGAGAGCAGAGATGGAGAGAAACAAATCATTTTGTTACCCATTCGCTACTTTGAATATATCTGAAGGTTTGGGATAAAATGGGCTTTTAACTTATTTGTGAATTTGAATTCTGACTCATTCCCCAGTCACAAACTTGAAAGATAAGTGAGACGGGTAGAAGGGCATGGATAAAACTGAAATTATAATTTAAATAGTGTGCAAAATGAGCAGAAAAACTCAGTTTTATCTGTTATTGATCAAGATTCCGGAATTTTCCTGGAAATAGCGATTTATAACATTTTTTCTATTCTTGACCTTTCTGTAATTAAAAGACTGGATTTGTTTTTAATCACTAGTAAGTGGAGACATAACGAATCCTAGCAAGCTAGTCTGTACATTCAGCGGAGTATAGGCAAGCAAAGATACAAATATACAGGCACACACATCATCCTGTTCTAACTTCTAGGTCCTGGTTTCTAAGTATTTCAAACTCAAGGTCGAGGATGGTTAGTGAAATATGAGCTGAGGAGAATGGAAAGCCCATTTGCAGTCCAACAAGATCAGTCATCATTCAGCAATAGTTCTGAGGTCACACAAACCTAGAGACAGGGATGGCTGATTTTATCAGAGGATCTAAAAATACAAATTTTATAGCAAATGGAATTTTTTTCTGCAAATATACTTTTTCAAGCAGCCATAATATGAGAGCCGCCCCCCCCCCCCCCACCGACTCCAACCCCCTACAAAAAGGTTTTTGTGGACTGCACTGCTCAGAATCTTTGTTTAAATTTCATTTTTTTTGGTTTGGGGCATGGCTGGCTGACCAACCTTTTTAAATTTTCCTCTCTGGTAACTGATGGGTTACTCCATATATTTTCACACACACACACACACACACACACACACACACACACACACCCCACTGATTTTCTTACAGAATAATACAGGGAGCAGTAGAACACATTCAATCGTTTTATAGAATAGAAGATGATCTCTTTTGATGGTTTCTAAGTAAAAGTAGTACATGAACAGATTAAGACTGGAGAACAACAAATTTTTTTCCTACTTATTAATACCACACACCTGTCACTGACACACTGACACCCACAACACACACACACACACACACACACACACAAACTCACACCCTTCTAGACAAAGGAAATTAATGGTATCTACTTTTCAGATATCCTTTTTGAAAAAAAGAATAATACACATAACTATGTGACCATTACCATCTACAGAACCTTTTGTGAAAGACGTCCTGTCTGTTTTCTTTGGCTTTGTTTCCTACTGATGAAGCTTCCAACTCTTTCCATTAAACTCTGACTCATTCCTCGTAAAACACTCATAATATTCCTTAATATACTATCATGGGATAAATCATTTTTCTAAAACCATTTCACTCTTGATGGGCATTTTTGTTTCTTTCACCATTTTGTTACTTTTCACCACTGGGAACAACACTCCGTGCTTATTTACGTGTCTTGGGATCTTTAAAACGTATATCCATAATTTAAATTCTGAATACTGGAATTGCTCATCAAAGTTTAATGTGCATTTTAAATGTAGCTATCTATTAGCAAGTGTCCTCTGAAGTGTTTGTGCCAATTTAATTTCTCGCCTGAAGTGCATGGGAGTTGTATTTTCCCCGCAAATCACAAGGAACTTCTGCCAATTGATAAGGGAGTAATATCAATTATTGTCTAGACAATGAATTTTTTTTTCAAACTGTAGCATCTTTCCATTTGGCATTTTTCTGTCTTTTTTGTGAACTGTGAGTCCAGATAAAATGCATATTTCTCTATTGGTTCTTATTTTTAAAGTTTTGCCTGAATTCGTTGTCAATAAAAATAATTAACTCTGTCATACGCATCTTGCACTTCATAATATTCATGATTTCTCCCCAAACAGACGTTTTTGCAATGGAAAATATTGAGGTTTTTCTTTTTAATGTTAAGGTTCTCAAATTAATTAGAATAATTCACAGCTGATAATTGATACTAAATGTAGCTTAGTCATTACTATTAACAGAAGAAATTATCTTTCCAAGAAAACATATGTAGATTTATACTTTCTTATACATATTAGGTTTTCATTTTTAGATTAATTCTTGATCTACTTGGATTAATAACACCAAAATCTAAAGTTGCTCAAGTTTCTTATATAAAATGGCAAAGTTGCTGCATAAAAGCTATACACATCCTTCTGTACCCTTTAAATTATTTCTAAATTACTTATATGCCTAATCCAATGTAGATCATTGTTCTACATTATTTTTTAGGGAAAGATGACAAGAAAAATGCTGTGCATGTTTAATACAGATGTAATCATTCATTTTTTCTTTATCAGAGTATTTTTATCTCCAGTTGGTTGACACGAAGGTGGTGAAATCCACGCATATGAAGGGCCAACTCTACCATGTTTGCTTACTAGTCATCACTAATGTTTGAGAAATGATTTGTTTTTTTACATTGTTTTCTACTTTTCTGAATTTTCTTACATATATTTAGGAGGTTTTAAACTGAGTAATTGTTTTCTGTGCAAATCATGATACCACTCACAAGTAACAAACATGGCCCCATTTCTTTCAAATATTTATCTACCAGGTGTTAACTTATAATGATAAAGTGGAAACTATTTTGTCTAGTTCCAACGAATATCAGTATTTCTCCCCTTTTACCTCTCAGTGTGATTCTCGTTCTGTGATTTTTAAATTTGTTATTGTGTTTACCAGAACTCAATGCACCCCTGCCTTGGAAAGCCCCTGAAAGAAATGAGTCAATTCACGATTAAATTTTTTTCTTCCTAAAAAAGAATAACACATGTATGCAAAAGAGAGAGAGAGAGAGAGAGAGAGAGAGAGAGAGAGAGAGAGAGAGAGAGAAAAGGAAAAGCCACAAGGTAGATGGAGGTCCATGCCTTGCCCTGGATGGCTGTCATGTAAGACAGAGAATGACCTCCCCATGCAAGACACGTGGGCATCTCAGTCATGGTCATATTGTCAGGATTCAGCAGCCTTCGCTTCTAGGCTCTGAGTCATGGCAGGTTTGCAAGAACAGAGGTGAACCTGAGCTCTCTGCAGGCAGAATGACATTATTTGGATATTCTGTCCCTGCAAATCTCATGTTGGAATGTGATACCCAGTGACAGAGGTGGGGCCTCGTGGGATGTGTTCGGTCAGGAGGGCGTATCCCTCATGAATGGCTTGGCACCCTCCCCATGGTAATGAGCGAGTTCCCATTTAGTGAGTTCACAAGAACGCCGGTTGTTTAAAGTAGCCTGGCCCCTGCTCCTCCCGCCTCCATCTTGCTTCCTCCCCTGCCGTGACACACTGGCTCTCCTTTCCTGGCCACCATGATCACAAGCTTCCTCAGGCCCTCCCCAGAAGCCAAGCAGATACAGATGCCCTGCTTCCTATAGAGCCTGCAGAACCACGAGCCAAAATAAACTTTACACACAATAAATGACACAATCTCAGGTACTCCTTTACAGCAAAGACACGGGACTAAACACAGACTTACCGCAAATGAAAAAAAAAATAGCAGTGAGTCACCCAGCTACCCATGCGGAGAGAAGCCTGGGGTGGAGAACTGAGTGAACTCCTTCCACGTGGAAGGAGATATCTGGAGGGAGACAGAAGCATTCCTGCTTCACACGTGTACCAATCTGCTCCTAGTCTAACAAGATTACATTTTACATTAATGTTACCTTCTGCCTAAGACACTTTATACATCCAGTAAAATGATCATGTGGTGGCAACTCACTGACCTATGAATATGCTGTAATGTAATTGTATTAATACAAGTAAATGTATTAATATGACACAATATGAAGTTAAATTTTAAATTTTGTCATTTTATAATTTTATATACATTGTCTGTAACTCCAGTCAACCTAGTATCCCTGATTCCAGCAAACACCATTGGTCATAATGTATTATTTTGTAATACACTGCTGAATTGCACTTGATTTAAAGTTTTATTATATTTTTAATTGACAAACAATAATTACCTATTATTGGGTACAAAGTGATATTTTGATGCACATACACACTGTGGAAAAATCAAATTTCAATACAGCCAATAGAGGATTTTAAATATTCTCACCACAAAGAAATGATAACTATTTGCTGGCATTCTTAACAATGCATGTACAAGTTTGTAAATGTGTATATGTGTGTGTGCCCAAAATCTTCTCTGTTGGCGTACCTTTGTCAGGATTTAACTGCCATCGCAAAAATCACTTTGAAGATTTCCTTTTATGTGCTTTGAAACATATTATCAGTGTTGAAAACCAGGTGTATGCTGTTATCAACGTAGAACATGAACATGATTCAGTTTCAATGGTCTACATCCTAAATTAGTTCTTGTCCACTTGATCTGTTACGGATGGAGAGTGAGTAGGTGTCTCACTGCAACTGTGTTTGCATTATCCTTGCCTTTCCTAGTTTTGCTTGATTTAATTTTAGCGTGATTTGGGTGTCAAGTTCGATGAGGGCTGTGCCTTTTCTGTGACTTTCCCTCTGTTTCTTGTGAGGTGTGCTGGGTAACTTCTGCCTGGCCGCCAGGTCCATTCCACACTTCCTCATGGCTCAGTGGCCCCTGAGGCCAACCTGTAGGCACCATCTCACTGGGCTCTTCTGGCCTCTCTTATTGATTTGGGATTGACGAGAGACCAAGCAGAGGGAGGAGTGTGAGTCTGGGCATTCCTTCACCAGGGTCCCTCTCACTGGTCCCTCCAGCCAGCTGAGAACCTGAGCAGCCAAAGCACCCATGAATGTACCACTGCCTGCTGCACGGTCCTCTCCAGCTCCCTAACTTCCCCATCCTGGCACAGGTCAGACAGGAGGGCTCTGGAATGGCTAGCTCTGGAGTAATGGATTCTTTCCTTCGCTTTTCCTTCACTCTGCCCAGACTTAGACAACTATTTCCTTTATCAAACACGTTTTACATTACTTCAATTTGAACAAGCCAACCATTTCCTGCCAGGATCTGGCACATACAGTAATGCCGTTTTTTTTTTTTTTTTTTTTTTTTTTTTTTTTTTTTTTTTAAGCTGAACTTACTCTGGGCTGATATTGGCATCACCAGGTCTCCTTTCCTTTTTCCTTTTTTTTTTTTTTGAGACAGTCTCACTCTGCCCCCAGGCTGGAGAGCAGTGGTGCGGTCTCAGCTCGCCTCAATCTCTGCATCCCAGGTTCAAGCGATTCTCGTGCATCAGCCTCCCGAGTAGCTGGGATTACAGGCGCCCGTCACCATGCCTGGCTAATATATTTACTTATTTATTTATTTATTTATTTATTTATTTTTAGTAGAGATGGGGTTTCACCATGTTGGCCAGGATGGTCTCGATATCCTGACCTCTTGATCGGCCCGCCTCAGCCTCCCAAAGTGGTGCGATTACAAGCACGAGCCACCGTGCCCAGCCCCAGATCTGCTTTTCATTAGACATCCACCGTTGGGTTTTTCTGGCCTTTTACTCACTTTGTCTTTACATCTGTATTTGTGATTTATATTTAAAGCCAATCCAAGTCCCCTTTTCTTTTAATGTCTACTAATCCATCTCTATCCATTTATACTTCATTTCAAAATGATATGCTTGACTTTAACGTTGCCTTTCTATGATTGCCACATTGCTGCATTTTGTCACTTTTCCTATAAAGATTATACATTCTGTTCTTGGTGTCAATGTCTGTGTTCAGAGGCTCACATTTTCCCGCTAGCAATTTGGAAGGTTAATAGTCTATTTTTTATATATATATAATAATAAGCTTTACAAATTTGAACACATTACTCCAAACCTTAGCACTTTAGAAAATAGGTATAATTTCACACTGTTGAATAAGAGAACATTTGATACTAACTCTTCCTTGAAAGGCCCTTCCCTCCTATCTCTGATTTGTTTTAAAATTATACCTTTTATTAGTTATTCTAGAGGTTTGCTTTATCATTTAAAATGCTAGATATAGTCTTTAATTTCTTGATCTTCAGCCTTCGGCAATATCATTTAATTTAAAAAAGTAGAAAGAATTAGTACACTCACATTTTCTCTGATCTTTTCTGCCCACCAACCGCTTCGATAGGAGTACCCTGTTCATCTTTCTTTTCAGTACTTTATTGATGCTATTTCATTGTCTTCTATATCGCTGCTAACCTGAAATCTTCAGCCAACCTAAATTTTTTCAAAATGTTTGAAATTGTTTTTCTACCAAAATATCGAAATGATTATTCTTACAATATAACGTAACCAACTACCCGGCCAGTTTTAAACACTTTTGTTCTGTTTTTCCCCTAGTCTTTGCCTCTCCCTCTCTTTCAATCCATCACTAAATCATATAAATTCCACCTTGCTGTGCTTACCTTGGAAACCAGCTTCCTTGACTTCTCTGGCATGTGGCAACCTGCATCTCACAGAGCAGTGAGTGTCCTGCAACATACGGGTGTTCTGAAGATTTCTTTTAATCTTTCTGATCATTCCAAATATCCTTAAACTTCTACGAACAGATGAACAGTTCCCCATCCATCAAGCGCTGTCTGAGTTTGTTCTTAAGACAGATGAGCTAGCTATAGTTTTCAGAAGGTATTTTAAGTTTTCAGAGAGCTCCGTTCTCCCCATGCGGTGGTTGATTCACTGCTCTTCCCCTCCTCCAGAGTTTTCCTCCTTTCTTTTGTTAGAACACTTTAGATACCAAACGCCATGGTTTCTGAGGATTAGGGAATTTTAAAATTCCCATTTTTGTGGACCTATGTTTATAATGACTTAGGCCTGGGCCTGTAGCTAATCCTTGCTTATACCTGTCTAGTTACATCTCTTAGACCCCCAAGGCTAATGATTGAGGGGTTCTCTCTGCATTCTTTCCATTGTCCCCCTTGAGTGCCCACTACTCTTTCTAGGGGTATGAGCATTTTCGAATCCATAGCTCCCCGCTCTCTTTAACTCAACTACTTTTAAAAAACTTAGTTACACATTAAATTCATCTGGGAAGTTTTCCTTAAAAAAAAAAAAAAAAAAAAAAAAAAAATTCTGAACCTGAACTCAAGCCAAGTAAAGGAGAATCTTTAAGTACATGGCCAAAGGATCAGTATTTCTTGAGGTCCTTGAGGTCCGTGGTCCTCCGCCTTCTTGGTCCAGGGACCAGTATCAAAGAAGACAATTTCTCCATGGATAGGGAAGGGGAGAATGGTTTGAGGACGATTCAGGTACATTACTTTTATTGTGTACTTTGTTTCTATTAATAGTACATATGCACCGTCATGTAGAATCAGTAGGAGCCCTGAGGTTTTTTTCCTGCAACTAGACAGTCCCAACTGGGGGTGTTGGGAGACAGCGACAGATCATCAGGCATTAGATTCTCATAAAGATCACACAACCTAGATCCCTTGCATGTACAGTTCGTAATAGGGTTTGCACTCCTATGAGAAGACAGTGCTGACACACTGATCTGTGAGGGGGCAGAGCTCGGAGGTAACGTGAGCCATGAGGAGTGGCTGTAAATACAGACGAAGCTTTGCCTGCTTGCCCACCGTTCACCTCCTGCTGTGCAGCCTGGTGTCCCTAACCGGCCACAGACCAGTACCAGGGATTGGGGACCCCTGCTCCAGGTGATTCCAATTTATAGTCAGAACAGTCACTAGATGTCAACTATTCCCCTGTTTATGACCTCATTCGAACTGGACATCAGAAGAGCTATGTATAGCATATGTTATAAAATAAATGTATGCAAAAAATATAATAAAAACTGTATAATATAAAATAGTAAACCACTTCTGAAATGGTGACATAAGGACTTCCTAAAATGCACTTCCTAATAAAAACAATCAGAAGGGTAACAAAACCATCAAATGGAACTTTTCAGAATTTTGAATATTCACCCAAGGCTTGCAACAACCTGAGGACTATGCATTCAAGAGAAATGGTGGCATATTGCTAAAGTGATTTGCCTTGTGCCATTTTACTTTGCCTTATTTAGTTATCCTCTTAGCATTCAGAGATAACTGTGAAAAACAGCCCACAATCAGCTGCTAGAGGAGACCAAATAAGTTTGGAGCTTCCCAGATACTTCCTTCTCAGACAACGTTCCCTTTTTACTCTCTCTGGAAGATCTGCTGGAACGTCTCTCACACAGGGCTTGTCTGTATTTGATCGCACTCTGCGTTGACTCACAAAAAAACCCTAAGTCTGAGATGACCGTCAAAAACAAAACAATAACAACAAAAAAAGGCAAAGAAGTTCAGGTCTATATATTAAAAATGTACAAAACATGATTGAAAGAGGTCAAAGAAGACTTAAGTGGAAAGACATCTTATGTTCATGGCATAGGAGGTTTAATATTTTTAAGATGCATTACACTCCACATTTGTCTAAAGATTCAATGCAGTTTCTTTAAAAATCCCAGCTTCCTATTCTGCAGAAATAGACAAGCTGATTCTAAAGTTTATATGGAAATGCAAAGAACCCAGGAGAGCCAAAACAACCCTATAAAAACAACGTTGGAGGACAACTCTTTCTGATTACAAAAATTATAAACTCATAGCTGTCAAGACGGTATGCTCCTGGTTTAAGCACAGACATGTAGGCCAATGGAGTATCAGTTAATTCACCAAAATAAGACTGTTACAGGCATTTTATTTCAATAAGAGTGTAAATGACACTACAACGGGATTTTTTTTTTTTTTTTTTTTTTTTTTTTTTAGCAAACGATGCTGTTACTCTTACATTATCCAATATCCATATGAAAAGAATGAAGTTGGACCTCTATTTCAGCCTGGCCTACATGGTGAAACCCTGTCTCTACCAAAAATACAAAGATTAGCCAGGCATGGTGGTGCAAACTGTAGTCCCACAACTCGGGAAGCCAAGGCAGGAGAATCGCTTGAACCCAGGAGGTGGAGATTGCAGTGAGCCAAGATCATGCCACTGCCCTCCAGCCTGGACAACAAAGCGAGACTCTGTCTCTAAGTAAGTATGCAAGTAAGTAAATAAATAAATAAAGTGAATTAAAACATTTTTCCTAAGATCCACATAGTGTGTAAAAGAGAAGCGCATCAGAAAACTAGTCTCGTCTGCCTCCCTGAATGTGCTACGTGAGGGACGTTTTAATTTGAAACCTATCTTTCCTACCTAGTGGGATTCAAATTTACATATTTAAGTTTACTAACAGTACTGCCAAATTCATAATCATCTGTTTTCATAATGATCAGCATCCCATGGGTATAACAAAGCATCAAACTAGCCCTATTATATCCGGTAGAACAAAAACATGCAGATTCATGTATTGCTTTCAGATAACACAATCGGTTTAAACATAACTCGTAATATGGCACTTTTTGACACACACAAACACACACACATACACATACACACGCTCAATTAATTCAATGTACATCTACCATAACCTAACCAATGTAGTCAACTTTTCAATATTTAAGAGAAGTCATGAGTCTTACCTGAATATTGGTGTTTGAAGACCATAAGAGTTGCTGCATGGTGTTTATTTGTTAATCATCAGGTTCAGTACTTTCTCTTACATCAGGGAATCTGAACTGTGACAGACCAGGGTTATCCTCCTTGAGTTACAGTCCTTCACCAAATATGCCCATACTTTTTCTTCACAATCGCTTTGTCCCTGGTGTTGTGCAAACACTTTGGAGCCCGCATTGCATGTTAAATACTTTTACTATATCCTAATCCTAGATTCTGTGACTAAAATTCAGCCTAACCTACTCTGTCCTGAGCCAGGTGACATCAGAGAAAACTCTCTGCCTGTTTTTTATTAATGTGCCATTTGGTCAAATCTCAGGATTCCGTAACAAGTTTCTTTCCCCAAGATGTATACACTTCACCAAACTGTGGTAGAATTCCAAAATCCAGTCTCCTAATGTGAAGCTCTGCTTTCCTGGGGACTGAAGTGTGGACAGAGACTTCCATTAGGATGGAATCACTGGGCCGCCATGTTCTCTCTCTCCAAAAAGCGTTGTGAATGGTGGAGATAATCATTGGAAGCCAGAGAAATGAAGACAGAAGCTTATGCACTAGAGGGAGGAGATCAGCAGCTGTGTCTGAAGAGATGGAGATGGAGATTGGGGCTAAAGAGAAGGAAGCTGGAAGCTGGGAGCCACAGGCACAGCCGGGAGTGAGGGCTCCCTTCTACTGGCCTCTCCGACTTCTGGCTGGGCTCATTCTACCTTCCCTGAGGCCAGTCCGGGGAACACCTCTTCAGTAGGATTTTATGAGATTCTCCAGTGCAGCCTCAATAACATGTCTCATTAATTTGCAGTACATTTGAAGTGTTTCTTGTCACCTGCCATAAAACAGCCTTAACCAAGATGCTATTTCATAAACATTTTTCAAGTAAATCAAAGCGACACACAAAAAAGGGCAGCAACCACACTTGGTTACCTTATCAGAGATCTTTATTGGAGGGAGCGTGTGCATGTGGGCAGGAAGACCACGCCTTTCTAGTCTTTAGATCCATGATCTCCTGTTGAAATTCAGCAAACTTTAAATATGCATGTGGACAGCAAAGTAGAGTGACAAGAGAGGCATCTCGGATTGTGTAACCAAGAGAAGTCACAAATTTTTCCTATGGTCGTAATTACCACACATGTCTAGAAATTTCACTTACAACTAACAAATATTATAGTAGTTATTGAACTAGGCACTATATGTTATTTAGTATATATTAATATGTTATATATCGTATATTAATATATGTTATATAATATATATTTATATATAATTACATAGTATATAATATATAACATATATTAATATATACTATTTATATATTTAATATACATTAGTACATATTTAACCTATTAATATGCACTAAATATATAATTATAACTAAAGTACTATATAATCATATACTATATAATTATATATTTAGTATATATTACTTAATGATATATAGCATAAATACTATAATATGTACTAAATATTATATGTAATATTAATAATATATAATCATATTTATATATTTAGTATATAGTTATAATTATATAGTATATAATATATATTTCATATATATTATGTACTAATATATACTAAAATTATTATCTATAATAGCATATAATTTTGAGCAATATATTGAAAACTCTATTTTTGAAATTTTATATTTAAAATTCATATTCTAAGAGTATGATTCATCAGAGTTCCAAAGAGCTTTGTGGCACAAACATGGTTATGAAGCAATGTCTTAGGCTGGTAACATATCAAAGGGGAAGGGACCTTACAGCTTCTACATGGAGGATTTGGGGTTCCTATATGAGAAATGCTGACTTAGAATTAGCAAAGGGAAGGGAACGATTATCCTTGGATGGCCCCTTGGAGATCCTTGGTTTGGCCAAACAGAATATGCTCCAGGCTAAAGGTGGAGGCCAGGAGCAAATGAACTCTTTAAGGCAGGCGTCTCCAAACTTTTTACACAGGGGGCCGGTTCACTGTCCCTCAGTTGGAGGGCCGCCACATGCTGTGCTCCTCTCACTGACCACCAATGAAAGAGGTGCCGCTTCCTGAAGTGCAGCGGGGGGCCGGATAAATGGCCTCAGGGGGCCGCATGCAGCCCACGGGCCATAGTTTGGGGATGCCTGCTTTCAGGTCTCTATGGTCCTGAGTTCTATTACTTTGTAATTTGATCTACACATTCTTAGCTGCTACCTTACCAAATGTAAATCTGAGTAAGTTCTTTTCTTCCTCAGTGGGAGTCAAACTGTTCCATGCAGATGGAGCCACTCCATTGCTTACAATGTGAGCGAATTTGCTCAATAACCAAAATCCTTATGGCTAAATGAATTTTCTAGACAGACACTACTTCAGTGTTTCTGAATGTATAATCACAGACGAAACACATTTTATAATTCTTACAGAATTTATAAAATGCTAACTAATTTTCAAAACATGATAATTTCAAATTGTGGCTTTTGGGTCACATTCAGATACAGTAGATTTATTTGGAGGTTAATCCAAATGCTATCTTCCATACTGAAGTTAAAGAAGGAGTCAGTTAGGTCTTCTGTGCGATTTCACAAGGAATGTTTGCTTCAGTTATTTTTCTTTTTCTTTTCTCCCCATGAACTCAGCCTCAGCTAAAATAAATCTAGAAATATGTTCATTGTGCTTATGAGGGTTGAATGCAACCAACTTCTAGCCCTGGGGAACAATCTTGGTGTGGTTTGGCTAACCATGCTGCTGTGAATTGGCTGATTTCACTGCTTGACTCGAGCTCAACTGTCAGTATATTACAGTTTAGTTGCAATATGTAGTCAAACGCAGCCCTAATCTCTTTGTGATCAGCTCATTACACCAGTGTGGAAATCCATAGGCATGTCCCTCTGAAGCCTTTTGTAGGGAGAGAGCAAAGTCGATTTTAGCCAAGTGACTGTGAGACGTATCACTTTCAAGAAAAGGAAAAAAAAACCACAAAGCATAGACATTCAAATTAACAATGGATCAAGAATGACCAGGGTTTGTTAGCTCTCATTTTCCCAGCTCCCAGATGTAGTCACCTGTGCCGACTTTCTAATGCCTCACATTCTTCCCAAGTTCAGTTATATGATAAAAACATCCTAACATTAGATCTCTATGACCAGACTCTCCTAAGCTCCCAGTGAGAAAACACAATAAAATGTTTTCCAACTTACAATTATGAAAATGAAAACTGTGTAAAGTACTCAAAGCATGGATGAAAATGTGCAACAAGAATTAGGAATAGCAAACAGTAAACTTGTAGAAAGAGATGTAATAGATTCTCTCTTTCAGGACAGGTTTTCTGGAGCCCATGGCAGTTTTGATGAGTAAATTTGCCTGCATTAAGGCTCCTGTCCCTGAGGGTGAAAATATAAAATGAAAAGTCACTGAGATAGAGGGAAAAAATGGCAAATACAAAGAAGATAATGAAGCTTCGTTTGTAACAGAAGATTTTTGCTGCCGAAGAAAGAGAGAAAATTAAGAGCTTCCATTCATACCTGAACATCATGACTGATTACAAATACGTATACATACACATAAATATATATACACATACAGATATATCACAATGAACTAAACTCAGTTACAAACTGCACATATATAAGACTACATATAATTTGTACTAACAAAATAACTGCAGATTGCATAGATATGTATACATGGCAGATAACTAATCAATAATTATTGACTTAATATATACGAAGTCTCTTTCTCTCTGTGTATAGTCAGTTATAGTTAAAACTGTATATATATATATATGACTATACACACTATACCAACTAAACACTAATACTGTAATTGCAGATTGCATGTGTGTGTGTGTATATATATATATTAGATATTATCCCAACAACTAACCAGTAATTGTGGACTGCATTTATATGTTGTTATATATGTATCATAACCGTAACCATTTATATATATATATATATAATACACACACACACACACACACACACACACACACACACACATACACATATCTAGTTAGTTACAGACTTAACTAGGCACTCTTTGCTTTCTACCAAGCATCCCTTTCTCCGCTTTTTAACAGCACTTTGATTTACTCTGTAGCCCATGGAAGCCATGAGGCTACAGAGCTCTCCTCCCTGTCAGGTGCAGGAGTAAGTTCCATTGTCTGAGCCAATGATGGTGATTGTATTCCTTTTACCACAGTTGGCCAGAAATCCATGCAGAAGATGTTCAGCACAGAGCACTATTCTGAAAACTCCTGATAGTCTCAAGGTAATGAGCTCAGAAGACATGATTCCTATTGTAGGATCCTGGGAGAGGTTTCCCCCTCTCCCTCTGAACAAGAATGTGGATCCTGGTATTTCAGACTGATTGCAATAGGAAAAGAAGCAGTCTGAAGACAAAGCTGATGCACTCCGAGACAAAGCCAAGGAAAGAAATTCCAGAGCACTCATCATACTGCCCAGCCAATCATCCTCCCAGCTCATCTAATTACTTTCTTTTTTTTAAAATCTGAAGCCAGGCAGAGATTCTGCTTAAGTGCAGATGAAAGTTCTTTACTGATGTGTGTTTTTTACCTAAGGAGAGTCCACCTAACTCTCCTCTTTCATCTTGAGTAATTTCAGAGTGATAAACACCTTGCAAATTTATTTTTCACCCAGTTCCCTCCCCAAATCCTACTAAATGTTTTCAGCATAGCATGTATTGACTTCTGTTTGCAGACGTCGATCCTCATTGATCTCCCAGACAAAACTCTGCTGTGTGCCCTGTACCTGCTATTGCCCCAGTTCAGAGCTGTGGCCATTCAACACCTCTCACCTCAATTCCCTTCCTCGCCCGGCAAAGGCGTCAACTCCTCCTCCACGTCTCAACCCAGCTTTCTCTGTGCAAGGTTTTCCAGATCATTTTCTCCTCTTTCCACTCCTTGCGACCATTACACTTTGACAAGCAAAGTGCTCCTAAGAACCTTCCTTTGTGCTTCTAGTTGTCACCATATTGCAGTAAAATGCATCTTTGCTTATTTATATTCCTAACTCTGAACTCCCGGGGGATATCAATGATGTTTTTCTTTTTACCCTTAGGTTCTGGCACATAGCTTTTGCTCAACATTTTTTCTTGAGCTATATTACATGGAAGTAGTGTTTGGTATGCATTGAATGAGAAAAATGTGTTTTCCGAAGGCTATCAACCTGTATCTAAACTGATAATTCTGAAAGAGTTGCAAGAATAAAATATAATATCTACTTTAATAAACATGTTTTGAAAAACAGGCGAGGAACATAAAAGGGCTCTGTGTACTTGACACCGTTGGGACAGCTGCCAACGTGGTTCTTGGATGTTTATATAAAGTAGGAATTTCTGTGGGATTTCCTGCCCCTCCACCTGATTTGTGTTTAGAGCGCTTTGCTTGTAAGGTTAGCAATAGGCATCTGGGCAGGTCATTTTATTTATCTCTTTCCCTCCCTCCCTTCCTCTCTTCTACTGTCTTTTTTCATAATTATCAGTGATACTTGCTCAATAGCATTTATTGACAGTAGTTATATGAGTCTGCCTTCACACTGCTGATAAAGACATACCCAACATGGGGCAATTTACAAAAGAAAGAGCTTTAATTGGACTCACAGTTCCACATGGCTGGGAGGCGAGGAGGAGTGAGTCCCACCTTACGTGGATGGCAGGAGGCAAAGAGAGTTTGTGCGGGAAACTCTCATTTTTAAAAACCCTCGGAGCTGGTGAGACTCTTTCACTATGGTGAGAACAGCACAGGAAAGACTGGCCCCCATGATGCAGTCATCTCCCATAGGGTCCCTCACGCAACAAGTGGGAATTATGGGAGCTACAAGGAGAGATTTGGGTGGGGACGCAGAGACAAACCCTATCAGTAGTTATTAAACGCTTTTTAAGCTTTGCCATTTTTGTATGTAGAACAGAAGCTCAAGACGAGCGTTGGAAATGCACGCTATGCTAACATGCTAAGCTTGTCCTTTTCAAGGCTCATTGCGTATTCTTCCTCTGCCTGCAGTTACTTTTCTCATAAAGATTCATCCAGTCAGGCTTGCTGGCTCATGCCTGTAATCTCTTCACTTTGGGAGGCCAAGGCAGGTAGATCACAAGGTCAGGAGAACGAGACCATCCTGGCTGACATGGTGAAACCCTATTTCGACTAAAATTAGCTGGGCATGGTGGCGGGTGTCTGTAATCCCAGCTACTTAGGAGGCTGAGGCAGGAGAATTGCTTGAACCTGGGAGGTGGAGGTTGCACTGAGCCAAGATCGCACCATTGCACTCTAGCCTGGGTGACAGAGCGAGACTGTCTCAAAAAAGAATGAAAAAAAAAAAAAAAGATTCATCCTCAGATACACTCATGACTTCTTTTGCATGTAATTCATCTAGTATTGGCATAACACAACTAATATCTGAAAATTAATGGCATGGCTAAATAAAATCTACTTATAATGGATTGCAGATTTAATGTCAGAAAACAGCCTTTCTCGATTTGCCATGACTGTTGTGATTCATAAATCTTCTCAGATGGTATCTTTGTGCACACTAAAGCAAATAAAAAAACCTGCCATACAGGATAAGGTGTTTTAGAAATTCAATACTAAATCACATGTAAAATTACTTTGCAATGATACTTAAATCAAAGTAAGACTATCTGCAGTGAAGTACTTAACACTTTTCTTGCAACAGAAAGCATGCCAGGTGATATACATTTGTAGGTAATTTGATTATTATTTATTTTAAAACTAAAGTGCTATCGAACAGATTCAGACCACACACTGCTTGGGCCTTCTGCTTAGCAGCAATATAAATCTGAGCGAGTTGTTCAGTGTTGTTGGGTTCCATTTGCTGACCTGAATAGGATGATAGTATCATTACTCATTAGGCTAAGACGGCTATGAGAAACAGTTAATGCAGGTAAAATCTTGAAACAATGCCTGACACATATCAATTACCTGCTAATTATTAATTGAGAATATGAATAGCCGTTTCTCCTGGTAGACTTCATGCTTCCAAACAGGGATCATTTCTGTTTAATTTTTCTCCGGGTCTCTGGCACTAGCCCAGGGCCTGATGTTTGCAGACTTTCAAACACGATTTGAAGGAATGCGTAAATCCTGAAGAAACTCATGGTTTTGAGTTTAATGATGTTCTTCTTATAAAATAGTGGGAAACCGGAGAGTGAGGTGAAGCTTAGTGAAGGGGCTGATTACCCAGGAGAAGTGGGGATTCGTTGCAAGATTTAAAGGAAGTTAGAGACCAGAAGGATGGCTGCCTCTGGAGGTGGCTTCTACTGTACTTTTCTCTGATGAAGCTGTGACTTTAGACCCTGCAGCTTTATACCTTATTTCTTCCCCTTTTTAGCTCTTCCTATGCCTTTAGATGTCATCATGATAAATTTAATATTTCCCTTCTCAAAGTCTGCTCCCTGTAATTGACCTAAGAGTTTTATACATTTTGAGAAGTTAAGATACTGTGTTATCTTTCTCTAGTAATATTTCAGGTTTAACTCTTTTATTATTAAAAAAAAAGTAAAGAAACTAAAATAAATCTTGTTCTCATGGTAATAGATAGCAGATAATCACAAGTGGGCAGTAGTATTATTTTGCCACTTAAGAATAGACTTTTTCATTTCTTCCTGAATTCAATTCAACTGACTATTCCACTTTTTTTTTTTTTTTTTTTTTTTTTTAGATGGAGTCTCTCTCTGTTGACCAGGCTGGAGTACAGTGGTATGATCTCAGCTCACTGCAACTTCCACCTCCCGGTTTCAAGCAATTCTCCTGTCTCAGATCCCCCATGTAGCTGGGGCTTCAGGTGCCCATCACCATGTCTGACTACTTTTTGTACTTTTAGTACAGACGAGGTTTCACCATATTGGTCAGGTTGGTCTCAAACCCCTGACCTCAGGCAATCCACCTACCTCGGCCTCCTAAAGTGCTGGGATTACAGGCGTGAGCCACTGTGCCTGGCCTATTCCACATTTTTATATAGTTGATCCTGGATATAGATAGAGATCAGTCTACCAGATTTCAAAGCTGACTAAACTTTATGATTTAAAGTCATATTTCACAGGAGAATCAGTGGAAACTGCGAAGAATATGGATTTATTTGTAAAGGTAATAACCATTTTTGTATGATTCTTTGTGAATAGATTTGTACAAAATATATTATCTGTTTTGTTCCGCACAAAATTTTCATTAGCATCGTCTTACAGATGAAGAAGATGAATCACAGGGTAAGTGATTCCTTTTGAGCAGATTCGTGGTGCAATTCCTGGCAGCAACATCCCATCCTTTGTTGTCTTTCTGTGCTACTTAGATGTTATATTCTAGCTTCCCATTAGAGCAAGATTCTCTCTGCCAAAAGGTGTTGAACCCTGCTGTATTATCCTAATGTCTTAGAGGAACGCCCACTTGGTGTTTCAGCTGGGGAGGTGAAGAAGATACCTTTTGGTCTGATGTGGCCATGACCAGCCATGCGCAAAAGATACTCACAGGAAAAAAGAGACCTTTATAAAAACCCATTAATAAAGACTCAGTTCCAATAGGGTAAACTCTGAGCTAGTAACAGAGCAGAAGCTATCATGTGAGACTAAAGTCATGCACTCTAACAGAAGAGGATTGGGATGGAGCCAGGGCAAAGAGAAGGGAGTGCAATGCTGGCGTCCAGAGAATGAAGGGTCCTCAACTTCCCTCATTTAGGAGCGACTGGGAACTGACATTAGGGTCCACTAAAGGTCTCATTTCACAGTATACTTGTCATGATACCAGATAATTTTAATGGCATTTTCCTCATCTGGTAATAAGTTACGACACACACATCTTAAAAACTGAACTGGGGAAGCTGCCTTGGCGGTGGGCTCTGAGGAAGGACAGGCTATTTCTTGCTTGCTCTTAAGTCTTCAGCAACCACCTTACATTCCATTATATTATGCGTGTTCGATAAATATTTGTCAAATAATAAAATGTTTTCTGCAACCCCCTTCTCTAGTGACCAGCATACAAATGTATGCAAGTAAACATTTAACAGAAATTGAAATAAAGAAAGAAAATCACAGCACAGCTCAGTACAGCTCTGTTCTTGAGACTTCTTGGCTTATTTTTTGAGACTTTATGGAAATGTTGATGCCTCAGATCTTCTCTCATTGCCTAATACTTTACAAAAAAAAAAAAAAAAAAAAAAAAGATCCCATGTAATTCAGGAGGCATCTTAGTGACAGTCATTTGAATGAAAGGCTTTGAGTTTTATATTTCTGTTGTAATTAATTTTTTAAAATTTATTTTGTGCAGAATGGTGTTAGTTCACAAAGCTGCTATTGAACTAAGGATTTGGTTTATCATTGCCCGAATGTAAGAAAGAAGAGAAAGGTAGATAAAAAGAAAATAGGTGAGATACCTCTCATTTGATGCTTAAAAATCTCTCTCTGTGAATCAATGCATTGTCCAAAAACTAACCCGTGCCCTCAAACCCCCTTTCATACAACATCCATTCATCAAGTATTTGTTGAGTGCCTGCTATGCTTCTTGAGATGCATAAATAAAATGGACAAAACTTCTGATGTCAAGTACTTTCCATTCAACTAAAAACATATAGAGTATCAGAAAAATACTAGGGAGAAAAATAAAAGGCAAGAAAAGTGCAATAGTGTTTTGCCAGCAGGTGAAATGGGACTGGTATTCTCTTGATCTTCCAGAAGCCTTAGGCGGAAAAAGGAAGTCTTTTCCCAAACCAGGAAAGCCAGGAAGTTAGGCAACTGAATAATTGTATTTAGAACGTAACAGAACGAACAGCTCAACATCTGCATACCATAACATCAGATAATTCAGTACTTGCTACAGCAAATATATCATTAAAACACAGATTGATAATGATTGAGGACTTGCTGTGTGCCAGATATTCGGTTAAGTAAGTACCTTCCATGTATTCTTTCATTTAATTTTCACAAAATCCAGGGGTATAGGCACTACCATTATTTCACAGTGAAGGACATTGAGTCTTGGGCACGTGACATGACTTATCCAAGACAAACAGCTGTGAAAGCGTAGAGCTGAGATTTTAACCAGGCAGCCACTTCAAAGTCAAAACGCCATATTGCTACCAGAGAGTCATGTAGATTTCTATTTGTTTTGTTCGTGTCTTTTCCTATGAAATTCTTATATTTGAAAAGCCTTTTCTTTTAGTTGATGAACTATCAAAAGGTGATCATTAAGTAAATTTATCAGCTACTCTTTTAACATTCTGGTTATCACAAAAATATCTCAATTACTTACCTAGGAGACATTTGCATCCTCAGAGGACACTGAGTTAGCATTAGATGCTCCTCTGTCCTCACCACCCCTTCCTGTGTTGATCAGAAAAATCTCTCTCTCTGACATTAAAAGATTAAACAGGTGTAAGTATTTATTTGGAAAACATCAAAAGAAAAAGTTTTTGAAGACTTCATCCTTCTCTTCACACTAGACTAACAAGCTCTTTTTACCTTTCTATTTTCTTAAGAAAAAAAAAAAATCACTTGAAATAAACAAAGGATTTGCTTTGTATTTTTTCCTGTTAGTTTCTTGCAAATATGTTAGAAAACAGAGAAGGGGATTAAACTAGTCTGTGCATTTGAAATGGAGATAAAACTGTCATCATCAGAGAGTTCTGATCGATCTTTCTGAAGAAATTGCCTCATATCCCAAATCTGATTTTTGTTTGTTTCTTTGCTTACTTGTTTGCTTCTTGAGACTGAGTTTCCCTTTTGTTGCCCAGGCTGGAGTGCGATGGCATGATCTCAGCTCACTGTAACCTCTGCCTCTTGGGTTCAAGTGATTCTCCTGCCTCAGTCTCCTGAGTAGATCGTATTACAAGCGTATGCCACCACCCCTGGCTAATTTTTTGTTGTTCTTGTATTTTTAGTAGAGACAGGGTTTCACCATGTTGGCCAGGTTGGTCTTGAACTGCTGACCTCAGGTGATCCACCTGCCTCAGCCTCCCAAAGTGCTGGGATTACAGGCATGAGCCACTGCACCCAGCCCCAAATCTTTTATTGGTCCCCAATTCAGTTCCACTTATTTTATCAGTTACCTCTCTGCCTCAAAGACACACACACACACACACACACACACACACACACACACACACACCTCACATACAAAAAGCTTTTTTATAACTATGTTTTCTATTACATGAAAATAATTTTTTTCACTTTCTTTGGAAAAGAGTTAAACTTTTCACAAAATATAATTTACCACATATTTTTCACAGGTGTATTTCTTCATTCAGAAACTTCTAGTCATTTCATTTGTTAATTAGAAAAAAAAAGTGTGATATAAAGTATGGCATAATAGGCATAAAAGTATCATAGTACCGGGTCCTAACATAAACTTGCTAAGGGATACTGCTTTTTGTGTTACTTACACTGAGCTTTGTAAAACTAAAATACTAACTCAGTTTCCCTGACCTAAATTTCTTTACCTTTAAATTCGTGATTTTTTTCAAAAGAAGCAGATTTTAGAACTTTTAAATTTTGAAATAATTATAGACTCACAGAAGGTTGCAAAAATAGAGCATAGAGGCTCACATACTCTTCACTCAGCTTCTGTTAACGGTAACAAAGAAATGGAGTTTAGCATTTGCTACTCATCTCTTCATTGCTCTAGAAATTTGCTCCTCCGTTTCCTGACTTTTATGTAAGTTATAAATACAGTACCTGAGGACTTATGTGGGACTGCTACACAGTAATAAGAAATATTTTTAAGGTATCTAATTAAAATATGTCCTCCGGTTCTTCCAAATATAACTCTAATTAAAGCCTATGCAAGTTATAGACACGGGCTTTTAGATGTATGAGGCACTTTAAAAAGTGTAGCTATTTTATCCTGAAAAGTAGCTTCTACATCAATGTACTTACTTATCACAGAAGAAGAGAAATTGTTTCCAGCTGGCTTTGGCTAAGTAAATCTAACATAGAGACCTCTGTGGCTCCAGAAGAGGCTTTGTGAGGTTGATTGTCTGTGAGATGAATTCTATTCAATACACAATTGTGGAGGACGACGCTTAAGACAGAAAAATAATATGGACTGGAAAAAAATGGTGAGTTATCATGCACATTTGCAACCAACCTCCCCCTACCAAAAAAATTAAAAACAGCAGTTACCATGCAAAGCGTGATTCAGCAATGTGATTAAGTGCAGAAGTTTATTTACAAAAAAAGGTAAAAAGGGAAACAGAAAACATAACTAGTATTGGCTGGTGAGATTTGGCAGGGCAACCCGCCTCACTGCTCCAGCAATTATCTTCTTATGGAAAGCATTCTAGTGTTGTAATATTGATCTCCCTGCAGTCCCTAGTGTGTGTGGCTGTTGCCATCACACGCTTCACCATCTTTGAAAGCAATGTTGCTTCTAATCTGGATTTTGACCCCAAAGGGCCCTTAACTTCTAAGAGGATTTTTGTTGTCTTGGATTTGCTTAAATGAACGTAACGAAACAGTAAGTGTGTCTACCTTTCAAAATGTTTAACGTGAAAACAAATATATTTATGCCGGAGGAAGAGCAGTAGGAAAAGGGGCACCATAGGTTCAAGCCCGGCTTCAGCAGGGCTCTCTGTGGGGTTTGGTACAGTCGTTTCTCTGTGGCTGCAAAGTCCCTCCCTGGAAATAACAGGGCAGGGTGCACTCTCCTTCCTCATCCTTCTTGCTCAGAAGCAGGGCTCATTTCCCCTCCTATAGAGCTTTGAAAGGAGTTGTGACGTGGTAATGATTGATGGCGTGGGCATTTAAAGTCTACCGAGTATTGGGAGGCTGAGGTGGGCAGATGATGAGTTCAGTAGATTGAGACCGTCCTAACATGTTGGTTTTTACTAAAAGTACGAAACAGGCATGGTGGTGCACACCTGTAGTCCCCGCTACTTGGGAGGCTGAGGCAGGAGAATCACCCAGGAGGTGGAGGTTGCAGTGAGCCAAGATGACGCCACTGAACTCCAGCCTGGGTGACAGAGCAAGACTCTGTTTGAAAAAAATAAAACTACCGAATTATCTACATTCACGTAAAATCTGAGACAATACCTCTGCTGGTTTGTTTCTCACAGGCCCAACTTTGGTAATAGTTCAGTCACTTTTCTTAGTCCCAAGTGTCATGAATATTATTTCTGCTTGGGAATAGTTGTTGAAGCTTTCTTCATAATCACAATCAAGAAATATTGTAAAACTTAATTGTGGAAAAAAATCAGATATGTAAAAAAGTAGAGTGAATAGCATAATGACTTCCATATGTCTATCACACTAACTCAAATTATTTTCAAAAATTTGAATAACGACTTCAACATTTTATTACATTTGATCCACATATCCAATTAAAAATGATCAGATATTTTTAACTTACTATTATGTTTTCTATTAATGACTTTATTGAGATATTATTGCCAAATAAAAATTGTATGTATTTAAGGTATACAACTCAATATTTTGAGATAAACTTTCTGTAGACATTGTGAAATGATCACCATAATCAAATTAATTACTGTATCTATTACCTCACATAGTTAACTTTTATTTTGGGTATGGTGAGAAGACTTAAAATCTATCTCTTACCAGTTTTCAACTACACAATACAATATTGTTAACTACAGTCGTGTTTGTTGTACATTAGATCCCAGTCACTATTTTTAAATGGCACAAATTTATGGGTACAGTGTGATATTTTGATACGTGGGTATGGTATGTTATGATCAAATGAGGGTAATTAGCAAATCCATACCCTCAGACATCTATCATGTATGTGTTGAGAATATTCCAAATATTCTCTTCTAGCTAGTTGAATATATACAACAAATTGCTCTCTCTAGTTACCCTACAGGCTGGTGTTAGCCAACCTCTCACTCCCTCCTCTTTCTCCTACCTTTTCCTGCTTCTAGTTATCACTATCCTACTCTCTACATCTGTGACAGCTTTAAATACACTTTTTTGATAGGATACTTTGAAGCGAATAACAGATATTACGTCATTCTAGCCCTACATACATCAACATACATTGATAAAAATTGGACCTCTCCCCCCATCACCATAATATATTGATTAAATTAATAAAATCAACAATAATTTCTTGTTACCCATTCCATAATTACTTTTTTTTTTTTAGATTTCTAATATTATGCTATTTTAACACTGGTTTGTTTGAATCAGGATCCAAACAAATCTGCTATAATAATGAAGTATATTTTAAATGAAAGAAGGATCTGAACACAAACAGGGTATTAACAGAACATTATGAATACACATATAGGCTAGAAGTTGCTGTTACATCACTTTACAACAGAAACTGCAGTACTCAAACTATATTATGAAACTCAGAAACTCACACTGTAATATGAAACTCAGCCAGGAGGGGGAGCAGAGCACTAAATAGCTTTCTTTTCACCACCTTTTGGCATTTGCTAAATTTGGGGATAGGGAGGATGGGGAGGGATAACATGGGGAGAAATGCCAGACAGAGGTGACTTGAGGGGTGCAGGCAGCAAACCACATTGCCATGTATGTACCTGTGCAACAATCCTGCATGATCTGCACATGTACCCTAGAACCTAAAGTACAATAATATATACATACATTTTTTTAAAAAAAGGAAAAGACAAGAAATATGACATAAAAAAAATCTGAGGAAAAGATAAAGTATCTGTTGCTGGGGCTCAGCTCTGGAAAGTGTAATAATTCCTGTTGATCAAAATTTGAAAAAAATAATGAGAGTCTGAAAATGGGAAACAAATATAACTGATAGTAATTGGCAAGAAAAATGTTAATACTTGAGTCTACTTAATTTGTTGGTCATTAGGCAAAGTCCGAAAGAAACAAAGCTAAAACAGAGAAAGTTGACCATATGATGGCCAATTACATGACAGATTACAAACCATGTTGTGCTTTAGCAATTATCAAGAGTTTACAAGTCGTAGATAATATGAACCCTTCTCTCATCACGCAAGATTGTGCCATCCACATTAAACAAAGCAAAGGCAAGTCACTTGGAAGTGTAACTATGCATAACAGTGCTGAAGTGAGCTATCGCTGCGTTCATTCCTCCAGAAGATATTTGCAAGATGCCTATTCATCTCACTAGGCATTGTAAGAAACCTAAAAGACAGATCTGATTAGTTTTCCATGAGTTATACTTAAGAATTTCAAGTAGGGAGAGAGCCATTTCACATTTTGATAGTGATATGCTGAGTCATGCTGTGCTGCTGTATGCCAAATTTTCACTTTTGAAAAATGTTGGAAAATTAAGAAAGGTACATTCTCTTACAAATGGATGTGGTTGGAATTTATGCAGTTCTTTAAAAAAAAAAATTACCCGAAAATATACCCTATGAAGGTTAGCAAGAAATAAGGCATAAAGAAATTTTTGAAATAAGTATGCAAACAAAAATGAAAATGCTTATTATATAAAGAACTTTTAATGATCAGATGCCTATCAGTGTCCAGTGTATTTTGGGAACTATATCTTCATTAGGGCAGTGTAAAGCTTCAAGGTATTAATTTAAAAATGCTTCATGTTGTGACATATAGATAAAAACTAAATTTCAGATACAGGCATATCTTGTTTGATTGTGCACTGCCTTACTGTGCTTTGTAGATATTGTATCTTTTGCAAATTGGAGCTGTGTGTAACCTGCATTGGTAAATTTATCAGTGGCATTTTTTCAACAGCATATACTCACTTCGTGTCTGTCACATTTTGGTAATTTTTGTAATATTTCAAAGTTTTTTTACAGTTATTATGTCTGTTATGATGATCTCTGATCTTTGATGTTACTATTGTAATTATTTTGGAGTGCCATGAACCACACCCATAGAAAGCAATGCACGTATTTGATCAATGTGTGTGTTCTGACTGCTCCACCTATCAGCCATTCACTCATCTCTCCCCCTCTCTCTGGGTATCTCTATTCCCTGAGACAAAACAATATTGAAATAAACAAATTAATAACCCTACGATGGCCTCTATATGTTCAAATGAAAGGAAGAGTCACACACCTCTCACTTTAAATCGAAAGCTAGAAATGATTACACTTAGTGAGAAAGTCATGCTGAAAGCCAGCATAAGCCAAAATCTAGCTGCCTTGTGCAAAATATTTAGCCAAGTTGTGAATGCAAAGGAAAAACTTTTGAAAGAAATTAAATAATACTCCAGTGAACACAGGAATGATAAGAAAGGGAAACAGCCTTGTTGCTGATACAGAGAAATTGTTAATGGTCTGGGTAGAAGATCAAACCAACCACAACATTCCCTTAAGCGAAAGCCTAATCCAGAGCAAGGCCCTAACTCTCTTCAGTTCTGTGAAGGCTGAGAGAGGTGATGAAGCTGCAGAAGAAAGTTTGAAGCTAGCAGAGACTGGTTTGTGAGATTTAAAAAAAGAACCCATCTCTGTAACAAAAAAAAAAAAAAAAAATGCAAGGTTTGAAGCAACAAGTGCTGATGTAGAAGCTGCAGCAAGTTATCCAGAAAAATCTGCATAAGGGAACTGATAAAGGAGGATAAACAGATTTTTCCACGTAGACAAAAGAGCTTTCGATTGGAAAAAGATGCCACCGAAGATTTTCGTGGCTAGAGAGAAGTCAGCATCTGGTTTCAAAGCTTCAAAGTCCAGGCTGACTCTCTTTGTTAGGGGCTAGTGCAGCTGGTAACTTTATGATGAAGCCCAATGCCAATTAACCATTCAGAAAAACCTCCTGCCCATAAGAATGATGCTAAATCTACTCTACTTGTGTCTCATAAATACAAAAATAAAGCCAGGATGACAGTGCATCTTTCTACAGCATGGTTTACTGGATATGTTAAGCTCACTGGTGAGACCGACCGATCAGAGAAAAAAAAAAAAAAATCTTGTAAAATGTTACTGCTCATTGACAGTGCACCTAGTCACCTAAAATCTCTGGTGAAGATATGCAAGTAGATTAATACTGTTTCCATGTCAGCTAACACAATATCCATTCTGCAACCCATGGATCAAGGAGTAATTTTGGCTTTCCTTTCTTACTGTTTAAGAAATACATTTTGTAAGGCTATAGCTGCCAGACATAGTGATTCCTCTGATGGACTGGGAAAAAGTAGATTGAAAACTTTCTAGACAAAATCTAAATGCCATGAGAAACATTCATGATTCACGAGAGAAAGTCAAAACATCAGCACTAACAGGAATTGGAGAAAGTCGATCCAATCATCATGGATGACTTTGAGAGGTTCCAAACAGTAAAGGAAGTCACTGCAGATGTGGTGGAGACAGCAAGGGAACTAGAATTCGAAGTGGAGCCTGAAGATGTGACTAAATTTTTGTGAACTCAAAATACGAATGAACTATTTGCTTCTTACAATGAGCAAAGAGTGGTCTCTTGAGGTGGAAGCTACTTCCACGGTAGATGCTGTGAACATCATTGAAATAGCAATAAAGGACTCTGAACAGAGCCGAAACTTAATTGATAAAGCAGTGGCAGGGAATGAGATAACTGATCATAGTTTTGATTACATTTTCTGCTGTGGGCAAAGTGGTAACAAACAGCATCTCATGCTACGAGATATTTCTCCTGAAAGGAAGACTCAGTTGATGCAACAAAGTTCGCTGTTGTCTTAAATTCCCACAGCCTTCTCAGTCTTCTGCAACCACCACCCTCGCTAGTCAGCAGCCATCAAGAACTAGGGTAGACCCTCCACCAGCAGAATACTACGACTTGTGAAGGCTCAAATGATCATTAGCATTTTTTAGCACCGAAGTATTTTTAATTAAATTAGGTACATTGTTTTTGTAGACATAATGCTCTTGGGCACTTAATAGACTATACTGTAGTGTAAACACAACTTTTATAAACACTCTGAAGCGAAAACGTCTATGTGACGCTTTATTGTGATATTTGCTTTACTACTGTAGTCTGCAACTTAACCTGCCTTATCTCTAAGGTACACCTGTATTTTCATCATCCCAAAATAGATCAATTACTTTGATTTTGAAATCTCTTTGATTATATATTAAACAATCTAACGTTTGCTCCATCATTTTCAGAATTAGCCAAGCTATTCTGAAAGTTAATAGAAAACCTTTAGAGAAAGACAATATTGCTTTTTGCCTTATGAGCCTACTAGTTTCTGTATTTCTCATGAAAAAAAAAAGGCAGGTACATCAAAATTCTAATGGTTGTTGAAACACAGAGTTGGCAAAACAGAAAAAAAAAACAGTTCTGTTGAGAAAATTATCTACATTTTTTTTAGATTTTGTCAAAAGTTGGACTAACTTAATTCTGTTTTTCTAAACTCAAACAGTAAAACCTGGCAAATTTCCTAGATTGACTGGCATTTGAAATTCTATAACCTTTTTTGTGAACACCATGTTTTGAGAACATGCAACAATACAAGTTGTTTTGAAACAATTGTAACTGAAGGAGACAGGAATATTAAACTTAGACAGTTATTGAAATGGCATATAATTTAAGGATTTGGGATAGAGCATTGTAATTATGCAAGTCAAGACCTGCAATCCCTTAAAAAATAACATAAATATTGTGAATGTCTGTGGTTTATTTTGTTTTGCTTACTAACAATTCATCATGACCTACATTAAACCTAGTTAGTTAGACGACCAGAAGAGACTTTGATTCTATGCTGTTATGTTCGAAAAAAATCAGAGCAATTAGCAATAGAACTCTGCACAGAGAACACAGTGTTACTGAAATATATTATTCCCTCCAAAAGAACTACTGCTATGCATTATGCAAATTGAAGCCATTCTATAATGTCCACGGTACTCTCCAAGAGAACAGAAGCTTGCTTTAGTTTAGCATTATGCCCTTGTGGCTAGAAGAGTATCTGATGCTTAGCAGGTGCTATAGAAACATTTTTGAAATGAATAAGTTATAGCATAAATACATAAGATGCTAGGGTTGAGATGGAGAGACTTCAAGCATGTAGAAATGTCATTTGATGGCAAAACTGCCAGGATCATGGATAGATATTTGGAGAAGAGAGATACATAAAAAATAACAACAACAACAAAAAATTCTTAATGTATGATTTTTGTGACTAGGTAGATAGGAACATTTGTGGAAATGCAGAACAGATGTGAATAGGGTTTAACATGTTTGGTTAAATAAAATAGAGCGGTTTTTAGGTGAAAATAATAACTGTGAAATAAAATACATTATTTGGGAGTCCCAAGACAAGGTTTTGATTGGCATCACAAACTATCAAGAGTTTGACGCATCAAGCAATAATATCATGGAAGCTGCTAAAAGTGAGTGGGTAAAAAGAGAGAGAGAGAACTTTCCCTTCCTGAGAGCTCTCATTCAACTACATTTATGAGCACTTCCGTGCAGTCATTCTGATTAACAGTTACCTAAGAAATAACCAGGAAAAAGAAATTCCAGACCAACTTCAAAATCCTGCCTCTGTAACAGTTTGCCACAGGATCCCAAAATCTAGGAAATAGTGACAAGTCAGACAAGGGTATTTATTACAAAGCCTTCCAACTGAATCAAAATAAATTTAAATGCATCATCAACAAAGCAGCAGAACACTTTTTAATTACTCAGGAAGCTTTGAGGTTAACTAAAACTAAGGTAGAAGCAGCACAGCTTCCAGACATTTCTAGAAGGAGTCTACCTTAGTAAAGCTTTGTTCCTAAAGAGGCCTTTGCATCCAAAATACTCCCTGCAAAAAAAAAAAAAAAAAAAAAAAAAAAAAAAAAAAAAAAAAAAAGTTTTATGATATTGTCTGTCCTATGTTCTATAGAATCAAATCAAATGTCTGAGACGCATGACTTCTATCAAACGCTTGGAGAATATAAATGAAAATCACCACAGGAGTCAGATAAACTTAAGCCTCAGACACATTTGTAAATTAGGGCTCATTTCCCTGACCTTGCATTTTTATTTGTTTTTTGTTTTTGTTTTTGTTTTTTCAGACGGCGTCTCACTCTGTCCCCAGGCTGAAGAACAGTGGCATGATCTCAGCTCACTGCAACCTCTGCCTCCCGTATTCAAGCTATTCTCCTGCCTCAGCCTCCTGAGTAGCTGAGATTACAGGCGTGTGCCACCACGCCCAGCTAATTTTTGTATTTTTAGTAGAGGCACCACCACGTTGGCCAGGATGGTCCCCTTCTCCTGAACTCATGATCCACCTGCCTCAGCCTTCCAAAGTGCTGGGATTACAGGAGTGACCCACCATGCCTGGCGATCTTGCACGATTCTTTAAGGTTTAGAATGTGTAAAATACCTAGTATAGTATGAAGTACTTAATACGATGTCAGAAAATGCTATTCTAATCACGAACATCTCCATTCAGATTTAAGTGTACATGTCACATCCTAATTGTCCCCAAGAATAAAACATGATTACTCTAGAAAGAGGACATGATAACTTACAATGTTCTTGAAACTTCAGGTAGTTTTCCCATTGATTATCCCTACATGAAAGTCAAAGATAATCTCGATGCCTCCCCTCTAATGTGAAAATTTTAGAAAACAGATTTCTGCTATTTCTCTAGAAAAAAGTATTTTGTTCATTTTTTTTTTAAAAAAAAGGTTCTGATGGCATCCGGTGTTGGATCTGCACATTTGATACCGGTCTTCTGAGTATATGAAAAAAAGAAACATAAATGACCCTGTTTATAACATGTTAGTACTACCTGTGAGATAACTATAAAGCTAAAAAGTCTGGAGATGGAATTTAGAGTGCGGATTTTTTTTTTTAATTTAGGCAAAATAAATAAATAAATAAAGGAAAAGAGACCCTTGAACTTTCTCCATTAAGATTATTTCACTGAAGTCATCTGTGGATATTCAAAAGACTTGAACTGGAATGGGGAACATAATTACATCTTTATATTCAATCACCCTTAACTAACAGGTGGCTTTCCTTTCAATTATATAGACAACAAACCACAGAAGAATGGGCAGTATCTTTGTGTCTTACCAAGGAAAATTACAGCTATTTTCACATTATGTTGTTGTAGGCATTTTGAAATAATGTTTACACTCACCACTACTCTGGAATTAAGGTATTATTTCCAGGCTATGTATTTAGATGAAAATGCCACAGCCTCAGGATTCGTTGGTCAATCTCTAACAATTTTTATGTTGAGAGTTAAAGAACAAAACGCCTACTTGATGGACACGCTTTGCTTACAGGGAAAGTTTCTATGAACTATTGTACCTGTTAGGTAGTGTCACTCACACAGGAAAGACTTCTTGGATTGCACACCCTGCCAGCACTGACCACCAAGCACTGATCACCAAGCACTTCCAGGTCAAGCTGGTGTCCTGCTCTCACATCCCCAAAACTCTTCCCTCCAGAGTACCTGTCCCAGCTTGAAATCACCATGACTGTGACTGGTTGTCCCTCCTTCCTACTGAATTACCAAAGCCTGACAGGCTAGATATAATGTGGAATTTTCATTTATATTGCATCTCAAAATATAGAGCAGTGGCAGAATTAGAAAGAAATATGCAATTTAAAATGATAAATATACTTGGTAAATTAGATAAGAATTAATTGCCCTCCTCATTCAACCTCCTAGAAAAGATAAAGAAAAAACCCAAGCAACATATATCTGTGTGTGTGTGTATAAATATATATAAGATATAATATACTTATAAGTATATACATATAATATATGTTATAATTTGTAAGTATATTACATTACACTGTGATAATTCTTTTTTAATATGAGAAAAACTACTTACTCTGACATTTTATATATATAATGTAATATGTAATATATTATACAATATGATATTTTAGTATTATATTATGCATTAAGTATAGTATATTTATATATATTATATACATTTTTTAAATGTCAGGATAATTAGTTTTTCTCATATTGAAACATAAATAATGAGGAATCGTTATCACAGTATCAAAACACAGAGCAACCAAATCAGTGTTTTTCATCTTTGTAACTCAGAACACCTTTGTGATTAACATAAAAATCAAATGCCATCTTCTCTAGTTGATAGTCAATGATCTGCAGAAATCACAATCTCTCCTTCAAGTATCTCTACTAGCCAAGAAGATTTTAAGATGATTCTTTTGTATAGAATAAGTTTTATTTTCAATTTTTCAAATAGGCATTATAAAATTAACTAAAACATTTTATTCTACCTCTTCTCCTCACGAATTCCGAAGTGGCCAGGAAGTACTACTCTGACTAGCATCATGAAAACACAGAAATATAACATGTTTGTACAGAAAAACATTTGAGAAACCTCACCAGGGTTCAAAAGGCAGGTAATAATGACAAGCCAAGAAAGGCATTTGCCTCCACCATACTGTAAATAGAGGTGGTAGGGGAAAATGGTCGCAACAGTAGATGTACTTGTTATATTATTGTGTTACTATGTAAGGCTGTGGCTTGGCATCCTTTAATACAAAGAAGAGAACAGATAGACTATCAGCTTAACAAGAGGTGATAAAGCACTGTTCTTCTCAAAACAAGAGTTATTTCATATATATATATGCGTATTTTATGTAATATAATACATGCTATGTAATATATATATTTGCAAGATAATTAATTAACTTAATGTATGAAAAACATTTTTCAATATATGGACTTTTCAAAATCTTAAAGTAGATTGTCAGCACACATGTTTTTAGATTTTTCTGTTTGGATATCCTGAAAAGGAATAAAGATACCTACTTCCAGCCTCAGTAGAGTTCTTATAACTAAAACTCAGGATGGAGCATGTGCTTTTCAAAGTCGATCAGTTATTGTAAAATTTAAATGTAACCGTTTTTACTTGAAATAAACTTAAAATTTATAAAGCTTTATCTCCAACCTTTCAGGCTTGCTATAAAAGTTGAAAAAAATCAGAGGAAATGGAACTTACGTCTGCTCTTAGCAATAGTATAAATAGATATTCATATTTAACATTATGGACTAGAAAGGAAATTGGCCCTCAAGAGGTTTTAAACATACACTTACATTTTAAATTTCTGATTCCATCAGCAATTTGAAATGTTATAAGGAGAAATTAATTTGTACATAGCGACAATGGAAGACTTCTTGAGTTAAATAGAGCCTATATTTCTCCTGTGTTTTAAAAAATGCATTTTGGGCTGGCCAAGGTGGCTCACGCCTATAGTCCTAGCAGGTTGGGAGACAAAAGTGGGTGGATCACCTGAGGTCAGGAGTTTGAGACCATCCTGGCCAACACGGTGAAACTCCATCTCTACTAAATATACAAAAATTAGCTGGGCGTGATTATGTCTGTAATCCCAGCTACTCAGGAGGCTGAGGCAGAAGAATTGCTTGAACCCGGGGGGCAGAGGTTGCAGTGAGCCAAGTTCGTGCCACTGCACTCCAGCCATGGCAATAGAGCAAGACTCCATCTCCAAAAAAAAGTATCTTTGTCTTTCATTTTTCCTACAAGATTTCTTTTCAATAAAAATATTTCACTCTGTTCCTGTTCACCAATCATCTTGCTCTTTTTTCATATCTGACGTTCATTTTCATCATAAAGTTAACTTAATGTCTTTAAGATTTTAACTAATTGGTCCTACGCATTTAGTTTTAGTAAGTGCTATATTTATAGTAATATTAGTTATGCTGATACCATTTTAAGTTTCATTTTGGGACTTAAACAGAATATTTGGAAAGAGGCTACATAAAAAAATCTAAAGTATTGCTTCTCTGTCATATGCATACTATAAAAATTAATTCAAATTAAAATCAAACTCAAAAACCATATCAAATTATGAAAATATGATATCCTTTTAATTTTTTATGATTTAATCTCAGAACAAGTCTGATGTGATTCTTGAATTTTGAGATAATTTATTTAAGAGAGTCCGTAAATACAACAAACACCTCAACTTATTAATTTTATTAAACTTTTTAAATGGCTTTATTTTATGTGCAAATAATGAACAGATGTTGTACCCATGAATTCCACTTTCCAAAAACAGGAGATTTTTGAAAGAAAACTTCATAATAACTTTTAAAAGGCACTGGGATTCCCCTGCTTCTAGATAATTGCTCGGCTAGAAAAATAAAGTATGATGGTTTCCAGGTTCATCCATGTCCCTACAAAGGACATGAACTCATCGTTTTTGATGGCTGTGTAATATTCCATGGTGTATATGTACCACATTTTCCCTATCCAGTCTATCATCGATGGGCATTTGGGTTGGTTCCAGGTCTTTGCTATTGTAAACAGTGCTGACACAAGAGCAGAAAATGAAACACCGCATGTTCTCACTCATAGGTGGGTGTTGAACAATGAAAACACATGGACACAGGGAGGGGAGCACTACACACTGGGGTCCTTTGGGGGGAAAAGGGGGAGGGACGGGGGGGTGGAGAGGTGGAAAGAGATAGCATGGGGAGAAATGACAGATACAGGTGAGGGGACGGAAGGCAGCAAACTACACTGCCATGTGTGTACCTATGCAACAATCTTGCATGTTCTTCACATGTACCCCAAAACGTAAAATGCAATAAAAAAAAAAGAAAGAAAAATAAAGTATGTTCTACCAGGAATCACAAGTTAGAACTCAATAGTCTCCAAAGTGGAAATTCTAGAGTGTAGTGTCACTCCAGGCAAAGATGATTCTGTTCTCGTCCCCAACATCCACAACTACCTATCAGAACAGCTAAACCAGGTCAAAACAGTCCAGAATAATCAGGCTTCATCAAACAATGTCACTATGCTCTTCCAAGATCCAAATAAACCAAAACAGGAAATACCAAAATCAAAATGATATTTGACACTGTCATAGAAATTGCTAGTTCCTTGTTCTATCCCACCTTCTGTAACATTAACAAAGGGAATATTTTACTGCAAAGAATATTTTATTTTATACAACGCTAGTCATAAACTTTGGCCATTCATTACTCTACAAACGCTGCCTAGTGCCACTATCCAAATGGCATAACCATGTTATGTCCACAATTCATTTCTATAGTTATAAGCAGAATTTTCATGATTGACATAAGTACCTCTATCAGTGAAGATTTAACACTGAGATGCAATGTAACATCCATAGTATCTGATGTTTTATAGATGGCAATGTAGGAAAGATATATTTTAATCCCTTTTTATTTAAGTGACCTAATGTCAAAAATAAACTAACAATTTAGCAGTTCCAAGTCTCCAAAGGGCATTTTCAGATGTACATAAAATAAATGGTGATGTCTAAGAAGCATCTTCCACGTCCACATTCTCTTGTAATGATTTTCTCTTCCAACTGCTTCCCTTTGCCTATGGATGTTTTCCTTGACTTCTTTGATTTCCTGACCTTTCTGTAGCTCTTTATTTTTCTTCAATCTGTTCATTATGAATTTAGCTTGCTGTTTCTGTTTGATCTCTTCAACTTTCTTCCTTCCATCAAATACTTTTATTCCATAGCTCTTGCTAGTATTTCATAGGCTCATTTCTATGTTTTTCAAATTCAAATGAATGACCCACTGTAAGCTCTTTGCCAGCTGCCTTCTGGCATGTTTTGCCCCACCTAACTTTGAGAGGATTGCGCTTCTTTTTAAAGTTTTTATGACAATTAGCGTGACAAATTCTGAACCCTGGCGATCGTTGCAGACGAACATCATGCCGTGGCCAGGGTCGATCATCGCGAACAGAAATAAGACTTCTCCATATGCATGCTGACCTCCATGGGTCCCCACCGACAAATGCCATGCTTGAGAGGAAGTCAACTTATCACTTTTAAAGAGGGTTCTAAAACACACAGTTTATATTATTTGACATCTATAAAATGAGAATTGAACAAACTTCCTTGAAACAAATACTATGCTTCATCATTTTCAGGTGTCTTGGGTTTGTTTTACAAAATTTCAGGTATCTTTATCTGGTTAGAATGCTAGTTTCCTCAGGGCAGGATAGAACTCATTCACCCATGGGCCTTCAGCACCTCGGACCCTGCTTGAAACAAACCCCTACTTGCTCTTTGGCTGCCTGATATTCTGAACGGACTAATTAAAACAAAATGAGAGAGAAGAAAAATGCATTCCACTTTGAAGCTGCCTATTATAATGTACGTCGTCTGTATTTACGATTTAGGAATATGTTTACTAAACTTTCACTAAGACACTTATACTAACAAAAACTATTCTGGGAATGTGAAGGATGCTTTTTTTTTTTTTTTTTTTTTGTAAATGAAATAAGACAGGATCATTCAAAATGAAATTGCTCTATGGCTACTACGGGAATAGATTCCGTATTTTGAATTTAGCAAAATTTTGTTTATTTGAAAATAATCAAATTGTGTTCAGTCAGATGATTATCTTCTAAAACCTGTGTTCCTCATAATTTGCCAAAATCAATGAATAATTTAATATATCTGTATTCTAATAGTTGGAGATCTGCCATGGATTTGAATATATTCCCTTTGCAGAGAGCAAGTTTTATCACATGGGAAGGGATGACTTGGTTTTTATGTTATCTTTTAGCATTTCTGCCCTTCTGTATCAGCAAGCATAGCATAAAAGGCTTTCTTCTATATCAATGAATAAAACAAAATCAATGCAGCTTGTATTATTAAATGTGCGCTTTGTAAACATTTTGTTAAAGTAGACTTATTCCATTTTCTGCTGATGGGAATTTCTTGCCCTCCGTGCTTAAGCCTTCAGCTCTGCTCTTTTGTTCCCCAGCAATAACAGCCTCACCTCCCTCATGAGATTATTTCCTAACACCTTTATTATTATTCTTGAAATCTGCTTTGCTATTAACATAAAACTACTAAGCTAGTGGTTGAATATCAATGCTGTCATTTAGTGAATGCGTTTAGTGAATGTACGACCCTGGAAAACTTAACTAAGTTTTTTGGACTTAATTTTTTTCTCTGAAGAGTAGGTGAAAATAATAGGGTCCACCTCAAAACATTGATCCAAAGATTAGAGAAGTTCATATATAGAGAGAGCCCTTGGAAAAGGCCCCAGTACGCAGGGTTTGCTCTACATATATTTGTGGTTGACAGTACCTTCATTTAGTCCCTTCTGGAATAACTATTAGTCTAAAGAAGTCTAAATAAAATCTTAGTCTCCTCTGGAAATGGAAAATCCATTATTGATATATCTCTAACATGAAAGAGAGCAAACAGACGGTGCCTAATAAAGGCACACTGGTCTCACGATTGGTTGTTATTTATTCTTCAATAGAACCACGGGAACGATGGGAATACTTTGGAATACTGTGCTAAAGGGAAATTGCCATGCATTGTTAATTGTCAAACAACAGAGGAAGAAACTGAGTCCAAAGAAGTTAGTCAAGTTTCCCAGGGTCATACATTCACTAAGTGACAGAGCTGAGATTCAACAATGAGCTCAGTGGTTTTATGTTAATAACAACACAGTTTTCAAGAAGAATAAAGGTGTTACATTGGCAATACATTGTCATACATGTTTCCATATAAAAGAAACTGGCATTTTATACCAGAGAGGGAGACCTTAGGTCTCATTTAGGTTATTTTATTAGTATCTTCCAAAGCAGTTACTTAAACTACCCAATAAAAAAAATCTACGCAACAACAAAGTTGTATGTTTCTATTAAAATATATATCATAAATTAACATCTGTCATATAAATTTATGCAACAAAATTAGATTTATATTGCAAACATGAAAGGTATTACTTTTGTCCTGAAAAAGTGGATGTTGTTATCCAGAGTATTCGATATATCTTTCTAGACAAATATTCTCTTAAAGTAATGAGTATTTTATTACTGTTTGAGAGAGAGAGAGAGAGAGAGAGAGAGAGAGAGAGACAGAGAGAGACATCAATGACAAATTTGATAATGGGATGCTTCAGTGACTTTAGCATTCCAGTAATTTTTGAAAAAGATACATGATAGAATTATTGAATTCCTAATTTGGATCCAAAGGAAAGAATGTCAAAGCAAGATTTCATTGCAATATGAACGACTGTAGAATCTTTTAATCTATGTGTGAAATACACTCATCTCACATTATGTATTCTGTGTAATTTCACCCCATAGTAAAATTGTTGTCCCCACAATTTATGAAGGCTATGTCGTTTTAAAATTACGTATATTGTCCAAATATTTAGAGATGTCAAGTATGTAATACTTTTTTGTTAAGAATGTTTAAAAGCTGATTTAACAGAAACCCAAAATTTAGAATGTTTTTGATATTAAAAATAATATTTCTAATTCGTGCACTATTCAGTAATAGATAAGCCCTATTAATTTATGCGTTTGAAACAGTTTTGGAACATAGAGTTACATATTATATAACTTGTGAGATTTCCATTAGAAAAAGGTAAAACTGTATCATTCTATGTATACATTTCACTCTTAGAATCTATATGGGTGCTAAAGGCATGCCATCTTTTTTTTTTTTTTTTTTTTTTTTAATGAGGCTGGGCACAGTGGCTCAAGCCTGTAATCCCAGCACTTTGGGAGGCTGAGGTGGGCTGATCACCTGAGGTTATGAGTTTGAGACCAGCCTGGCCAACATGGTGAAACTCAACATGGTGGCACACATCTGTAATCCCAACTATTTGGGAGGCTGAGGCAGAAGAGTTGCTTGAACCTGGGAGGCAGAGGTTGCAGTGAACTGAGATTGCACCACTGCATTCTAACCTGTATACCCAGTAGTGGGATCGCTGGATCACAGAGCAGTTCTATTTTTATTTTTATTTTTTCAGAAACCTCTATACAGTTTTCCATAGTGGCTGTACTAATTTATATTCCAACCAAGAGTGTGCAACAAATTCCCTGTCCTCAAATCTTCTCCAACACTTATCTGTTGCCATTTTGATAATAGTTATTCCAACAGAAAAGAGACAATACCTCATTATGGTTTAGTTGCAATTCCCTAATGATTAATGATGTTGGACATCTTCTCATCTAGCTTTTGACCACTTGTATGTCTTCTTTTGCAAAATGTCTAGTCAGGTCTTTTGTTTCATTTTAAATTTAGTTACTTGTTTTCTTAATATAGAGTTTTTCACATTCCTTATATATTTTGGATATTAACTCCTGATCAGACATATGGTTTAGAAATATGCTCTCCCTTTCTGTACACTGTCTCTTAACTCTGTTGATCATTCCTGGCTGTGCAGAAGCTTTTAAGTTTTAAGTAATCTGATTTGTCTATTTTTGCTTTCTTTGCCTCTGCTTTTGGGTTCATAGTCAAATAAATTATTGTACAGACCAACATGATGTAGAGGGATACGTATTATTTCAATTTAAACTTACCAAAATCACAAAACAACCATTGTCAGAAAGCAAATATGCCACATAATGTTTCCACACAAGACTGCAACTTGAGTAAATTATCACATGATTAAATACTCACAATAATGCTCAAAACCTCAGGTGTCGATCACAAAAGAATACATAATCATTAGATTGCTTTATGATATGGGTTTTCCTTGATTAAAATTTCACATTGACATTTGTATTTCCTTACTTCTGTAGAAATAGCATTAAAAGTATTTCCCCAGACATCTGTGATTGCTCCAGAGATTTTTATGTAAATCCTATATATGTGTTTATATATACATATGCACACACACAAATACATATATATGTGTATGTGTGTATATACATATAAATATAGTGCATATGTGACATATAATTTTATTTTGGATATATTAAATTGTCTTATCTTTACTCTTCATTTTGCAGTCTAGGCAACTAAATAACCACGAAAGTGACAAAATAAGGGTACCTATTCATAACTTAGAAACAAAGGAAGAATGACACAATGTACTAATAAAATGTTCTTCCAATTTCAACTGGAATAATTAAATAATAAATTCCTATGTAGAGAAATACAATCATCTATAATTTCTTTCTTTAAGGTCAGTTTATATAACCAATTAAGCCTGCATTTCCTATTGCGTTTTTCTTTGAGGTTGACAAAAAAAAAAAAAAAAAAAAAAAAAAAAAAATTCAGAAATTCAACTAGGAGTATTCCAAAATAAAATAGTAAGGCTTATTACCTTTACCTTAGCAGCTGGAACCCAATTAGTATCTTCCTACTTCTGTGGTGGTCAATTTAATCCCTGCTCACATCTAAAAAAGCAAGTTTTGGCCCGGCACAGTGGCTCATGCCTGTAATCCCAGCACTTTCGGAGCCTGAGGTGGGCAGATCACGAGGTAAAGAGTTCGAGGCCAGCCAGCCTGTCCAATGTCATGAAACCTTGTCTCTACTAAAAATACAAAAATTAGCTGGGTGTGGTGGCACATGCCTGTAGTCCCAGCTGCTCGGGAGGCTGAGGCAGGAGAATCACTCGAACCTGGGAGGCAGAGGTTGCAGTGAGCTGAGACTGGGCCATTGTACTCCAGTCTGAGTGACAGAGCGAGACTCTGTCTCAAAAATAAAAGCAAGTTTTTAGTTAATGTTTCTTTTTCTCTAATGAAATGCAGTCTCTAGAAGGAGATAAACCTGGCAGAAATAGTATTCATACTTTTCAATCTTATGCTAGGCTCTAGAAATGCTGAGGAAATCATCTACTTTCAGGACTGTTCTTGAAGGTGATAACTTGCTCACTCCTGAGCAGCATCTCCTCTTCCCAGCACACCTGAACCCCAAGCCATGTTGTTTACCTCCCTCTTCAAAGCAGCTCTGTTATCTTCCTGAAACTGGAGAGGGAGAGGGTTCCTCCTTTCAAACCAAACACAGCTTTACATCTGACAGGATTTTAAAATAACTTAAAAATAGAGTCCGAAAGCTGGCTTTCTATGTCCAGTCACTCAACATTCAAAACAATTCTGTCCTCACTTGTCTCAAATGCTTTAATTTTTTTTTAAAGAATATGCAATTCATGTTCTTATTCCAGCAAACATCTCATTCATACCATCAATATATCCAGGGTTTACTAAAACTTCATAGATGACTCTCTGATATTTGAAAAGACAAGCTTAGATTGCCTTCATAACTCAGACATGTACATCAAAGGGTTGTGTAACACACATGCACAAACTAAAGTTATTGCAGATGGGAAAACTTTTTTTTCCTGCCAAAGGAACATGTACTTCCTTCATAAAGAATTTCCTAAACACATCTCACCAGTTTAATTGCCTATAGAAATTTATTTTTAAAAACTTTTATTTAAACCATGTAAATCCAGGGTAGTCTGAACTTTTAAACTAACACTTTTATCACTAGTTTCTCTTTGCTTTGTCAGAAAGGAAGAAAACAGTTCACAATTGTTCTATTTGTCCAGTTTTCTCAAGGTTAGAGACCGTCTCAACCTCACAGCCTCAGAAGAATGGCTTTATTTTCCCACAAAAAGGTAATCCTGTAGTAAAACTCACAGCAAGAGGCCATTAGGCAAATGTTGACCCTTTAGGCTAGTCCAATTTTAAAATTACATATATTGTCCAAATATTTAGAGATGTAAAGTATGTAATACTCACAAAGGTGAGACATTAGGAATCAAAATCAGATTTCTGTGTATTTATTTTCATTCCTCAACTCTGATCATGGTGCCATTTTTAGGTATCTCCTGCCATTTGAGAAATCAATAAGCAAAAAAGAGATTTGTAAGAGGTCTTAAAGGGAAGGAAAAAGGATTTTCCTATTAAGCCCTGTTATACAATAAATTGTTATTTTTTGGTCTGCAGTAAATTTTTCCCATATCTGTATGGGCATTCTGCCTGAGAGTTTCAGTTTTCTTATTGCTTTTCTAAATGTCTTGAGAGGTCACCAGAAAATTATTACAGTTCATTATTATCCAGAAACACCAACTTCTGACATAAAGTAGCACTTATTTTTAACTTAATCACAGACTAACACTGTTTTGGAACTTGGAAGACATAATACTAAAATTGTATAGCTGAAAAAGAGAGAAAGAGAGAGAGAGAGAGACAGAGAGACAGAGAGACAGTGCACAAGAGCCTGCATATGTCTTGAGTTTGAGAATTTTTCAATCTTGCTTTACTCTCAGGGATAATTTTCAAACATGAAATTAAATACATCAGCTGAGACATGGAATGAGCATCTATGGAGGTTTGACACAAAACTCACGTAGAGTCTAATCATTCTTCCTAATACTCCCGTTTTCACCCACTAAATCATTACCTTCATTAACAGTGATTAAAACTAAGCCTCAAAGCTGGCAGAGTTGGATGGATTCTCACATCCTTCTAATGACTGTAGTCTAAAGCACCCCACTCAGAAAACGAGCTCTTCCTGGAGCCCGTGGACACACAGGAAAGAGACAGCATAAGATGACTCAGAGCACATGTTGATATGAAATAGAGAAAATGTTTCAATTCTACTATAAGGTTTTCCAAATTTGCTTGTTTAAAAAAAAAAATGAAACGTCTAATCTATGTTTATTTATAGAGCCTAAATTCAGTTGTAAAAATCCGTTGATATAGTCAGGTTCATCATAGCACACCATATAGTAGATAAAAATGTCAATAATTGCTCATTTATTTGACTGGAGTGATTTCTTGTATGTAGCTGCAAAATTAATTACCACCTTATTTTATAAATCATTGTCAAATCTTGATTACAGTGACAATAGCGGCTTCTAAAACTTTTAAATAAATTATGAGGAAATGTCCACCTGGCCTGTAATGTAATATCCCCTATCGTTTAAGGAAGGTAGATACAGAGAGATTATTTTCAGAAACTACATTACAAATGATAGAACACGGGAATTATTTTGGCATGAAAATAATTCCAAATCAACTGTCAACCTTTAAAGCTTTATAAATGTTGTAAAAGACATGATAGAAAAATCTGCTTCTTTAGTATTTCTTTAAATAGAAAAATGAGCTGTTACAAATGACCTCTTTATTTGAGAAAACTGATTTAATGTGGCTGTTATCTAATAACGATCAGTGAATTCACAACCGGGGATGATAATTGGGATTAAGAAAAGTTTTAAAAATAAACACATCCAAGGGCCAAAAAAAACCAAAACCAAAACCAAAAACAAAAACAAAAAACCATATTAAAGAAACAGGAATAAAGTAACTAAAAGAAATTTAAGAACATTTTATAATTGAATACATGTGTACTTGATCTTCAAATATTTGAGCAGCTATAAAGGATTGAAAATAACATGACTACTAGAAAAAAAAAGTGACATGATATTTAAGATGGAAGTTTTATGGGTTTTTTTTTTTTCTTGTCCTTTTTATCTTGCCTCTGAAAACTAATTTCTAGAAGCTGTATGTCAGTAAGAGGGAGCAGCTTCCCTGACTGTGATCACATGATATCCTTCGTCATAGTTCTGGTCTACTGAATGATCAGGCTGGGAAGACAGATGGGAGAGAAAATCCTAAGATGCGTTTTCTCTTTTAAATGAAATGCTGATTTGGAAATACTACAGCTTGACCCAATTGATGCCATAGCTGTAGGGATTAAACAGAAGTTTGTCAAGGGAGGGAGAATTTACGACTGTCTGCTTCTTTGCCAATTCTATTATACTAATATAAAGAAGGGGAAAAAATCTGTATATCCCTGGGATTTGTGCAAATAAAATAGTTGCTTTGGTTCACCATAGTTACGTTTGCTTAGCTTTTAAATTGTAATCCTGTAGACCAAATTAAAAAAAAAAATGAGGCAAAACTGAAAATACAGAAAGAAATAGGAGTAGAGAAGAACGAGAAAAAATAAGTGACTGATGATTAATCTTGATCTTTAATCAAGCTAGAGAAAGAAAGAGACGTAACAAAAGACGGGGTACACACAGCTTCTAAGACTAGGGGAAGGGAGTTGTGGGGCACTTGTAAGCAATAGCTTTTGCAATCATTCGTGGTCAAAAGGTGGCAATAGACGTAGAGCAGATGATTTGTGGAGGAAGTAAATGGGGTCAGGGGTGGATGGTGAATTTCAAGTGGTGGGAGACCCATAGGGGTTGGCATGAGGCATGAAAGAAAGGAGAGAACTTCTGATAAAGAAAAGCGAGGGAGGACCCTGAGGTTCATGCATGGAAAAATGAACCAGTGAGGAGACAGAGACCGTGCTTAATAATGTCAGGAAATAATCAGAGAAAATAACCACTCACAAACAGTGGGATTCATTGAGAAGTCATGTCCTTGGAAGGGAAGGATTAGATTTAGGTGATATATATTTGTTGCCTGGAAGAAAAACACCTAAGTCCAAATCCATAGTGCTTTTCTGATAAAAAAAAAAAATAAGTGTTTCTTAGAAGACATTATTAGAAGGCTTCATAATTCCAAGAACAGGCTTCATGGTCATCATCTCTCTAACTTAAACCTTCCCCAGGGAGGGAATTTTGGTTTAAGTTAGAGAGATGATGACCATGAAGCCTGTTCTTGGACTTCTGAAGTCCTGGATTTCAGAGATGTTATTTCATTTAAAAAGCAGGATGGACTCAAGAGACATGAAAGAAAGAAAAATGATACCACTATGTGATCAGAAAAGCAGTTCACAGCTACCAATACTCTGTTAAAATCAAATACTTAATTTTTTAAATCTAGAAAACCAACCTTAGTTTAAAGATAAAATTTAAAATATATGAGGAATGACTAAGGAAGATAAAGATATAATGGTGAGATGCTAGGGGAAGTACATATACTTTAACAATTTTGTAGTAACTCTCTAGAAACTTACGACAGCTCACATTGATTCCCTGTAGGTCATGGCATTGGTAATGAAGACGTTCTTTTCATCATAAATGCTCTGACTGCGGGAAGTGTGTTGGTTTAATAAAATGGCCATGGGAAAGAACTCTGAAAGAATGAATAAATCCACCCATTTTAAGAAGCCAAGTGTCTCTTAACACCTACAGAGTCCAATCATGAAGGACATGTAATGGATGACTGTGGATGTGGGATGAAAATCAAAGCCTTGAGAAAAGCTCCCATACAGAATGTAAAGTAAGTCAAACTCAGGAGAGGATGCCAGGTGCAAATGAGGTCTATGCCTCCCCACCCAGTGCTCACCTTGCAAGAAATGAGCAGTGCATGGGAGGGTGGAGAGGGAAGCCTCTGTGGGGACTGTTTCAGGATTAAGAAAGAGGGTGAAAACAGGCAGTAATGGTGAAAGACCAAGCAAAAGATAAAGAAGCATTGTTTCCGGCCAGATGTCACCGCTAAAGGAGAGTGAATAGCATGATAAACAGCTGAGAGGGGGAAGATCTCCGAACATTAACAGTGGGGCTTTGAGGACAGTTCTGCTCCTGATACAATTCAAAGAGCCAAGATTTTTCAAACAGAAAGATGTAGGCTCACATGCTAAATCTGTGCTTCTTAGTGGCTTGAAATTAAGCAATGCCCTGCACTTTTCGCAACTTTAATTCTGTGCTGGTAAAATGAAAACCCCTGTAGCTATGCAAAAAGATTCCTGCTAAATACTGCCTTCCAGATGTTTGCAAAGACCCATTTCATGAACATACGTGTAAGAATCATGTGCTGTGTTTCAGTCACCATCTTATGTGCCGAGGATATAAAAATGAATATGATGAAATGTGTGCTTTTGTAGAATGTAAGATCTGGTACTGGAAACAAGCAGGCAGTGCTTAATATGGAAGTCGTGATAAATGCTGTTGAGCCAAGAATAGAGGGAAAAAGAAAGGCGATTAATGATGCTATCTCATCTAGGTCTGTTGGAATTTACTTTAAGTAAAATGTAGTAAAAAAAAAAAAAATCTGTGTTTGTATGTATGTATATTTCTAGAAGCAAAGCAGATGAGGAGGTTTCAGGCACAAAACACAGCATTGCACCAGAAAGGGCTGGAAAATGGTATACCTTAACTCAAGAGAAGTTTTAGAATAAACTAAAGAAAATGTAAGTATTACTTTAAAAAAATAATTTTGTTGGATAAATCATTTTTATTTTAAGGGAGAAATACACTGATGCATGTGTAGATCATTGGGACCAAGTGAGAGAGGAAATTGAGTAGTTAGGGTTGTGAGGGCCTGGGTGGGGCTGAGATCAACATACTAAAGGGACCTTTCTATTTATTTTGGCAGCTCTGGACATTCTCATGAAGATAGGCACATTAAATATAAGTGAAGTAAGGGAAAAGATGAGACTGCTGTGCTATTTCAAGTCACGCTGGTTAAATTACATGCAATGTACGATTATAGGCTACAAGAAAATCGAGTGAGGATGTAAAATATTAGAGTAGAACTTGAGGGTTGCGTTTTTGAGGCAGACCTAAGTTTGGGCTGATCTCACCGTCCTAAGAGACCTTAGGAAACTTCCCCAAGACAATTTTTTTCACCAGTAAAATAGGAATAGAATGGCTACTTAAAGAAGTTATGACGAAACTACGGACTTCCCAAAACTTTCTATGACAGTTTGGGGACGACAGCTGTCTTTTACTGTCACTGTACGTTCAGAGACAGGTTGAGGATCCCAATAGTTTCTCAGCTGTGGAGAGGTGAGTGGAGCTGGTATTGATGATGATCTGAGAAGCAGGAGGGTCAGTGAGCAGGAGACGAAGACACATGCCCACGAGCAATGGACTCAGTTTGACCAATATTACCAGGTAGCCACAGTGGCTTAAAAGCTTATGCTTTATTTATTAATTTTTCTACAGGCACAGTGTGGACTGTCCATGACTGATGTGACGTTCTTTAAAGTTCTTACAGAACTAGACTTCTGGCTTTGTTCTGTCATTTCTACTCTGTTATTTCTAGCCTCCATCAGGCCTCATATTTTCCAAATCAGAAGCCGGAGGAGGAGTGGGGGATGAAATGCAACAATGTCACTTAGTTTTCTGCCTTGAAGAAATTTCCCAGAAACCCCATTTGTCTACTTAAACTACACCTCGCTGCATAGCCCCAGCGGCAAGGGAGATGGGAAAATGTGTTCTTTAGGGACGCATGACCATCAGGAATGAGGCCAGTGTTCTGCTCCCAAGAAAGAATGGATAAATGAATAGTCAGGCACAAGAAGCCTCGGCCATGAAGTTTCATCAAATGCACTGAGGATGATCAACTGGAGAACAAGGTAACAAAAAGTTCGGGCAAAGAACAAAATGACGATATCAACACGGTGGGAATTTGTCTATTTGTCTAGGAAAAATGCACAAATACTTGACGGGTAGAGCTTGATTGTTATAGGGCTGGCCACACATGTGCTTCTGAGAGTTGTCTGGGATCCTCTCAGGGCAATCTGAGCTTCCTGAAATGGGATATTTGGTCACCATTCAATGAAAACACAACAAAAACTTAGGATTATTCCACGGTATAGGTCAAAAGTGGTCAACAAATGAGGGGTGTGTGTGTATATGCGTGTGTGTGTGTGTGTGTGTGTGTGTGTGTGTGTGTGTGTGTGTTGTTGGTTTCCCTGTGTGCCACTGTGTTTTATGTTAAGAAAACAGAGGATAAAAGCAATGAACCAGCAAGCTGCAAATGATCTCTTTCTGAGTTTGGGAGAAATAAAAGTAAACTTCTGAAGAGATAATACATTCAAAACAGACAGAAGGGAGCACACAAACAAGATCCTAAATAAAGAAACCAAATCACGTATTATTCAAGGAAGGCTTATACACATACAATGGAATTGAATTGATAAGAAGACTTAAAGTATTTTTTGAGGCTGCAGGAAATAACTGGGATAAAGTAAATATCACAGAGAACGTTTATACAACACGCTACTTAAAGCTGTTTCAGAGTTTCAGGGAAATAAAGAGCATCTCTGCATAAAAAGTGTGGAAAAGGGTAAAACAGTACACAGATCATGCACTCACACACACTCACAGAGTGAAGAGTTTCAGAGATGGCGCTTAAGGATGCTGAAGGAAAATGAGCATACTACAAGGAGAAAGAATGTTGCCAACTTGAAAGAATAAAAGATGATAATCTCAAATAAAAGAGAGATTCTGAAATGCCTTCAGATTAATATGTGAAGGAAGGAAATGTATCCATACACTCATTTTGCAAATTTTAGTTCTAGCTTAGTGCTATGCATACAATGATGAGTTTGCACACACATGGAGAAAAGGGGATAGGAAGATAATATATTTGTACTGAAATTGCTAGGCAGTGAAATAATTTTTGAGGGAAGCCATAATATGAGAGAAAGTTAAAGAACTGTCACCAGCACCTTGAGTCTCACTGAGTAGTCTAACAAGGACTTGAAAATCAGGTCAATGAAATTGTTCCTCTTAGTTTAAAATGAGATCAATATAGAAAATTACAGAATATAGGATGGGTGTGGGAGCTCACGCCTGTAATCCCAGCACTTCAGGAGGCCGAGGCTGGCAGATCATGAGGTCAAGAGATGAAGCCTGGCCAACTTGATGAAACCCCTTTTCTACTAAAAATACAAAAATTAGCCAGGTGTGGTGATACATATATATCACTTACTACATATATATATATATATATATGCAAATTACTTTAGGAGACAAGGTTCAATAGGACCTGAATGCATGCAGCCTGAAAAAGAATATGGAACTATCTGAATATGAAAACAGCTAAAGAAGAAATATTTATTGGGAATAGTCTTTATTAGCTACGTAGACATAGATAAAGGCGCATTTCATGAGGAAGTTATCTGTGTCCACTCAAAGGTTGTTCATATGCAAGGGTAGGTGCCCTGCTCTTTAATTCTCAGCCTGTTGATGGATGGCAGAGGCTTTTCGTGGGAGAAGGATGTATCAGGCTGTCTTGGCATGATGCCACTAGCATGTTGTTTTCAAAACTGCTTCTATTTATTTTGATGCGGAACCATCAGACGACTTTCTGCTTTTGTTTTCCAACATGGCTTGACTATAGGGAGAAATCTGAACGTATTGGTCCTCTGCCAATAGAAGTACTCGTCATGAATTAGCATTGTCTTACTATTAACAACTGTGAATTCTGTCAATTTTAATCTGTGCTGAGACGTATGTTGTTATAATCTCCCACCCGAAATAACAAGACAGGCAGACAAAACATGGGAAGTGACAATTTTCACAACACTGAAACAGACTGCAAAGAAGAATATTTCCAAAGAGGACAAGAGAGTGCCAGGGTGAACACTAAGCTTGCTCTTGCTTATTACCTTTAGAAAGTCTCCTGTCCACAGCTTAGGAAAGGGATCGCCAGGTGGCTCCATGCAGAATCTCTGAGGTGAGGTTTTGCGAGACAGCTCGAGGTCTCAGGACAAAGGACCTGCAAGGAGGGAACACCACAGACTGAGAAACTCAGACAGATGTGGGGAGCCCTCTGGAGTCCTTATCTTAGTATTGATCATTGCACCTGTGTGAGAAAACTGCCGGAGCCTAGGGGGAAAAAAAGGAAGGAATAAAAAATAACACTTCCTGGTACTCAGACGGGACCAGTAGCAAGACACAGTTAGTCCTCGACTGAACAGTCCTAACAAATCTTGAAAGCAACCTCAAAAGGATTCAGTTGTTTCTAGGTAAATAACATCATTTCACAATGAAGCCCAAGAATACTTATAAGAACAAAGGTGCTCAGTACCACATAAGGTAAAGTTTGCATTATCTGCCACTCCATACTTCTATTCCCAGCAAAAATAACTTTCAATGAAGCCAGAGTAAAGACTCTTACTTTGTAAAGAGTACAAGAGTTGGGAGAATTCATCACAATTAGACCTCCGCTTGAAAATATTATCCTACAGGCCAGAGAAAAAGGACATCAATGGAAACATGGATCTACACAACAGATCAGCATCCCTGAGAGGATGACTTTGTGACTTCTAAGTCATGCCTAGAACAGAATGACAGAAGAGGAATTATATTATGGTAAAGTTCTTATTCTACAACTGATGTGCTGTAATATAACCTGAAGGTAGACTGTGTTTTAAAAATATGTATCTTCTAAACTCTAAAACATCCCCCAAAATAAGAAGAGCTTATGCCTAATGAGCTAACAGAGGAGATAAAATAGAAAATGTATATATTTCTATATTATACATATACACACAGACAAACACAGACACAATACCCTCAAAGAAGGCTGAAAATAATTTAAATCTAAACTTGTCAGCTGTTATGTTAAATGTAAGTGGTCTGAATACCATAATTAAGTGGTAGGGAATGACAGATTGGATAACAAAGCAAGACCCAGCTATAAGCTGCCTGTAAGAAATTTATATTAAAAAAAAAAAAAGGTCCAAACAGGTTAAAAGTAAAAGCAGGTAATATATATATCCATATATACTATGCAAGCATAAATTTCATAAAAGCTGGAGTAAATATATTAATGAAACAAAATAATTTTTAGAACAAATAATATTACCAGGAATAAAGAAGATAATTTTATAATGATAAAAGGAGTCAAGTCATCAAAAAGTCAAAGTTATCCACAATGCTTATGTACCTAAAACAGAGCTTCAAAATACATGATATAAAAACTGATAGAACCACAGGCAGATTGTAATTAAATATTTCAATGTTTCTCTCTCAATAAGTGCTGAACAAGCCAACAGAAAATCTACGAGGATATAGGAGACTTGACCAATACCATCAACACAACTGGCCAGATTGTTCATTATAGGACACTGTATCCTGTAACATCAGAATATGCATTGTTTCTGTTTCTTCTCAAGTTCACATAGAACACATTTAAGTAGAAACTATATTCTGGGCTCAATTAATTTTCAAACATTCAAATCATACAAAGAATATTCTCTGACTACAATAAGTTTAAATGAGAAATCAATAACGTATCTATGGAAAATCATCAAATTTTTCAAAAACTAATAAATTTTAAATAATTCATGAGTAAAAAGGAAATTAAAGAGGAAATTAAAAGTATACTGAATTGAATTAGAATAAAAACACAACATATTAAAATTTGTGAAATGCTGCCGAAGTTAGGCTTACGAGAAAACACCGAAGAGAAGAAGAACCTCAAGTCAATAACCTCAGCTAACACAATAAGGAACAAGGGAAAAAATTAAACCAAAATAAATAAAGAAAACAATAAAAGTCAGAGTATAAACTTAAAAATAGAAAACATAAAAATAATTTTATAAGTAATTGAAACCACACACTGGTTGTTTAAAGAAAATCTGTAAGATGGATAAAACCACTTTCATTTTACACATGTTAAAAAGGTACAAATCACGATCAATTTTATGCCAATATCTTCAGCAACTTTGTTAAAATAGAAAATTCCCCTCAGTGACACAAATACTCAAGAAGAAACAGATACCCTGAATGTCCTATGTTCATTAAAAAAATTTACTTTGTAGTTCAAAACCTTATCACTTAGAAAATTACAGGTCCAAATCAAAACAAAATATTGAAGAAAAAGTAGTGACAATACCACACAATTCTTCTAGAATGGATAGAGGTTGAAGTACCTCCCAGCTCATTCAGTGATGCCAGCACTACTCTACTGCCAATACTTGATAAGGATAATATAAGATAAAAATAAAATATAAAAACTACAGACCAATATACGTCATGAGCATAAATATAAAATTTAATAAAAAATTTGACAGAAGGAATTTAACAATAAATAAAAGGATAATATATGATAATCTACCATTGTTTATGCCAGAATTAAAGTCTATTTAAAATTTGAAAAATAGCCAGTGTAACCTTCTATATTAATAAATTAAATGAAATTATATGATTTTTTTTTCCCAATAGACACAAGGGAAAAAAAGGCATTTTAGAAAATTCAACATCATTTTCTGATCAAAAAGAAAGTCAAGTAGAAAACTCTGAGCAGACTAGTAATAGATGGTTACTTCCTCAAGCTGATCAATGGAATCTATGAAAAACACACAGTTAGCACCATACAGAACGATAATATACTGAATAACCTTCCTCTAATATCAGAAACAAAGTAAGAATATCAGTGCATAGTTTAGCAGTGCTACCTGCTTCCCAGTCTCAGAGGACACAATAATGTGTCAACTAGAGCTGTGGTCTTATCTGAGGCTCGAGAAGTAAGGATCACCTTCCAAAACTGCATGGTAGTTGGTATCATTCAGCTCCTTGTGGGGTCTCAGGAGGAAGGCCTATGTTTCTTGCTAGCTGCTGGCTGAAGACAATCCTCAGCTCCACGGTAGGACATTTTTCAATATAGCCATTTGCTCCTCAATGTCACAAGGGAAAGAGATTCTCCTTGCAAGATAGGGACATAATCTTATGCAGCATAATCACATAAAAATAACTATTTATAATCGGTCACCTTTGCCATATTCTGTTTGTTAGAAGCAAATCAGAGGGTCCACCAAGACTTAGTGGAGGCCATGGGGTCACTGTAGATTCTGTCTGGCAGCAATTCTGAAGAGACCTGAAAACTTTTGAACTGAAAACTACAAAACATTGCTGATGGAAAGTAAGGAAGACTTAAATAAATGTATAAAAATAAATTTTTAGACGTTGGCAACTCAATATTGTTGAAATGTCAATTCTTTCCAAATTGACCTATCCATTCAATGCAATCCTAATAAAAAATTTGTAAAAATAGAAAATTTCTCTAATAATTGACAAAATTATTTTAAAATTCTTATGGAAATCCAAAGTACCTAAAATGCCCAAAGTGTCCTTGAAAAAGAACAAATGTGGAGGAATAGCTCCATCTGATTTCAAGACTAATTTAAATCCTCAGTGGTCATGACTGTATGGTATTTGCATAACAATGAACAACAGATAAATTGTCCATTTATGGAACAGAATAGACAATTTTTAAGTTGATTCAAACATATGTGGGCAAGTTTTAAAATAAATGTGATAAAGCCACTTAGCAGAGAAAGGATGATCTTTTCGACAAACAGTGCAGGCAGAATTCAATATACATGTTCAATAAAATAAACTTAGATCCATTCTCTATGCTATTTATAAAAGCGAATAACAAACCTAAATACAAACCCTAAAAGTGTAAAACCTCTAGAGAAAAATGGGAGAAGATCAACACAACCTACACACAGAGAAAATTTTTGTGACCTTGAGTTAGAGAAACATCATAGAAACAACACACAAAAAAACCCTATCCATACAGGAACATGCGGATAGATTAAAAACAAACAAAGCTTTATCAAAACGATATACTTTCACGCTTCAAGAAACAAGGGCAAGAGTGGAAAATCAGAAACAGCCTGGAAAATATATTTGAAAATAATATATTTAACAAGTGTCCTGTATCCAAAATATATAAAGCACTCTCACAAATTATTGATAACAAAACGAATGACCCAATAAAAATGGCCAAACAATTTTAAGAGCTACCTTATCAAATTTATATAGCTAGTTAACAACCACATAAGAACATAATGTAGCATCATTAACCATTAAGATTGAAATTAAACCTACAGTGAAATAGTACTATCGCTACTCATTGATTAGAATGGGTAAAATTCAAAAACCAAACAAAACCAAAAACCATAGCTTGACCATGACAAATACTTGGATACCTGCAAAAGAACTGGAATACTAGTACAATGCTTGCAGGACTCTACCATCATACAAATACTTTAAAAAACAGTTTGGCAGTTCCTCAAAATAGTCAACAAACATATTGTATTATACAGCCAGCCCACTTCTAGGTACTTACTACACATAAATAAAATAATACGTCCATACAATGGCTTTTACTTTAATGTCTATAGAAGCTTCATTTGTAATAGTCAAAATCTAGAAAAAACAAACAAACAACTTGAAAGAGGTGAGAAACAGACTGTAGCATAACTATGGAATGAGATGTAATGCAATAAAAAGAATGTACAATTAATACATACAGCAGGAATAAATCTTAAAATGATTATGTTTTGTGAGGTGAAAAAAGAATGCTATTAAGAATTTATAAAAATTCCGGAGAATGAAAACTAACTTAAAGTGATGGAAAATAGGTCTTTGCTCTGGCCCGTGGCTGGGGAGGGTTTGGAGGGAGGTGTTACAAGGGACTCAAGGAAATTGTTTGGGGTGATATGTGTATTTCTTGTCTTGACTGTGGAAATGGTCAAGAGTATATAAAAGTCCCCTAAATTATGAAACTAAACATGGTAAACATGTACAGTTTATTGTATATTAGACAAACTTGAACAAAGCTGCTAAGAGATAATTCCTTCATCAGCAAATTAAACTTACTATTGATAATGTGAATGGATTCTTTCTGAGCCTGAAGACTGATGTTTGAACATTGATTTATGACAAATTTTAAAACATGTCAGCAGACACTATGGATTTGATCAGCTTCCTTGTTACCTTTTTGGTCTGACCTCTAAATTTGGTTTTCACATGTAAGATAATTTTTTTTCTTTTTATTTGAACGTTTGCAAACCCTATGAAGAAACTCCAAAGGGATACATAGCTAGAAGGTGGTGTTAATTAGACAAAACTTGGTATTTATTTATAGTCTATCACTTCAAGTTCTTAAGCAAAAGTTGTTAATTGGCTATAATAGGTCATATTTTCCTTGGATAACTTTTAAACAGTTGTTGTCTCATTCTGCACAAATAATATGATTAGGATGATATATTAGGTTAGGCAAGAGTCTAGTCTTTTATCACTCACTGCAGAATAACTGCATCTTATATATTTAGAATCCCAAAGGAGCTGCTGTAACCTCATTTTATAATTCATTTATAAAGCCGTATCAAGGATAACAACAATAACAACAAAACAATGCTTCACAGATTTCTACACAACTTAATTTCTGATTTCACTACACTTTTAGGTTGAAAGTTGTGTTCTCAACTCAATACCAACTTATAAACTTTCCAAACAAAAGCAAAGTACCTAAAATTATTGGATATTCTCCACTCACATTCTCAATTAAAATAATTTTGGGTCTTTGGCTATTACTTCTGTAACAAGTAATTTCCACAGGTTTGCAAGAATTTTGAGCTATAGATCATCCATCAGAGGCAGAAACTGGATAGACTGATAGCAATTCCCTATCTCTTCCTGACCTGGAAAAAGCATATATCTCCCAGCTCTTCATAGTTTAACTGGTACCAGGTACTGGTAAAAGTCAGTGGAATGGGAACAGAAGTGATGAATTCCACTTCCATGACTATCAAAATCTGAATCCAGATACCAGGCTTTTTCTCTTCACTTGAGATGTTAAAGCACCAAAATGGAAGCTACTCAAGGTGCTAAGTTATGTCTTCGAGGAGAGTCACCTCACCTGTCCCAGAATGCTTTATGAATAAGAAACCCATTTTCATAATTGTGGCTCCACCTCCAAATATCATCTCATTGGGGATAGAGACTTAACATATGAATTTTCGGGGGAACACAGTTTAGTCAATAGTACTTTGTCACTGTCCCCTTCAAAATTATTGTCATTTCTTCAAGGCAGAATACATTCATTCCATCCCAACAGCCTTTACCCATTGGTCTTGACACCATTGTGAGAAAATCACTTGACCACATGTATGAGTGTTCGTTTGCGGGAAGTCTATTCTATTTCATTAGTCTGTATGACTGCTCTTATTCCAATACCACCCTGTTTGAATAACTGTAGCTTTGTATTAAGTTCTAAAATCAGAGTTTAAGTTTTTCAGCTTTGTTCTCTTTCAAGATTGCTGTGGCTATTTGAGATTCATTGAGATTCTATGTTAATATGAATCAGTTTTTCTATTTTTGAAAAAAAAATAGAAGTCATAGAAATTTTGATAGGGATTGTATTGAATCTAGAGACTGCTTTGGGAAGTACTGACACTTTAACAATGTTGTCTGCTAATCCATGAACAAGGGTTATCTTTCTATGTTCTTTATTTCTTTCTGCAACATTTGGTAGTTTTCACTGTACAAATCTTTGCCTTGTAAGTTTATCTCTAGATATTGTATTATTTTGATATAATTATAAATAGAATTGTTAATTTTTTTTGTATTTTTCATTTTTAGTGTACAGAAATGTAACTGTTTACAGATTTTGTATCTTGCAGCTTTGCCAAATTTATTAGTTTTAACTAATTTGTGCTTAATTTTTGTTTTTCTGCATATAAGATGATGCCATCTAGAACAGATAATTTTATGTCTTCTTTTCTAATCTCAATGCCTTTTATTTCTTTATCTTTCCTGATTTCTAAGACTTGAACTCCCAATACAATATTGAATGGAAGTAGTGAAAGCAGGTGTACTTGTCTTGTTTATAATCTAAGACAAAAATCTTTCAGTCTTTACTGTAGAGTGTGCTACCAGCTGTGGGTTTTCATGTGTTACCTTTGTCACACTGAGGAAGTGATTTTCTCTTTCTTGTTTATCGACTGTGTCAATGAAGACCACTGAATTTTGTCAAATACTTTGTCAGCATCAATCAAAATAACCATTTATTATGTAACATTTTTATGGTATATAACATTTTGAAAATGCTGCTGAATTTAGTTTGCAAGGGATTTTACTTTTAAGGTTTTGCACTGATATTACTAAGATATCTTGTTTTACAATTTTCTTCACTTGCATCTTTGTCAGGTTTTAGTTTGAGGGTAATGCTAGTCTCATAGAAATAACTAGAAAATATTTCCTTCTCTTTAATTTTTCTGCAGAGTTGAGAAGAGTTGGTGTTACCTCATCTTTAACTTTTTGCTGGAATTCACCTATGCAGCCATCTGGGCCGGGATTTGACTTTGTTGGCAGGTTTTTGGTTACTGATTCAATTCCTTACTCATTTCAGGTCTATTTAACATTTCTATTACTTCATGATTCCAGCTTGATATATTGTGTGTTTATTGGAATTTGTCCATTTCATCTACGTAAACCAGTTTGGTGGTATACACATTTATTATATTACTTCAGAAATCTTTTTATTTATGTAAAATCAGAAGTCACCGCCTCACCGCCATTTCTGATTTTAGTGATTCGTGTCAGATATTTTACTTAGCCAGTTATATCTAATGGTCAATCTTGTTAATCCTTTAAAAAAAAACAACTTGGGGTTCTGTTGATTTGTTTTTCTATTATTTGTCTGTTCTCTATTTATTGACTTATTTTTGAGATAGGGTCTCACTTTGTAATCTAGGCTGGAGTGCAGTGACACAATCCTGGCTCATTGTAGCCTTGACCTCCCAGACTCAAGCAATCTTTCACCTCAGCCTCCTCAGGAGCCGGGATTACAGGCCTGTACCACCAACACCTGGCTAATTTTTGTATTTTATTTATTTATTTATTTATTTATTTTTGTAGAGACAGGATTTGCCATGTTGCCCAAACTGGTCTTCAATTCTTACGCTTAAGTCATCTGCCTGCCTTGGCCTTCCAAAGTGCTGGGATTACAGGTGTGAGCCCCTGCAGCTGGCCCATTATCTCTTTTTAAAATGGCCATTGTAATCATTATTATTTCCTTCCTTCTGCTAGATTCAGGTTTAGTTTGCTCCTATTTTTCTTATCTTTTAAGGTATGAAGTTAAAGCGATGATTTGATATAGTTCTTCTTTTTAAAGGCATGAAGTCACAGCTATGTCTACTTATAATACATTTTTTAGCTGCATTTAAAAAGTTTTGGTTCATTATATTTTCATTTTCATTTTTTTGAAAGTACTTTCTAATTTCCTTTGAGACTGCTTCTTTAATGCATCGGTTAAATTGAATGTGTTATGCATTTTCCACATGTGTGGATTTTCCCATTTTTTTTCTTGTTCTCATTACAGTTTTATAGCTTCGTTCTCATTCCATTGTGATCAGAAAAGAGACTACGTAATTTCAGTAATTTTAGGGTTATTAAGCCGTGTTTTGTGTCCTAACAAGTGATCTATCCTGGAGAATGTTCCATGTGCACTTGAGAAAATGTGTATTCTTCTGTCATTGGGTGAAGGGCTCATACGTCAGTTAGGTCCAATTGCTCTATAGACTTATTTAAGTCCTCTAGGGAAAACAGGGAGGAGGAGGCTGGACTTGGGTATTCCTCTTCGCCCATGTCACTTAGGCTCTGGTAAACTCCAGCACACTAGGCCATAGTGAAATAGCTTCTTTTGATGGCAGGCCTTGTTAAGAAAAGCAGAATGCTCTGGCGTATTTCAAAATGGTTACTTTTCCTCTCTCTATGCCAGAAGCAGGAAGGTGTTTCTCCCATCTTCACCATGAACACTTAGTCCAGCTCTTAGAGGTAACGCTCACACAAGTGTGGGAGTTCTCTCGTGACTGGGTTTCCCTGGAGTTTTACCTGTCAGGCTTTTCCTCACGGAGCCTCCAGCAGTTCATCTACAGTTCAGGATTCTGTTTCTGCGCAGTGATTCCCACAGTGGTTTCTGCTCCTGGACTTCCACTTTTGTAAGTTGGGATTTTCTGCATTGACCAGTCTCTCCAATTTTGAGGGAAGTGGTTTGCTCTGTGACCTTATTTATCCTACTGATCTAAGAAGAGTGAATGAGTTTCCATTTGTGAGGTTTCCTTCTTATTTAAAATTTATTTTTAGTATTTGTGGGTACATAGTAAGTGTATATATTTCTGGGGTATATGAGATGCTTTGACACAGGCATGCAGTGAATAATAATTACAACATAAATATTGGGTCTCCCTTCCTTCAAGTGTGTATCCTTTGTGTTACAAACAATCCAATCATTCTCTTTTAGCTATTTTAAAATGTGAAATTGAATTTTTTTTTTTTTTTTTTTTTTTTTTTTTTTTTTTGAGAAGGAGTTTTGCTCGTTACCCAGGTTGGAGTGCAATGGCGCGATCTCGGCTCACCGCAACCTCCGCCTCCTGAGTTCAAGCAATTCTCCTGCCTGAGCCTCCTGAGTAGCTGGGATTACAGATGTGCGCCACCATGCCCAGCTAATTTTTGTATTTTTAGTAGAGACGGGGTTTCACCACGTTGACCAGGATGGTCTCGATCTCTTGACCTCGTGATCCACCCGCCTTGGCCTCACAAAGTGCTGGGATTACAGGCGTGAGCCACCGCGCCCAGTGCAATTGAATTCTTATTGACTATAGTCACCTTGTTGTGTTATCAAATACAGGGTCTAATTTATTCTTTCTAATTTTTTTTTTTTTTGGCATACATTAATCTTCTCCACCTCCCCCAGCCATCTCCCACTTCGCAGCTGCCCACTCTTCTTCCCAGCTTCTGGTAACCATCCTTCTACTCTCTATGTTCATGAGTTCAACTGTTCTGATATTTAGATCCCACACACAAGTGAGATCATGTGATATGTGTCTTTCTGTGCCTGGCTTATTATACTTAATGGCCTCCAGTTTCATCCATGGTGCTGCAAATGACAAGACCTCATTCTTTTTCTTGGCTGAATAGTACTCCATTGTGCATTTGTAGCACATTTTCTGTATCCATTCATCTGTTGATGGATACTTAGGTCGCTTCCAAATCTTGGCTGTTGTGAACAGTGCTGCAACAAATGTGAGCGTGCAGATAGCTCTTTCATGTACTGATTTCCTTTCTTTTTGGGCGTATACCCAGCAGTGAGATTGCTGGATCATATGGTAGCTCTATTTTTAGATTTTAGAGGAACCTTCAAACTCTTCCCCATAGTGGTTGTACTAATTTACATTCCCGCCATCAGTGTACCTGGCTTTTTTCCCCACCTTTGCCACATGCGTTATTGTCTGTCTTTTAGATAAAAGCCATTTTAACTGGGGTGAGATGATATGTCAGGGTAGTACTGATTCACATTTTTCTGATAATCAATGACGTGGAGCACCTTTTCACGGATCTATTTGCAATTTGCATGTCTTTTGAGAAATGTCTATTCAGCTCTTTTGCCCATATTAAAATCAGATTATTAGATATTTTGGTTCTTATAGTGGTGCTTTCTCTTTGCAGATAGTTGTTCAAATCTGGCGTTCCTGCAGGGTGGAGGTCGAATGGCATGGGCCTCTATTCCACCACCGTGCTCCACTCTTCAGCAGGTTCCTTCTTGTCATGTGAATAGAAGCGATGACTTTCAAGCCTGAAACATCAGCAATAATCAAGACACGCCACATCAGGAATGCTTCTGAAAGAACCCTAGACAGAAGTCAGGTTTAAGACAGGTCAAATTCTTCTAAATGCATTTGTGTTTCTCTTCTATATACACATATTCAAAATTCCTGTCTGTACCACATTTTCTCAGACTAGTGGATTTTTTGGACAAATATGTCACATTTTCAGCCACCAGCAATAAAGTAATCTCCTTTTTAATGTATGCATTGCTTTATAGATCACACTTTGGGTTTGCAGAGTTCAGTAACTGGAACTTAGTTACTGAATTCGGGTTTTTAAGTCCAGCAGCTGTGAGAGAGGCTGCTGAGTTACGGTTGGCTGAATGTGCCTACATTGTGATTGTTACATCTTCTGAATGATGGAAAAGACTCTGATTGCCATAAATACTTTGGATGGAAGGAATGTTTTGTAACTCTGTGTTCCATGTAGTACATTATACATCCAGTTCAGCATACTCTGAAAAATAAATGTCTTAAAGTTCACTGGCTCTATAAAAATCGATATGCATTATACTAAAACACACACAACCTAATTTGGATGAAACATATGACAAGCAATGGTGATCCAATGTTTTGTCTTTCCTCACTTAAGCATGAAGAGTATTTAATGGGGTGATGTTCTGGGTTCCTCAAGCTGTTAGTACACAAATACTAACAGGAAGTGAACTACAAGTGACCACCTGCAATTATCTGTGATAGAATAATTTGCCTGTAAACAATGGGTTTGCTTTAGTCAAAGGGTCTCTACATTCCTCCTGGATGGACTCCTTGGTATGATCTTCTGATATTTTCTGTGAACACGACTTCAGTCACTTGATTTACTGACTGTGGTGTCGGTTACTGTATAAAGTTTATTTGACTGAATGTAAGCACCCAACTCGCTGAGTGAGATGAAGCCTGTTTTGTTGGGTCAGGCAACTGCTGACATCTTCTAATCAGCTACAAATCTTCCAGCTCTCGCTCCACATTCAATTTCTTCATCTGGATAACTTGGAACTCCCTTCCTCCCTCTGCTCAGCAATTCCCTTACTTTGGATTGGTCACCTCCCTTTTGCTATCTCCCATCCTTTCATCAATGTGTTTTCATTTCAAAAGAGACACTGAAAGTAAAACAGTTTCAGGGAGGGTATTTACTTACGTGTTTTGGCTGTTTTGCATTGACATTCAGACTGTCATAGATTGACATTGATTGACCTCCAGATAAGACTTAGGGATCCCTTTGAAAAAATGCCCTCACATTAGCATCATAATTAAGGCTAGGCATATCTGTTTATAAACAGTTTATTTAATGATTTGCAAATGATGTAACAGAGGCGCATGTAGCCTATACAGTATGTTCTAGTAAAATTTCACATTGGTTTACAAGGATAACAAAGGGAAAGTAGAAAAGCTCAATAGAAACGTGGTTTGTTTGTTTGTTTTTTATAAATAAGGCAGTGTGTGATCCTTTATAGAGCAAATATGAAATGATCACCAATCTTCTGAAGATATTTACCCTAGCAAACCGGTATTTCTCTCTATTTAGATTATGATATATGTTTTAACACATCATTTTGCAAATAAAAGCATTAGTCAAATCACATAAAACCTCAAAAATCTGACAAAAGTATAAGATGTAAAACTACTTAACCTAGTCAACAAAATTTGGGGTTTGGGAGAATGTATATATGCATAAAATTCAGTGTAATAATGAGTTAATAATCACAAATACAGGAAAATAAATACTTATGACTTATATTTTCAACTTTGTCCTTATAAATTTGATAACCTGGAGAAAACAGATATTTTTCAAGACATACCAATTAATATATTAGGTTCCTGAGAAATTATTAAAACAGTAACAAAATATTATGGTAGAATAAATTAGAATTGTTTACAAAAATCAATCCTCCCTTGCAAATAGCCAATATCCACCTTACCATTCTTGCAGTTAAGCTGAGTACCATGATCCTAACAACGAGTGAGAAATCTGAGCAGGCTGGCAGGAGAGCATATCTAGAGAGGCATCCTATCACAGAGCCTGTAGGCTGAGGAGAGAAGGGCCCTGCTTCTCATCCATTCAGTGGCATTACAAAACGAGCCTGCAACCCCGACTTCTCCTTCACCTTCCCCAGCATCCCAGGAGCTCCTCAAACAGGAAGATGTTTCCATCAGCCTGATTCCAGAGCACAGCTGTCCTTAGACCATGAATTAGACATGAAGACTGAAGAACGAAGGGACTTCGCTCCCTCAAAGCTCCTGCAATCTTAGGGTCATATTGTGACCTATTTGTGTGTTTGTTACGTCTTTGCTTCATGCTCAGACAAGAAACGCCTACACAGAGTGCTTTCCTATGTGAGGTTCAGTAATGACACGTTAAATCCTGACTCCTTCACAGAAGCAGATACAGTTTGCAAATCACATAGTAAAAAATGGAATTTGTAGCTGCTCCTGGGTTGTGCCTGGTCAGCTCCCTCCAGAACACTCCCACCCTTACCCTGTACAACAGAGCCACTCCATCAGTACTCTCTCCTGTGGTACTCCTTAACGATCTTATTTTCCTGTATTATTTAAGAGGATTGCTATAATATCTAACCAACTGGCTGCAGCTTCAGGGCTGACTTATCATCAACATCATTCTCTTTCCAGCCTCTCAGAACTTCGCTTCTGCTATGTCCACTTAAAGCCTTGGGACTAGACAGATACATCAAGCCCATTTGCCCAGAGGGTTCATACTGGTGGAAAACATTCCCAAATTCAGAAATAGCCTGTCTTAAAATAAGACATTTATTGCATAAATAAATATAAAAGTCTTCAGCAGGCCGGGCACAGTGGCTTACGCCTGTAATCCCAGCACTTTGAGAGGCCGAGGTGGGTAGATCACGAGGTCAAGAGATCGAGACCATCCTGGGCAACATGGTGAAACCCTGTCTCTACTAAAAATACAAAAATTGGCTGGGCGTGGTGGCGCACATCCGTAGTCCCAGCTACTCAGGAGGCTGGGGCAAGAGAACTGCTTGAACCCAGGAGGCAGAGGTTGCAGTGAGCCAAGATCACACCACTGCACACTAGCCTGGTGCCTGGTGACCTAGTGAGACTCTGTGTCAAAAAAAAAAAAAAAAAAAAAAAAAAAAAAAGTCTTCAACAGAGACAACTTTTAATTAGGTTCCCAGGGGGAAAAATGTGGAGCACAGTGCTCTGCAGGTAAACAAGGGAATGACAAGTAATAAGTTATCATGGTCCCTTGTGGATACCTCTTTTAAGAGTAACACCATCTTTCAGGAAAATGATTCTTTAACTAACTGATTCTACTGACTTCTGTCATTCGGAATATTTTGTTTTCTGGCTACAATGATCTGCTTAAGAATGGGCATGCTATCTTCAACTCTAACTCCATCAGCTTCCATCCCTGGGACTGAAGACCTCAGGTGGATTTGAAGCTTCTACACCTGGATCATCCAGACAGCAAGTTCCCTGATAAATTGTCTACAATTGAAAGAATGGAGCAGAGACAAGCATGGAAGGGAGGGACATGGGGCCTGATAGTTTGAGGATTTCCAGGCTCATTTTCTGCAGATCTGAAGCTGCCCTGCTCACTGTTTAACTCGAAGTGGTCTCTGTAGATCTTCATTTCTGCATAGTTTTTTGCATTATTATTTTGAGATGAGGTCTTGCAATGTTGCCCAGGTTGGTCTCAGACTCCTCACCTCAAGCCATCCTCCCACCTTAGCCTCCCAAATCGCTGTCTTACTTATTTTTGGTAACTTTTTCTTCTTTAGCTTTATTTATGGTATTATTTTTTTTTATTTCAAATTGGTTTCTGGTTTTTAAAATCAGGGTTTTTGTTATTTTATTTTATTTTATTTTATTTATTTTTAGATGGGGTTTCGCTCTTATTGCTGGGGCTGGAGTGCAATGGCATGATCTCGGTTCACTGTGACCTCTGCCTCCCAGGTTCAAGTGATTCTCCTGCCTAAGCCTCCCAAGTAGCTGGGATTACAGGTGCCCGCCACCACACCCAGCTAATTTGTGTATGTTTAGTAGAGATGGGGTTTTACCATGTTATTTTAAATTTTTAATTTTCAATTTGCATGCATACATATTAATAGTAGATGTATATATTTATGGGACATATGAGTAAGGTAGGCCATAGGCAATGACATTTGAAAATGAAACAAGAAAACCCTGAAATAAGGTTCCTGGTGATGGGTTCTAACTCTGAACTTGTCAGGCAAAGCACATTTTAAAGGAATTATTTGAACCAAAGTTTCAGATGGCTTAACACTGGGAGAGCCCCCTAAACTGGGCTCCGCGTTTCTCAGAGAAGAACCACTGAGGAAAGAGGCCTGGGGCTCGGGTAGCAGGTACCTCGAGGTTTCTGCACTCCCCGCTCCTTCCTTCCAGAAATACACTTCAGATATGGCTTCCACTGACTGGTGAATACTTGGCTGTCCCCATCACATGCAAGGAGGTTGCAGAGTTCAGATGCGGTATCTTGAAATTCTCCATTCACAATGTTTTCTCTAGTTTAAAACCCACTGTTACCCTTAGGTATTTGTTTTCACTGGTGCCCCAATAAAAAAGGCAGCCTGCCCTGCTCCACTCCAGCTTCCAGCTACATCAGAGTTCTGAGACTCCCCTTTGTCTTGGGATGAGTTTGAACAGCAGCAACTGAATTAAGACACAAGGAGCTCATACCAGACTGCAGCAGTGAGCTGCGACCCATGTAAGGTGTTGTAATTGGTCACAAATGAACAGGTAATAGCCAGGATTGGGAAAGGGGGTAGAAGAAAAGAGGTGCTGTAAGCTCTGTCCCTGATAAGAAATGTTTCTGGATCATAACCCAGAGAGCACCAGAGATAATATGATCCGTCTGAAGCCAAAACGCCAAATTCAGGAGTCTGCCTGACGGCTGACATATATTCATGACTCTTATCTGTAAATAAATACATGTGTGTCTTACACTATTCATGTATGTTTGTCAAGAGAGAGAAATAGATGTAAAAATGAAAGCTACAGATATGTATCCAAGTTAGACTCTACCTCCTTTTCTACCTCTGACATTTTACTATTAATAACATATTCACATTCTCGTTTTCACATGATACATTACTTGCTTTTTACACGATTCATGTTTGACTTAATGTATAGTAAGACTATATTTTTCAATGCAAATCCAACATTAAACACATGCAGCAATTCTGAAATAGTAACTGTAAGGAGAAATATCGCATCTGCAAAGGTAAATACGGTAGTTACGCCCTACTCTCGGTTGGTGAGATGCTTATGAAACATTGTGTTACATTCTAAGAACCTCATGGCAAGAAAGATATGAACAAATAAGATAAATGACTAGATGGCGACCGTCGTCCAGTGGTGAACAGGTCACAGGAAGCATCTCTTAGTGGAATGAAACTACAGTAGCACAAGATGCAGAGAAATTGTCTCCTATTTCTCTAGACTCATTTGAGCCTCTCTGGTTTACTCTCTCAGAGCTCTCTGGCTTTTTTTCTACAAAATACCCTAATGTTCGTGTAGTTATCTGTTTAATATTTACCCCATTCCTAGATTAAAGGACTATTAAAGGAACATCTTCCATGCTTTTCCACCTTGTGCTTGTTTAGTTGCCTGCATGGTGTGGGATGCGGAGCAGGTGTTCAGTACGTATTTGTCTTGGTAAAAAATCAGGAATATAGGCAGATGCTGGAGGCATCATGACCATACTCAGAGGGAACTGAGCTCTGACAGCAAACAAGTGATAGGGCCTCAGGTGTAGGAGTCCCCATACTAGCTTTTTGAAAGTGTAGAAAGGCGCAGAACTAGAATCAATAAGCCAGCAGCCCAGGGAACTATTTAAATTCATTATGAAGGAGAACTTTCCATCTCTGAGTTTATCTGCAGATGAAATAAAACATCTCGGACTTCATCACATCATATGATCAAGAACAGGTTGGCTCATGGAAAACCAGAGGTACCCAGGCTAATTCAAGGGAGGCCACTGCAAATAAGTTAGTATCACTTAATCATAGTTTATAAAATCACTACAGATACTAAAGGCTCAGAAAAATTAGTCAATGGAAAGAGAAAGGAAGATGATTGGATAATTGAAAACAGTAATTCCGGAGGTTCCTAGAACTTTCCAAAGGCGTCAGATTTTCTTTTATTATCAGTAAATGGTGTAAGGGAGGGAGCACAATGTGGAAGACGGAGGTCACCTGTTCTGGGTGACATTTGAGCACTAGTCTGAAAGTGGGTATCCTGGCTTCTATTCCTTGCCCAGTCCTCTGTTACTTATATGCCTTTGGGTAAGTGATTTTTCCTTGCTGGATTCATATTTCCTTACCTGTAATATTAAAGGATAAATCTAGATGATCTGTCTTTTTGTGATTTAACATCCAATGATGAATAGTGCACTCAACACCATAGATATTACTTCCCCTCCTACAACCCAGAGCTATAGGAATTATATATGGAATTACAGAAAAAAAAGCATTGGTGGAGAAGAGGCTGGTGAAGAAAAAAAAAAAAATCCTTCCTTTGTTTCGACACATGATGGCAATCACAGAAAAAAAGGTTAACTTTTTTCACTGCTTTAATGCAGGAAGTGAGGACTCTGAAACCACTTCCCCAAAGTTTACTGACATTGTCTATTTCATTTAAATTATTCAGGTTAAACTAATAAACCAAAGTAAGAGTTATCTGACTAGCTGCTTCCTCAGGTTGGATTCAATAGCTTAGATTGTTCCGTGAATGTAAAGAAATAGAAAGCAGTCAGGAACCCAGGGGAAAACATACCATAATGGTTACCAGAGTTCTTCTGAAATTCCCCTCTTACTAAATAATAGATAACCTCCAATTTTCATTTAGACCCACAGAGAAAGATTGCTTTCCTTTAGCTATGTTAGGTGCAGTCAGCAGTGGTGTGTGTGGGAGGGGGGAGTGGGGGAGGAGAGAGATCTTTACCAGTTCACAATGTATCATTGACATGTAAATATGAGGTGGAGATTAATCTGTCTCTCTCTATCTCTGTCTCTCATACATACACATGTATACCAACGGCTTCTTTTCATACAAGATGTAGAGAGAAAAAAGAGCACTAAAGTAAGGATTAGGTGAGCTGGTTTCTTGTACCATCGTTATTAGCTAGATCAAGGCTCTCTCTCTCGAGCACCCACACGGATCTGCCTTTATGAGCTTTCCCGTTGGTATTACGTGATTGGTTCCTATTAAGAAATTGAATAAATATAATCCTTTGAAATTCACTGTTGCGTTTCTTATAAGAATCTTCTTGAGGAAAACATTCACTGTACTACATAAAGCCTATTCTATGAAGACCCAGAGGATATGCTTCTCTCTTACCAATATTAGATAATAGTTGTGTTTATTTTCAATTTTTAAAAATATAGACAATGCAATTTATTCACTTTTTTCCCCTTTGGCTCCATAAGATTTCTTGGTATCCAATATCTAACAAAAATATAGGCTTTGCAACATAAAAATTATGTACAGCTTTAGTTTGTAATCACTGCAAGAAACAACCAATTAGATTCTTCAATTCAGTGTAAGGCAAGAAAAATTGGTTATAGGGAAACAACATATGAGACAGAAGCTAAGGGCAGGAATATCTGGTTGAAATTTTCATTAGGAACCATCAGGAACCAATGAATGCAATCTTGCCCTTTGTCTCTGGGACCAGAGTTCTGTTATTTCTGGTGTCTCGCATGCATAGATTTCATACTCTCTATCTTTACTGGCTTATTTCAACTTTTTAAGCAAGATGGGAATTAATAAACCAAGAACATAGATTACGACATCTGTTTAACCTCAGAGTCATCATGTACTATATAATAGTGTTTTGATATGTAGTTTTCAAAAGACAAAACTAGCCATTTTTATAAAGTACACTTATTCAAAGGCCAATTTATAAAAGAAATAAAAGATAACCCAGAGGACTCCTCTCAAATGGCATTCATAGCCCCGAAGTAAACTAGGCGCTATGGATGTCATCATAAACATAGTTAACATAATCTTATAATTCTATTCCTGAACCTAAGTGGACTATGAGCCTCATTTCTCAGAAGGAAATGTCAGGACCACCTGAGTCCAGTTCCCAGTGGCCCCAGAGTCCCACATACTCGGTGGGTGCTTCAGGTCACACTCAGTACAGGAATGGTAGGGGACTCAGCCTCTAAAATATCTGTTGGGTATGCCTTTGGCTTTTCCTACTTCTTGTTTTGGCTTGCTTGAGTCACCTTAAGTATTTTACATGTCATTATATCCCACAGGCATTTCTGTGATCAGCCATCATCCCTCCTTTGTGAACCAATAGAGGCATAATCAAGCAATAGCATAGCCTGGGCGTTGATGACTCTTTACACATCAATTCCACAATACCCAGAATGAGCATTTAGATAAAGCACTTAAACAGTAGTCACATAGCCCATGTATAGAAATCCAACATATAAAGGAAATCAAAGCTTTTATAAAGCCTATGTATGAAGGTCTGGAATCCCAATTGAATCTTCCATATATCCCATGACAGCCCAGGAAGTATTACTTGGCTAAATAATTAAGGTTAACTGCAGACATAAAACTCTAGTTTCCAGGTTTGAGAGAGAGAACGATAAAAAGAAGAGAAAAGAAGAGATAAGAAGAATGTTGCTGGTTGTATAACTATGCTTCGTAGGCATAGATTTCAAATTGCCATTTGCTTATTCAAACGTGTGTATGACTTCATGCCTGTTTCAAGAAGCTCACTAATATTATCCATGTGGCATGCTTTCAGTGAAACTAGATTCTTTCATCTTACTTTAGTAACTAACCCAAAATCTTAAAACCAGCTTCTACTGAACCTAAAATTTTTCCCCTTAAGGATTATTATTTTTTTTTTGCAGAGACATTGCAGTCTTGCGAAGTTACATGATCTAAAGAGAAGGTCCATAACGGAAGTGAGCGAACCCAGTCCTTGTTCCATTTCTAATTCCTTCAGGTATTGGAGACATCACTGGACTTCCCTGGAGGTGCAGCCATATGCATCAGTGATGTGTCATGCTCTGGATTCTGCTTCAAAACTCTGGATTAATCAGCACACAGAACTCTTATATGAATTATCTACCCTAGAATTAATGTTTTGTGCTCTCAACTGGGCTCTAGTTTCAAAAATCAGGAAGTAAAATTCTCAGAATCGATAAAGGAAAATAAACACAGCATCTGGAACATTTTTAGGTTTGGCCGGAAGTGGCAAGAGTTTTAAAATTTGCTCATTTTTATTTTTTCTATGGGTGACACTGCAACATCTCTTGTGGTTCATGAGAAGGCAGGGGGCCACAGAGTTCCTGGCATAGAAAAATATTTGTATTTTCCATTGTGGAGAACAGAAAAGCAGTGATGACAGCAGCATAGGAGGATGACCTGGTAACTTTTCAGTGCTCCATGGAGATCGACGGCTTTCAGGTTTGGGTGGTACAGCACGTAAGACAATTTATCTCTTGAAAAATCTCTAATATGAAGGGGGAAAAGGTGGGCAGTTATACTCAGTGGAGACTGGACTCTCTCTGCCGTGTCCCTGATAAGAGGACAATGAGTAAGAAAGTTGAGAATGCCGTCCAAAGAGTGTGTCAGGAAGAGCAGCACAGAGCCTGCAGCTGTGGTGGAGGAAAGCAAAGGCTGCTAATAAATATGAATAAAGGATCCATCTGTGGGCTTATGGTACAAAGAAAATATTTTTTAAAAGGATTGGTATAGATGCCGAGTCATTAAAAAGGAAGAATAAATGGCTGTGACCACAAAGGCAATTCTAAATATATTATTTCACAAAAGAAATCAGTCTAGATGATTAAAGAGAAAGGGTAAAAATTGGGGTCATGAAGAGAGGTAGCTGAAACCATTGGTTTAGGTTTAAGAAAGTTGAGAAAAAAATAGAATCTAAAGGAGGTCCTGAAAGCTAGCATGGATCACAGCTGAGATACTATCACAGAAATATCTTGTCAAACTTGAATTCTTTTTCCTATTACACACTACTTATTTTTTTAACTCTATATAAACTTTTTAAATGCCTCCAAATAGCTCTTACACACAATGAGGGATCTTTTACTCTTTTTAAAAGTGTATTCTTGGTAAAATTCATAAAAAAATGTATTTTTTAACAAAATGAAGCTCTTTTCATTTTGAAATGTTATCCATTTTGGTGCTGATTTAATCTTTCTCAATAGCCTCAGTTGCTGAAGCTAAATTTTCTTGTCACCAAAAATGATGGGGTGAGAGACTACATATAGTAAAGGATTCTACTAACAAGCCCAATTCTTACATCATCATTTGGTTTTGCATTTCAATCGAAAGAATCAAGTTGCCAGTTTGAATTTCTTATTAGAGTGGTATCATCCTATCTAATTATCTAGTTTAGACAAATTAAGAAAATATCACTTTATAGTTTAGGAGGCCTTATCAAGGACATAATACTTCCATACATATGTAATCAAAAGACCTTCATTCTTACCTAAATTGCTCCCTCAGTAAGAAAGACATCTGTTTAAGAATTGTGATCATAACCTAAAATAAATATAAGTAGCAGGAAGGAGTGCAAAGGGGAAGAGAAACCACAAACCATCTGGTATCTTCAGTAGTGTGATTGAATCAGTTTTGCCAGACCTGACCCACCTGCCTGTCAATGTATGACCCTAACATGTTCGATTTGCAGTCATAAGAGGTTTTTTTCTTCTTAAACATCTTTAATTTCTTTCTATCTTCTTAAACCTTGTTCCAGATGCCAGCACTGGTTTTAGTTCATCTAAAGCTACCTTGAAGATTAGAAAAGAAGCCAATTCTCTGAGCCTGTAAATATTGTCCCCAAATTTATCTCTAGTTCTGAGTGACTCCCCCCCACTCATGTCTGATTACTTGAATATCAATTGTAAAGGTATGATTTACTTTGTGTCACTAATTTTTATTCTCAGGAAACGTCTGATGACTGGTGACTATTCCAAAAAGTGAGAGCTTGTGTTCGATGCCACAAATTTCTGAAGTCCAAGCATATTTCTTAAAAAAGAGAGTGTGTGTGCCCACGTTGTTGTAATCAACAAGAAGGACAAAGTCAAGTGGCAATTATACAGTCTGTTCCCAGCTTTTTAAAGTAATAGGAACTGTTTCCACTGGTATTTTATCATTTGTTTTGGGGGAGTGAGTTTTGGAAGGATAATATATCGAGAAGAACGTATCCTTGGTTTTTCCAAAGGGAAAGTATGGATATACACTTAAACCTACACAACTCTTGGACGCTTTCTCGTGGTTTCCATCTTAGTAGGTTCCAGGTCAGCAGACAGTTTCTAAGCTCTTCTCTTTCATACTGAGATCATGGAACTCCAGGCAGAAGGGGCCAATTAATTAACTGATAGATCCCAGTTCAGAAAAAATGGGGAGATCAATCAATTGTCTAGTGCCTTGCAGGACAGACGAGCTCCAGGTGTGCACTTCAGGGGACAGCCCAGCACCTGAGACTTAGCTCTACTATGCGTGAATTGTACCGACGGACCTCAGATTTGCTCTTTGGACAAAATCCGCATTTTAACACAGATGATTTAAAGGCAGTTGCAAGATCCCTTGTAAGACCTTATTTCCCAGGCCAAACATTTATGGTCCAATTTACAATCTGGATGATCCGTCACCATCTTAGGGTACCCAGCCCTCCCTCCCTTCCCTACCGTCCCTGGCTCATTGATTTTTTTTGTTAGTTTAGGCCCAATAACAATGAATACCACCTAAGTTTTTGGTGGCATTTAATTCAAGAAGTTGACTCAGAATTGCACTTACAGAGGTATCTTTTGTTGCTGTTGTTGTTGTGGTTTCTGCCTGACCTTTCATTCTTCCTGATTTATCCTCTCTGTATGCACCTACCCACGCCCAGTGAAAGGAGTTGTTGTGGGAAATCAAGACCTAGCAGTCAATATGTCCCCTAGTGAACGTTACTGAAAGAAAAGGATTTAAGAAATCACATCTTAATGGATTTATAGTTAAATGCAACCATTCATTCATACATTATGATCAGCAGAAACTTCTCAGTAAGTAGGTTCTGTTCATTTTCATCACTTTCAAGAAGCCACTATGTCTCTTACTTGTTCTCCACAAAAATTGGCCTCCATAGATGTAATTCTAATAATTAGAACTTGTATGCAATAGGACAGAATGTAAAATAAATACTTTCTGTTAGAACTGAATTTTTCGATAAATTTTGGAAATCCAAGCAAATCCTTAGAAACCCACAAAATGAAACACTCATAGTAAAAGTTTATATTACCATATTTAGAATTAATCACATAAATTGTGCTTATTCAACCTATGTAAATCAGTATTTTTTTAAATCAAAGGAAATTACTGAAAATGAAATGAAACCGATTTTAATAAATATATTTTTTACTTTATTTCAGTTTTAAATTTGTTTGACAAAGGAAATGTTGGCCGGTCATGGTGGCTCACGCCTGTAATCCCAGCTCTTTGGGAGGCCAAGGTGGGTGGAACACAAGGTCAAGAGATCGAGACCTCCCTGGACAACATGGTGAAACCCCATCTCTAATAAAAATACAAAAATTAGCCTGGCGTGGTGGTGCATACCTATAGTCCCAACTACTTGAGAATGGCTGGAACCCAAGAGGTGGAGGTTGCAGTAAGCTGAGATCACACCACTGCACTCCAGCCTGGTGACAGAGGGAGATTTCATCTTAAAAAAAAATAAATTAAAAAAAAAAGAAGAAAGAAAAAAGAAAAAAGAATTCAGTCAGAAACTTTGTATGCAAACATTATGCACTATAATTTACTTATTGTTTGGAAAACCTTCAGCATAAGTAATTTCAGTTTCAGCAGATGAGACTGTGATAACTTTAAAGACACTACTGGTTGACTAATAAAAGATGAAATTCTTTCAGTAAGCTGAAAAGAAGTTTCCTCTTTTAAGAAGGGCAGTCCAAAGAGTAATCCCTACAGCCCTGCATGTCTTGAGTTTATAAAACAATTATAAAACATTTAAAACACAATGACTATAAACTTTCTTACACATTTCTACCTACCAAAAAGTTTCTAATTTTGTGGCTGAAAAGTCATGTTTTAATACAGAAAATTTGAAGAACACAGAAGTCGCACACATAGCAAGTCTTCCATAATCCCTACCCAGACATTATTTTGGCATCATTACCAAAATCCAATTATTGAATTTTGTGAATCTGTTTCTTCAATTGGACAGCTGGTTTCTTTTAAGAGTGCCAAGGGAAGTCAAGGGGTAATAAGCATATCAAACATGCGTGCAACGTCATCTGGTAAATGAAAATTATGACCACAAAAAGATAAATCACAATGCAATCAGTAGAATGGCAAAAATTAAAGAGACCGACAAGATCTCCTGTTAACAATCATGTGCAACAACGGGAACTCTCAGACACTACCGATGAGAATTTAAAGTACTACCACAACTTTGGAAAACACTTGTCTTAAAAAGTTAAACATACGCTTACCGTTTGTCCTACCAATCTACTTCTATGTATTTATCCAAGAGAAGGAAAAACTTACGCACGCCAAATATTTGAGAACAAATGTTTATAGTCATGATAATCCAGAATTGGAAACTAGAATTAGTATCAACCAGTGAACGGCTACAAAAATTTATTATATCCAGACAAACAAATAATATGTGGCAAAAATTGGATACAGAAAATGGATACAAAAATTTATTATATTCAGACAAATACTATGTAGCAATGAACTGTTGATATGTGAAACAACAGAACTCAATCTCAAAATCAGTGTGCTTAGTGAAAGGGTCCAGTGAAAAAGGGTACAATGCATGACTCCATTTATACACAATGTTAGAAAATGGAGAGTAATCACTAGCAACACAATCCATGCCTTCGGTTGCCTGGAACTAGGTGGAGATAGGTCTGGACTACAAAAGAACCCAAGGAATTTTTTTTTAGGGGTTGGGGGATGAAGGGAGGGAATAGAAATACCTTAGATCTTGTCCAAGGTGGTGGGTTTGTGTGTGTTCATGACGCTTGAACTCATCTAACTGAGCACTTTCACTTGACGCACAATATCGTACATAAATTATATTTCAAAAAAAATAAATTTTTAAAATTTAAAAGCAATATTTAAAGGAAACAAAATAAGATAACAATCAAATATAAGCTGAAGTAACACCAATGCAGAAGTCCATGGTTAGTGAGTAAGTAGATGAAATTAATAAAATGAAGAAAGTCATTCTGTGACATTAAGGATGATGCTTTTTCTCAGTGTTCCAACACTTTAAAATATTTTGTGTTTTTAAATTCCTATTCATGGTAATAAAATTGAGAACACCACCATGGCAGAACACTTCATCCTCTGTGCTCTGATGGAAATAGTGGTTGTTCCTGTGTTGTTCCTGGGAAGAGAATTAGGCTGGATGAAACACTCGGATTGCTTTTCATACTGATACTAGAGGGTTCTGTCAAAATTTATCTCATGGATTGCAGAGCAGATAGGACCTCTGTCTCACGTTAATACATCCTTAAACTGAAGATTTGTCTCTGCCATTTTTTTTTTTTCCTGGATTTCTAAGAGCCACAGATGCTTCCCTGATCTTTTGTTCCAGACGGAAGCCTTAATCCTCACAGCTGTGGACAGTGTTGGCAGCTGAAGGCTCACAGGTGAGTCTCATAAGGAAATTGCCTACTCTTTCCTCAGGAACTGCCCTCAGCCAAAGACTACCTCTTTGCTTAAGATGACGCTTTCTGCCTGAGAGGAGCTGGAGCAAGTGGTATTTTTCCAGGATACGGTATATGATACCTCAATTCTGGGCAAATTTCAAGAGCTTTCCGAGCGCCAGGTTCCGCATGAGATTGGTCGGGTTCTTTCTTGCAAAGTCATCGCAGCTTGCCTCCCTCTGACCAGTCCTGCTCTTTGCCTCGCCCACATCTATCACCAGAGTGCCCTCCCTGCATTTCGTGCCAGAGTATCTGAACGTCACAGACTAGTTTTCCGAGAATCTCACCTCAGACACTTCATACTAAAAGCGGTCTGAAGACAACGACTTTTTAATGAGATTTTACAGGTGCATAACATCTCTTGCCAATTGTCTGACCCATGCTGGTCCGGAGTGGATTTTGAGTTGCTCACAGCATGCAGTAGCCATCTGGCTGTTAAAACTTCCACTGATGGAGAATGGGAATAAGTGAACGGTGGAAGAGAATGCACTGGCATTTGCAATATCCTGGGCTCCTGAGAGATGTGTGGAAAGTCATAAGTGAAGAATAACGAAATTAGGTGGTTCTTAGTAAATATGATGGATGTATTGATGAAAGGAAAGCGTGATTACTTACCACATTAAGAACAAAGTGATAATCATTTAGACATCTCTGGTAACACAGAAACAGAATTCCTGTCTCCTGCTTGGAAGGATCAAACTAGGACTTAATTAAAAGGGTCATGAAACTCTGGACAGTGTTGGTGTATGAACTGTAGCAATGCTCTGTGCCAGAGTCAGGGCCCCGGATGGGAAGGAAGGAAATCCCAAGACATGGGATGTAGACATCTGGGCTGATGCTCAAGATGTCACCAAGGACTTGGACCTCCAAACCCTCTGGACTTTGCAAGCCTCCAAAATGGCCCCACTTCTACCTACTAAAGTCTTGAGGTTCACCCCTCAGATGTTCACAGACAATGTGGAGATCCTGCCTTACAAGACAAGATGTGCTCCCTCAAGAATCTCCAATGGAGAATAATGAGGGTCAGATCATAAAACAACCTGACACAGAATGTGTTGACCCCAAGAGTAGAAAAGAGGCCATACCCAGAAGAAGTTTCAGGACATAGCATCAATTGTTGCAGTGAGCAGCAATCCAATCTGATTGGTGTCCATATAAGAACAGGAAATCAGGGGATAGGAGTGCATGGAGGGACGTCTCCGGGGAAGAAACAGAGAGAGGGTGGCCATGGGCTGGCTGGAGGAAGGGTGGTAGGTAGTCTAACATGTGGAATTCTAATGGTCAAAAGAACCCACTAGAGCCTATACTAGTCAGCCCAGTCTGCTGTAACAAAATATTAGGAACTGGGCGATATAAACAACATAAACTCATTTTCCCATCGTTCTGGAGTCAGGGGATATGTCTTGATCACATGTCGGCAGAGTTGGTTTCTTCTGAGGTCTCCCTCCTTAGCTTGCAGAAGGCCAACTTCTCTCTGATTCTCAACAGGGATTTCCCTCTGTTCATGTCTGTGCCTTAATTTTCTGTTCTTATAAGGACACCGATCAGATTGGATTGGCGCCCATCCCAACCGCCTCACTTTAAAAAAACTCTATTTTTAAATCCAGTCACATTCTGAGGCCCTGGTGATTAGGACCTCAACACATGAACCTTCAGAGGATGTAATTCAGACCATAACAATGTCAAATCAAGTCAGGCACATGGTGTGGAGATAACAGGAAGTCTTATATGTTTAGTATCGTTAGTGGAAAGTGGTCCCAATCCAGACCCCAAGAGAGGGCTCTTGGATTGGGCTCAGGAAGTTCAAGGTGAATCCTTAGAGCAAGTTTATTAGGAAAGGAAAGGAATAAAGGAATGGCTATTCCATAGGAAGAGCCCATTTTTATGGTTGTGTCTTGATTATATGCTAAACCAAGTGTGCATTATTCATGAGTTTTCTGTGAAAGAGGTGGGCAATTCCTGGAGCTGAGGGTTCTTCCACTTTTAAACCATATAGGGTAACTCCTGGATGTTGCCATGGCGTCTGTAAACTGTCATGGCACTGGTGGGAGTGTCTCTTAGCATGCTAATGTATTATAATTAGTATATAATGAGCAGCGAGGACCAGCAGCCATCACTGTTATCACCATCTTGGTTTCGGTGGGTTTTGGCCAGCTTCCTTACTGCAACCTGTTTTATCAGCAAGGTCTTTATGACCTGTGTCTCATGCCCACCTCCTATCTCATCCTGTGATGAAGAAGGCTTTAACCCCCTGGGAATGCAGCCCAGTAGGTCTCAGCCTTATCTTACCCAGCCCCTGTTCAAGATGGAGTTGCTTTGGTTCAAACACCTCTGACAGTATCAGTGTCCACATTAGGAATCCAAACAAATAAACAAAAGTCACTGTTGACTGAGTGGGTTGCTAAGATACAAGTCACTGTGCATCAGAATGCACCCCTGAGAAAAAAATAGCAACAGGAGAGACAAGATTCCTGAAGAAAACAGATGTAAGGAGGTAGTGAACCATCTAGGCAATGGCAAACCTCCTCCACAACTTGTCAAAACGCAGAGGTTTAGAGTTTTTAAAGATAAGAAGGGGATAAAATTCAATGTGGAAAAAAACTAGTAAACTCCTTTAGTGATGGAAAAAAAAAGAGTAATATAAAATACATTATTTTACTAAGTGTCAGAATAAATGGCTAGATTGCTACATTAAACTTTTTAAGAATATTGAAACCCTAGTTTAAATAATTACATTAAAATGTTTTTAAGTGACATGTCTGGTAGTATTAAACCAGTTGGGCTGCGCGCTGTGGCTCACGTCTGTGATCCCAACACTTTGGGAGGCCAAGGTGGGCAGATCACTTGAGGTCAGAAGTTCGAGGCCAGCCTGGCCAACATGGTGAAATCCCATTTCTACTAAAAATACAAAAATTAGCCAGTTGTGGTGGCAGGCACCTGTAATCCCAGATACTAGGGAGGCTGAGGCAGGAGACTTGCTTGAACCCAGGAAGCGGAGGCTGCAGTAACCTAAGATCGAACCATTGTACTTCAGCTCAGGTGACAATGTGAGACTGTCTCAAAAAAAAAAAAAAAAAGTATCTGAGAAACATAATTACATTAAACATTTGAGATATGTGATAGTCATCCATATACAGAAAACCATGTCTGAAAGAGTTTTAAGTAATTTCGAGATGGCCCTATAATCACTGACTTTCTCCTTCCACCAATGAAATGCAAATCTCAAAAGCGCCTATTGTTCCTTCACCTGAAGAATTGTTGTTATTGTAGAATGTTAGTAGAGAAATGGGAATCAAAAGCAGCTCTGGGCTTTTCAATTTGCAATTTTCAACTAAGGGTCATTGTAATTACGTATTTGATAACTCTTTCAAATTTTCCTTAGGAATACTTTGTTTTTATCTTTCTTTTTGAAGACATGTTTCTCCCACTAGATTGCAGCTTCTTGAGGGTGGAAAGTGGCTATTTCTAATTCATCATTTTATCATCCATTGCTTCTAGGATAAAATTGCAGTTTCTCAGCTTTGCCGTGGCTGTTTTTGTTATTGTTTAGAGGCGGCGTCTTTCTCTGTGCCCAGGCTGGAGTGCAGTGGTACAATTTTAACTCACTTCAGCCTCGAACTCCTGGGCTCAAGTGATACTCTCTCCTCAGCCTCCCACATACCTAGGACTGCAGGTGTGCGCCTGGCTATTTTATTTTTACTTTTCTCTCTTTAAAAAAAAAAAATGTTTATTTTGTTCTTTCTCTCAGCAGAATCATTTATTTTATTTTATTTTATTTTATTTTGTAGGGATGAGGGTGCTGTGTCGCCCAGGCTGGTCTCTAACTCCTGGCCTCAGGGATTCTTCTGCCTGGACCTCTCAAAGCATTGGAATTACAGGCATGAGCACCCGGCCCTCATGCTGATTTCTTGATAACTGAATTCAGTTTATCCCTGGAACTCCCAATTCCACCAAAGATTGAAAATATGTTTGTGTTATTTTCATGGAACTTAGCCAGTTGTGGTTGATAATTTTCCAAGTATTTAGTTAAATTCGAGATTCAGTTTCAGTAAGCTGGTGATTCCTTCTGCCCTCCTTCTCCTCCTATGATCCCTCTTTTCTAAGGAGGAGTCTGGAGTTCAGTTCCATAGTCTGGCCTCATGCTGGGTGCCTGTCCTTGCTCTGTCTAGTGGTGCTTCCTGGTCCCCACTGAGTTGTGTTTTTCCACGGGTTCCCTCATGCCTCCCTGACTCACTGCTGATGAATCCATGACTAGAGCAGCTGGAGGTCTGTCCCCTCCTGCAAATCGATGTGTAGAGCCAGGCCCATGGGCACACTTCCTCCCCGACTCTCTGTGATGTAGTGGCTGATGCTCAAAGCTGCAAGGCGTCTTCTCTCCCTTCTCCCTGGGTTACCCAGCTTATACTATTGGATAAGGAGTCTCCTGGGTCTATATGACACTGATTCCCCAGCAATATGCTAATTCTCAATTTTTAGCCATCTTCTGTGTCTCCAGTGAGGGCAATGGGAATTGTAATTGGTGTATTTCATGCATGCTGAAGTGAGAGAGAAGGAACGGGGAGTCAGATGTGTGCTGGGCATTTTCATGTCCTCTGTCTGTAAATATCACATCATCATTTTTATTCAGTCGTGGGGTGGTGTCCTCAGAATTTCAAACAAAGTGGAAGGAGGAGTTTCCTAACATTGAATCCATAAAACTTGCATGGAATTCGTAAGCCTTTTCTATCAAGAGCAAGCCACAGGAGGTAGGTCCCACAGCAGCCCCTATGGTGTCTTGATGGTTTCTGTGAATTTTCGTACCTTTCCACCCCCAGTCTGAGTTCTGGAAAAAAGCTTTTATGGCACTCTTGTATTGCATGAGGAAGCTGGGTTTTTGAAAATACTTTTCATCTTACTAGTGTTGTCGATTATAGTAAAATTTTCATGGTAAGTTCACCAAACCGCTCTCCTGACATTTGAAGTCTAGCACCAAGCGTTCTTTGCTCACAAGTTTTATAGGATGGTGGACCCTCTTCAGAGTGTTGGAAAAGTCCAGTTAAAGCTAAAATGTGACTTACTTGCTCTTGGCAGGGTTCTACCCTTCTCAAGAGCCAGTGAGGAGTGGCAATATTTATACTTGGTGAATTTATCTTTTCTTTTTTTTTCTGGAAAAGAATATCACATAGTCTTAGTTTTTCCAGAAAAATAAATCTAGAAAAAGTTATGTTCACAAATTCTGATCTGCTTCTCTCATTAACAACATTTATTAATCAAACAGCAAATTTTTCTCAAGAGCCTATCGGGCCTTTCTAAATTCTGGGCTATGATAGAGAACCAAAGACACAAAATATATAAAAAGACACTAAAAAAGTTACACAATAAAAACATATACAAAACCAATAAGCCCCAAAGATTGTAAGCAAGTAAGAGTTTACATATTAAGACAAAAGAATCTTCATCTAGTAGTCAATAATAATTGGAACCCAGACTGTAAAATTCAACAATTTCACAGAATTATATAAAGATGACCAAAAGAAATTTTACATTTATATAATATGCTAGTTGTTGCCAAGTTTATGGTACCATCTCTGCCTATCTTTATTTCTCAAGATCTTATAGGATGTTTGTGCATAACTCTCAAGTTACCAATACCTTGCTTCATTTTCACTACAGAAATAGTGGTAGAATTTTCTTCTTTATGTATAATATTTCCTAGTTAGACTAAATTTTGCATAAATTTTCTATGTGAAAATCAGAGTATCATTCTCTTCATATGTTTTGTGTATATTGCTACTATAGATCTTCTGGGCAATTCATTTTTTAATCCTCTTTACCAAACTGCCAGAATGAACAAATACTTGTTAACAATAAATAACTACATTTAATCATAAAGTGCTGCCCCAAGTCTATTGTTGTGAATTATTTCTTAATGTATAGCATGACTCTCATATTTTTAAGTTAACATGATACTCAGAAAATACACAGCAGGAAAATATAAAACACAATTAGATGCAGTTTCAGAAAACCTTAGAGCTACTTTTTTTTGTCATTTATAGATTCCTATAGCTTATTAACAGTGATAAGGAATTTAGTATAATTTAGTTTCAATTCAAAATCAGAGGAATATGTTTTTCTACTACAAAGTTTCATACCCGTGGCAAATCACACAAATCTGCAACAAACTCCTCCTGATCCTTCCCTCCCTGGAGGAAAGAATGCGGCTGAGGGGCTGAAGGAGGTTTAAGGCAAGGGAAGAAATCAAGACCAGTTTCAAAGCAGGATTGAGAGTTTATTAAAAAGTTTCAGAGCAGGAATGAAAGGAAGTAAAGCACAGTTTGGAGAGGGCCAAGTGGGTGACTAGAGGGATCCTAGAGTCCTATTTGGTCATTGACTTGAGTTTTTGTTTTTTTGTTTTTGTTTTTTAAGAAACGTTTAATTTTATTGAATCTACCCTAAATGGATCATGATTCTTAACGTAGTGTTGATTTACATAAATAAGTGTTGTCCATGAAATGGTGAAGTAGGAAGAGACCAGAGGATCATCTAATCTCCATGCTACACTTTTTTTTTTTTTTTTTTGAGATGGAGTCTCATACTGTTGCTGGGGCTGGAGTGCAGCGGCATGATCTCGGCTCACTGCAACCTCCACCTCCCAGATTCAAGCGATTTTCCTGCCTCAGCCTCACAAGTCACTGGGATTACAGCCACCTGCCACCACATCCAGCTAAATTTTTGTATTTTCACTAGAGATAAGGTTTCACTATGTTGGTCAGGCTGGTCTCAAACGCCTGACATTGTGATCCATTCACTTCAGCCTCCCAAAGTGCTGGGATGACAGGCATGAGCCACCGCGTCCAGCCAGACTTGGGGTTTTATACATCAGTGGGATGCTGGAGTTCTCTTCCCTGAGCGTGGGCTGTCTGCATGGGCAGTGATTGCTAGCACCGGGGAAGGGCCACATGCTCAGTGTGTTCACTGAAGTTGTGCACATGCTCTCTTGGGGCATTAATTTTAATTTTTTTTAAAAAAAACTCTTACTTCTTCTTAAAAAAAAGTGAAGGTGGGATACACGTGCAGAACCTGTAGGTTTGTTACCTAGGTGCACGTGTGCCATGATGATTTGCTGCACCTACTGACCCACCCTCTAAGTTCCCTCTCCTCACCCTCCACCCCCAGTAGGCCTTAGTGTGTGTTCCTGCTTGAGGCACTTTTCATATACTAGTTGACCATTCCTAGAGAAAGGTCATATATCGGCTAAATTCCATGATTCTGCCTCTTGATGCCATGTTTGTGCCCACTCGCCCGGCTCCGGAGAGCTCATCGGAAGCTGCTGATCACCAGCTTCAGGCATTTTCCATCTACTGGGAGATGGCCTTTCCCTGGCGCTGGTTGCAACCAATTGTTACTTTACAGAAAGAGTTTAGTAAGCACCAGACCATCACTTGATGGTTACCTGACATTCCTGGGGGTTCCCTTTCCTGCCCTTCCCATGTCTGCCTAACCACCTACTCTAACAGCTTTGAAGAATGAGGAAACTTGAGCCAAAATAATCTTCTCATTCTTCTTTGATTTATATTCTTTACTATGTATCTAAATAACAATCTATGTCTCCCAGGGAGTTACAGAAACCCTGAATTCTAGGACAGAATAAATATACTTCTACCTATTCCAAAGATGTCATTAAAGTATCCACTCCATGTCTGAACAACTCTCTTAGTATCTGAGTGTCTGTCTGATCTTTTTATTTACTGGTGAATGGAGCTTGTCTGGTATTATCCTAGCAATTCCTCTGTGTACCTTATCAACCTTTACAGTTCAACATGACAAGGAAAGGGGAGAGTCAATAATATCAAAAAAGAAAAAATCCAGAAGCCATTAGTCTCAGATTTGCCTTATAGAAATTCTGCATTATTATGTGTAATTTTTATTAAGCATATGTAGGTCAATGAGGTGTCATGAATCTTAATTATCTTAGTAGAAAACAGTAGCCCCTCAGTAGCTGCTTATACTGTCACTTCCACAGGTGGATTTTTGGAAAGTGTTGTTGAATGTGGGAGAGCAACCCCGAATGCATTATAAGGAAAGGAAATGGCTGCTTTCAAAAGCAAGACTTCAGTGCTCACCTTTGCAAATAAAAGCATTAGATTCAACCAGCTCAGACATTACGAGAGGCCAGTGTACACTTTCCTTTAGCTGACTTAAGTTTCATGAGTCAAGAAAACAATTTTACTTAGCAAATCTTTTCTTAACATTGGCTCTAGAGAAGGTGTCATTTGCATAAATATTCTCCATGGCATACATTAAAATTGGCCCTTATGATAATTTGCTGCCCCGGAGATATAAATCATTGAAAGCTGTTGTTTGCTCCATAATTATGTGATTTAACAGGCTTAATTCTTTAGCTAGGAAGAGATTTATGCTTCTTTAAATAAGGACATGCATATGTCCTATATATATAAAACTGTTGATACGGATTATTTCTGAACGTAAATAGTGAGTGTGTATTTTTTCTAAAATTGCAATTGGAAGCAACTCCCTTATTGTTCCTTTTTTGTGTATGGCTAAAACTGAGTGAAATTCAATTATCACAAAAATAGTGTGTTTTGATTTTGTATGTCCTGGTACTTTTGAAATTTGGAGTGTGGCCCTATCACTCCCAAGCCATTGTGTGGTCTAAATCAATTGTCTCCGTAGGCTCACACAATGGCAAAATGTTTTCATGAATGCATAATGAGCCACATGCCCCAGCTGAACACTCAGAAACAGGAGAACAAAATTAAGCCTAGGTTATTGCTCATCTCTTGCCAAACTTTATCTCCTCCATGTTGTTTGGTTTCCTTTGATATTCAGTGACAGAGTAGATATATCACTTGTTGCCAGAGAAAGCAGGCCCCCCACCACCTTCCTAAGCTTACATCAGGTTTAAGAACATACGTTGTGGAAGAAACGCTAATGAGTTGAATTTCACGATAATTTTAACAGGTATTTCTGTTACACTCACACACATTATTTATAACTAGTGATTGACAGAGGCTTATTACATGAATAATTGATTTTTGTTTGGCAGCTGCATTTCTGATATTGCCACTGGCTATTTGTGTGTAGTTTATTCCATAAATTGTATAGTGATAGAAATCTATGAAAGGAATGGGCTGTGTTATCTCTACATGTTCAAATCATAATATTTATACTTTTGAATTTAAGTTTGATATTTTGCAAAATTGACCTTGTTAAGTCCTCCTCAAATAAGTTTCTTGATTTGTTTTTATTTTTATTTTTTCTTGAATGTATTTCATTCATCTCAGAGCTGGGGAAAATGACCTCTGAAAATCTAGAAGACTGATGTCACTGACTGCTAAATGATGATCACTACTGAATTAACAAAAATCCTTAAGAAATAATGTGTGGATTACAATTTTATTGGTAGAAGTGATTTTTATGGTGTTGAAGAAAGATTAACCAATTCAGTTTACAAGTGTTCCATGCCACAATTTCCATGGGAAATAAGTTTGCTCTCTCTTTCTACAAAGACATGATTGTACCTCAGTGGCATAAATGAGAAAGTGCTAATAACATTTTGGCCCTGACTACCAAGCATGCATCTTTTGTCTTATTTCTTTTTGCTTGTTACATGTAGCTAAAAAACTTTGACATTTGGCAAATTGATGGAAATAAACTCAAAGTACCTTATACTGTTTCCCAGAACATTTACAGAGAATACTGTACATCTTACTGAGAATGTGACGTTTCTTCCACATGATCAGGAAGAAGACAAAATTATGTATTCAACAAGTATTTATTGAAAACCTATGCTATGGACAATGGATACAAAAATAAAAACAAGACATGATTCCTGCCTGCAGAAAGCGTCAAGCCCTGTCATGCAGACAGACACAACAGTAGATAATAAAATATGCTAAGGACATCGTTAGACCGTGTGTCCAGGGTTTCATGAGAGCAGAGAAAAGAAGAGAATCCAACTCTTAACAAGGAAGGGAGGCTACAGGGAAATTTTCTGAAAGTGATGCGAGAGCAATGTCCTTACAGAAGGGAAGAGCAGGTGCTGTGTACATCAAAATCAGGGGGTTAGCATATTAATAACAGGAGACAGCTTACATGAAGTCCTTTGGTAGGTTGGGCATGCCTCAATCTGTGCAGGAAGCGCGAGTGGGAAAGTCCTTCAGGGGCAGCCACCAGATCCCTGAGATCCTGCGGCATCTTGCTAAGGCAGTGGCTCTTAACTTTAACCCAAAAAAGTTTGGTTTTATTTTTATTTAACTTTGATGATGACATGGTTAGATGCATATTTTAGGTACATTTCTAGAAACAGACTACAAGTGTTTCCATTGGTACTGTCCTGTAGAACCCCAAACAAAGATGAGGGCCTGAAACTGGAGACTAACCAGAAGGTCAGGTATGTTCAGCCTGGAAGTTCCATCTTCCCTTTTCTTTGTCACCATGTGCACAGTAAAGGAACAGGCGACATGGTGCTAGTAGATTTCTGCATGATAAAAGATATAGAGTGGGGGTGGCCAGATTTTTGCACACTATGCAAATGGCACACCTGGTCTGACCAATCTTGGGTGCCCTATGCAAATTAAACACCACCTTCTCAAGCTCGTCTATAAAACCTCCCGCAATTCACCGTGGAAGCAGCAACCCATTTTCTCTGGGACTCCTCTCTGTGCAGAGAGCTCTTCTCTTTATTTTGCCTATTAAACTTCTGCGCCTATTAAACACTCCTCTGGTGTGTCTGTGTCAGTTTTCCATGGCTGTGAGACGACGACATCTCAGGTATTACCCTAGACAGTGACATTGCTTCAATATGCCTCATTCTCTTTTTATCATTTTATTTCTTTTTAACCTCTTCTGTTTTCATGAAAACATAATCATCGTAGATATCTTCATGAGATGAACAGCTTTTCCAGAACCATTGATTGAAGAGATTGTCTTTTCAACATTGTATGTTCTTGGCCTATTTGTCAAAAATCAGTTGCCTAAAAATGCATGGGTTTAAGTCTGGGCTTTCTGTCCTGTTCCTTTGGTCAATGTGTTGTTATATGAGTACCATTCTGTTTGGATTATAAGTGCTTTGTAATATACCTTGAAGTCAGGTATTCTGTTGCCTCCAGGTTTGTTCTTTTATAAAAAGTATAATTTATTGGTTAGTATAAAGAGGGGGCAGCACAGCAGAAGCTCTCATGAGTGCAGGGCCGGCCACTTGTTGAGACGGCCATGACTGGGGATGTACCTGACCCCACGGCTATCTGGGATGAGCTGCTTCTCAGCCACCATGTCTTCCAATTCATCAGCATTGAACTTGGTGAAATCCTACTTCTTTGAGCTGTGGATCTTCTGGCACCCAGAGAACTTGAACTTGGCCCCGTGCAGGGTCTCAATCACATGCTCCTTTTCTGCAGCTTGGTATGGATGGACGTGATTACTTGGCCAATGTGGACCCTGGCCACAGTGCCCTGGGTCTTTCCAAAGGCACCTCGTATGCCTGTTTGGAGCCTACACTGGCGTGGTGCAAGGTCAGACACATGAACATACATCTGGAAGGCCTGTCTCCAAGGTCACTTAGAGCAACCCATTCAAGAAAAAGGCTGCATACACTACCAAGGAAGCTGCTGTCTGCAGCCACTGCACACTGGCCCCCCGAGGCAAGGAACCCAGTCAGCTTAACAGGCTGCAGCAGCTTTGTTCCTTTTACTTAAGAATGTTTGTGGCTATTTGGGGTCTTTTGTGGTTTCATGCGAATTTAGGAATTTTTTTTACATTTCTGTGAAAACTAACAATAGAATTTTAATAGGAGCTGCATTGAATCTGTCGATCACTTTGAAGAGTATGGACATTTTAACAATATTAATTCTTCTAAATAATGAACATCATATATCTTTCCATTTGTGTGTCTTTTTCAATTTTTTCATCAGTTTTATAGTTTTCTGTATACAAGTCTTTTACCACTTTAAATTTACACCTAAGTATTTAATTTTTTGTTGCTGTTGTAAATAGGATTATTTTCTTTATTCCTTTTCCAGATAGATTTTTATTAGAGTACAAAAATGCTACATTTTATAGTTGATTTTGTATCCTGTGACTTTACTGATTTATCAATTCTATCAGTGTTCGGTGGGGCCTTTACAGTTTTCTCTATATAAGATTATGTTGTCAGCAAACAGAGAATTTCACTTTTTCCTTTCCTATTGGGTGACGTTTCTTTATTTCTAATTGCTCCAGCTCAGACTTCCAGAACTATGTGGAAAAGTCCTGAAAGTGGGCATCCGTGTCTTCTCCCTGATCCCAGAGAAAAGCTTTCAACTTGTCACCATTGAGTATGGTGTTACCTATGGCTTCGTCATTTATGGCTTTTATTGTGTTGAGTTACAATCCCTCTGTACTTATTCTGTTGAGAATTTTTATCATGAGAGGGTGTTAAATTGTGTCAAATGCTTTTTCTCTTTCCTCCTCCTATCACAGTGATTGATCTCAAATCCTGGCTTCTTAGTGTTTACAGGTAAGCAGGCAGTAAAGATAATTATCATAGTATTTAAAGTCAAGAAAGAAACAATTTCAACTGAATATCAAGATATAGTGTATGTTTGTGTGTGTGCATGCATGTGTTATGGGTGTGTGTTTGTTGCGTTAGCTGCAAAAATGCTCCATCTGTCACTTTCAAATAGCAATCTGTCAGACTGCATATTCCAGAGAGGGTCACAACAAGAGCTCTTACTCTGCATGCTATTTTGCAATGTAATATTGCCACTCTGCCTTCTAAATCTGGGCAAATCCTGTGATCAACAGAAATGTGGTAGAAGTGACACTGTCCAGGAGGGGTCCTTTAGAGAAATTGGAGGCTTCTTCGTGTTCCTGCCTCACATACACACTTCTCATTTTCTCTTAAATTCAGCAATAGTGCTATGAGAAGCCCACACATCACAGAAAACATGCATGTAAGCACTTGGATCATAGCCCCAGCTGACTCTCAGCCGACAGAAAATACCGACTGGTATCCATGTTGGTGAAACAGTTTGGACATGCAGGCTTTCCCACGTGGTACGGGTCCAACCACCTCTGACTACAAGTACATGAGCAACCTTAAGCACGGACTGCCTAGCTCATTCCCGTCTACCCACTGAGCTAGGAGTGATGATAAATCATCGTCTTAAGTCACCAAGATTGGCATAATTTGCACGACAACAATAAACCAGAACACCCACTGAAAAGGCCATCTGACATGTTTGGAACATTTTCCCTAAATTTGGATAGATCTCCACATTCTAAAAAATGCCTTTCAAAGTAGACTCTAGAAATGCACATTTCTCAGTTCGCTTGTGGTTAGCACGCAGGCCTGTGAAAGGTTCTTACGCACCTACAGACCCCATACAGAGGCAACCCCATTTAGAACAAAGGCTCTGTGTGGAGAATCCACTCTGTTGTAGGAGTGGCAGCTGGGGACACGGGGAAGATTTCAAAGAAGATTCCTAATGCAGAATTGCTGTAGATTGACACTGGCGGGCAGGTTAAGCCTCCTCAACAGGATGTCGCAGGAGGCCAGGCTAGGGTATAGCTTGGAGCGTGTTCCTTGCAATTTTACCTTTGAATATATTTCCTTAGCCATTCTCATAATTCTGCACATAACTTAATAACCTTTAATTAACATATCATCTACTTTAATGATGTAGAGTGAATTCCATTTCTTTTGAAAGTTAAGAAACCTAACTTCTATAGAAAACGTGATGCATGCATGACCCCCAGTTCTGGTACCTGAAGTGCGCCAATGCAGGGCAAGGCTTTTTCTGGTCATGGACAGCACAGTCAACAGAAACTCTGACGAGAGAGACCTGCAGATTAAGCACAATGTGAGGAATAAAGTTTAAAAAAGTGAATTGTATTGCAGGTTTTAGTTAAGTAAGTAGATTTTAGCTGTTTTTGTTGCACGCAATGAAAATAACTGTGTGAGATGACAGACATGGTAATCTGCTTCACTGTAGTCATCATTTAACGTTGGATGATATTCCATGACATTATGTTCTAAACATTAAGCATATACAATAAAGTTTATTTAATTTTTTTTTTCTTTTAAATAGGAAGATACAGGCTGAGGAATCAGGTGCAGTGGCTCACTCCTATAATCCCAGTGTTTTGGGAGCTGGGGTGGAAGAATCACTTGAGCCCAGGAGCTCAAGACCGTTCTGGGCAACATAGTGTGATCTCAGTCTTTATAAAAAATGAAAAAACAATTAGATGACCATGACGCATGCCTGTAGTTCCAGCTACTCAGGAGGCTCAAGTGCGAGGATTGCTTGAGCCTGGGAGGTAGATGCTGCAATGAGCTATGATCGTGCCACCGCACTCCAGCCTGGGTGACAGAGAGACCTTGTCTCCAAAAACACAAAAACATACAGCTTGTGCTGGGCGTGGTGGCTCATGCCTATAATCCCAGCACTTCGGGAGGCCAAGGTGGGTGGATCAGGAGGTCAGGAATTCGAGACCAGCCTGGCCAATATGGTGAAACCCTGTTTCTATTAAAAAAAAAAATACAGCTTATTACCATGTGTACACAACACCTGGACTTCTCTAGTTGGTTCCGAAAATACGCTGTCAAATGGCTGGCTCAGGCCAGCTCAGCACAGCTCTCCAAGCACTACTTACTGGACCAGCAGCATTAGAAACAAGTTCGCCTCGAAATTTGTTAAGAATGAAAATTTTCAAGGCTCGGTCTGGACTTTCTGACACTCTTAAACTGTGTTCCAACAGTTTTTTTTTAAAAAAATAAGCCCACCAGGTAATTTTGATGCATATGTAAGTTAAAGAATCCAATTTGGGGCCAGGCGCTGTGGCTCATGTCTGCAATCTCAGCACTTTGGGAGCCTGAGGCAGGTGGATCACAAGGTCAGGAGTTCAAGACCAGCCTGGCCAAGATGGTGAAATCTCATCTCTACTAAAAATACAAAAATTAGCCATGGTGGTGGGTAGCTGTAATCCCAGCTACTAGGGAGGCTGAGGCAGAAAACTGCTTTAACCCAGGAGGCAGAGATTGCAGTGAGCCAAGATCACACCACTACTCCAGCCTGGGCAGCAGAGAGAGACTCCATCTCAAAAAGAAAAAAAAGAAAAAAAAAAAAGAGAAGAAGAACCCTATTTTGCAAGGACTTCCTATTGGCCTCCTAAAAAAAAGTGTTAATTCTGGTATGGTTCAGTTTGTCAAAATCCATATTGAATGAAGTCTGTTCTTCATCTGAATTCTAATAAACTCAGTAATCACATTTCCTCTGAGATCACTGATTGTATTTCAGCAACCTAATTTGCAAACTTCTAACTCCTTATCAAATAAATTAACTAGATTAAATGTACTCTTAGGAATTCTTCACCCCTGCCCACCCCCTTGGGCTTCTGTTTTTTTTTGTTTGTTTGTTTGTTTTGTTTTGTTTTGTTTTGTTTTAAATAACAATGACTCTACTCTCAATTTCAGAGGATGTTGGCTCAAAGTATGTCTTAGATGCTGCTTTTCCAATCTTGGTGAATGTTTGGCCTTTCCTTTGACACTTAATAGTCCATTAGTGGTTCTGTTTAATAGCAAAGCCTACCTAGTCATGTTACAACTAATCACAGTTTTTATTCTGTGAGGTTTTCTTTTCACCATGGACTGAAGATAAAACAGATTCATATGCTCTTCCTGGATAAAGTTGTATCATCTTTAAATGTTTCCTGCTTTTCCAGTCAATATTTCATACGCTTTGCTCCTCCACCCTCAAGCTATGCTGAAGTCCCAAGGTTCAAACATCTCATAAGTACATGAGGTCTGGTGATGTTTACATAAAAGTGTGCCAAAAATTCTTTATAAACTAAAGGGTTTTACCTAAGATGCAGAGCCATCAGTAAGATTCAAGGTTTTAATACTGACAGAAACGCCCTTCTAATTTGAAGAAAGTTATTCAGTATGATATATTTAGACATATAATATGTTAGACATATATTAAAGCCCTGTCCCCCAAAGCACAGTAATTTTCAAGATCTGAATTCAAAGGACTATTTAATAACAAAGATGTCAGGCACTGTGGCTGGTGGTGGGTGAGGTCATTTTGATCACATATGTCTATTACCCCTAGTAAAGCAACTGTTCTCCTTAGTAAAATGACTGGTGTCCCTAACGTTGTTAATAAGTTATAGTAGATGAACGTGCCTTTCATGTCAGGCAGACTTGGCTTTAACATCTGGCTCTGCTCCTTCTTCCTCCTGTGTGCTCCTCAAATCACACAGGAGCGCGCTGCAACTTTTCTGTACACAAGTTCTGCTCTGTTTAAACTGAGGACTCCTTATTTAAAAACAGGAGGCAATTGTGATCAAAGCCTGGTAAATACAATGCAGCAAACATTCCTCCTCCCTGCCTCCACAGGAAATTGCTCAGCATCTCTGTTCCAGGGGATACCAGGGTTCAGCCTTTCCTCAAGAACGTGACAATCAAAATTGATTCCTCCCATGTCTGCTTACACCAAAAATAATGTCGTCAGTGATATCAGACAGCTCGTCCCAGACAGTTTCTGCTCTGAATCCTCTTACTTGTTGTCGCTATTATTCTTTCCCGTCTTATCATTAAGAGGATTGATTATTTATTCCTTCGTATGCTTTTAGCTGCAAGACAAAGAACCATACTCGAACTTAAGGAAAAAGAAATTTGGCCGGGCACTGTGGCTTATGCCTGTAATCTTAACACTTTAGGAGGCCAAGGAGGGTGGATTACCTGAGGTTGGGAGTTCGAGACCAGCCTGACAGACATGGAGAAACCTCTTCTCTACTAAAAATATAAAATTAGCCAGGTGTGGTGATGCATGCCTGTAATTCCCGCTACTCCGGAGGCTGAAACAGGAGAATCGTTTCAAACTGGGAGGTGGAGGTTGCAGTGTGCCAAGATTGCACCATTGCACACCAGCCTGGGCATCAAGAGCAAAACGTTCTCCCTCTTGCAAAAAAAAAAAAAAAAAAAAAAAAAAAAATTACAGCGTGTTTTTTCCAGATTGCCCGGAGCAGCTTCCTATGTACATTGTATCAGCTAGGAAGTTAAGCAGAGAGGATCTTTCCTTAATGTTTAAAAAAAATTTAACTTGTATGAGTACATAGTAGGTTTATCTGTTTATGGGGTACATGAGATATTTTGACACAGGTATACAAGTTATAATAATCACATCAGGGTAAAGGGGGCTTCCATCAGCTTAAGCATTAAGCATTTCTTTGGTTATGAATGTTCTGATTATACTCTTTTAATCATTTAAAAATGTACAAAATTATTGTTTAGTCACTGTGGTCACCTGTTGTGCATTCAAACACTAGAACTTACTCATTCTGTCTAACTCTGTGTTTATACCCATTAACCATTCCCTCCACGGTTCAAGCGTGAAAGGTGTGCCTTCTTGGTTCAAGAGGTCCACATAACCTTTGTATGGTCAACCTCTGTGTTCAGCTTCTGAGACAGACACTCCCTAGGAGACATGGAGGGATGTGATCAAACACATGTAAACTATGGAGGCTGAAAGTGAGAAAAGGTGGTTTTCAGAGGAAAATCCTCAGCGTTAACAGAAAAAGAGAGAATGACGGATGAGCAGGCAAACCCAGCAGCTGTCCAGTGTACTGTGAATTATAACTTTTACCTGGGCTGATAAATAAATAATGGCTGGAGTCATTATGACTGACAGCATTCTTGTTCTGCAGACACTATAAATCTGGATAAAATAAGCAATTCTGTGCTGAGATGAAAGAAGAATTCATCTTCCTTCACTTCACCAACACAGTGAGAATAGTGGCCTCTGAATTCTTGATTTTTCTGGCTGCATCATGAAGAGTATTTACTGAAGCTATCAAAGACGATGTACAAAAATAGTGGGAAAATGTGGGATATAGAAATCACCGCAGGATGGTCCTCTTCGCCCCAGATATGATCAGTGTTCCTGCTGCAAGGAGCGTCTTTTTCATTAACCTTTTAAAGAGGTTCTTCTTAATATTATGGATGATTGAAACTTTACTGTTTTTTATTATTTAACTCACAAAAAATGTGAATATAATCTTTGTAGGAGAAAGCATTGGCCAAATATTATACTAAGAAGTGTAGCTAATGGATTCTGTAACTTGGCCATGAACAACACATGAGATTAAATGGCATAATTAAAATAGAAGATGTGCCTTAGGTCTAGAAAACAGGAGGAGCTCGAGTATGCATGCTCTGTCTGCTGCATCATGAACTATTTTTGATAAACGGGAACAATGGAAAAATTGAGAGTTCTCTCGACTTTATCTTCAGTTTTTATAAAATGACAATTAAACCACAAAAAGCCATTTAAAAAATTTTGTTGTCTCATTGCTAGATGAACAATTAAATGTTCCTTTCTATTGATAATGTCAAAGAGAAGATGAATGCAAGCAATAGTGTTAGTAGTAGCAGAATCTGTATCAACTGTACATTATGAGAGCAGCTGCATTTCACCAATACTCCAGGCATGCCACTTTTCTTTCTCTTTTGAGAGAAGTCTTGCTCTTTTGCCCAGGGTGAAGTGCAGGGGCACTATCTTGGCTCATTGCAACCTCTGTCTCTCAGGTTCAAGTGATTCTCCTGACTCAACCTCTTGAGTAGCTTGGATTACAGGCATGCACCACCATGCCCAGTTATTTTTGTATTTTAGTAAAGATGGAGTTTTGCCATGTTGGCCAGGCTGGTCTCGAGCTCCTGACCTCAAGCGATCCACCCACCTTGGCCTCCCATAGTGTGGGGATTGCAGGCCTGTGCCACCATGCCGGGCCCCATGCCATGTTTTTATCCTCACTCTGTGCATGTCATTGCACTTTTGGCTTCTCACAGGCCTGAGTCTACTTTATTATGGTCAAGGGAGAGGCAGGCTCTAAGAGATTAACTTGTAAGACCAGATGGCAGTATTTTGTCAGCAAACACATGTCAATGTTATCTAGAAGGATTCGTTTCTCTTCCTTACACACCCTAACAAAAGTCATTTATAACTATCCTTTGTATACAAGGGTCCCTGACATCAAATTTCCAGGTTACTTAACAATAGGTTACCAAGTTTCACTTGGCTTAATCACTCCACAGAGCATATGAAAAAACATGTTACAGCCCAAGGGATCCAACATTGTTGAACAGGAACAGCTCTGAAGTGCAGTCCCCAGCGAGAACAACGCAGAGGGTGAGTGATCACATTTCCAAATGAGTTCTTACTGCCCACAGACCAGGAGATTCCCAGGCTAAAAAGCACCATGAGTTTCCAGCGGGGCTGTTTCAGCCAGCACAGTGGGTCTCCGCACAAAAACTCACACAAATCTGGGCACCATGTCAACTGGCACCTGGAACGCTTGGGAGACAGAGCCACCCATTCAACTGAAAAAAAGGGGGCTGAAACACGGAGCCAGGTGATCTGGCTCGGCGGGACCCACACCAACAAAGACCAGCAATCTGAAACCCTCTGGATTGAGAGTTTTGCAGAAAATGCAGCTAGACTCAGGACGGTCCAGCTCTGTGGAGGAAAGGGCATCTGCCATTACTGAGGCAGTCCACCATTACTGAGGCAGTCCGCCATTACTGAGGCAGTCCGCCATTACTGAGGCAGACCTCCATTACAGAGGCTGTTGCCATTACAGAGACAGTCTGCCATTACTGAGGCAGTTCTAACTATACCTCTATAAACAAAACCACAAGGAAATTCACACAGCACCTGTGAAGAGCCCATGGCAGCTCAGCAATGCCTCTGCTGGCAGGCTGTGACTAGGCTACCTCCTTGCTGGGTAGGGCATCTCTGTAAAAAGGCAGCAGCACATCAAGAACTTATAAATAAAGCCCCACCTTCCCAGGACAGAGCACCTGAGATAAAAGGCGGTTATGAGTTCTGCTTCAGCAGACTTAAACGTACCTGCCCAGCAGCTCTGAACAGAACAACAGAGCTCACAGCTCAGCACTTGAGCTCCTATAAGGGACAGACTGTCTCCTCAAGCAGCTCCTGTTACCCTGTATATCCAAAGAGACACCTCATAAAGGAGAGCTCAGGCTCACATCTGGCAAGTATCCTTCTGGGACAAAGGTAGCAGAAGAAGAAACAGGCAGCAACCCTTATTGTTTTGTAGCTGCCACAGGTGATACCCAGGCAAGTAGGGTCTAGAGATCCAGCAGTTGTACAGCAGAGGGTCCTGACTGTTAAAAGGAAAACTTAAAAACAGAAAGAAATAACTTCATCAGCAACAAAAAGGACATCCACTCAGAGACCCCATCCGAAAGTCACCAACTACAAAGACCACAGCTAGATGAATCCACAAAGATGGGAAGAAACCAATGTAAAAAGGATGATGAAAATACCCAAAACCAGAATGCCTTTCCTCCTCCAAGGGATCACAACTCCTCACCAGCAAGAGAACAAAGTGGGATGGAGAATGAGTCTGATGAATTGACAGAAACAGGCTTCAGAAGGTGGGTAATAGCAAACTTCTCTGAGCTAAAAGAATATGTTCTAACCCAATGCAAAGAAACTAAGAACCTTGAAAAAAGATTTGACAAAATGCCAATGAGAACAAACAGCTTAGGAAAGAATATAAATGAATTGATGGAGTGGAAAAACACAACATGAGAACTTCATGAAGCATACACAAATTTCAATAGCCAAATGGACCAAGCAGAAGAAAGGATATCAGAGATTGAAGATTAACTCAATGAAATAAAACGAGAAGGCAAGATTAGAGAAAAAAGAGTGCAAAGAAATGAACAAAATCTCCAAGAAATATGGGACTATGTGAATAGATCTAATCTACATTTGATAGGTGTACCTGAATGTGACAGAGAGACTGAATGGAAAACACTCTTCAGGATGTTATCCAGGAGAACTTTCCCAACCTAACAAGTCAGGCCAATATTCCAGTCCAGGAAATACAGACAACATCACAAAGAAATTCCTCAAGAAGAGCAATCCCAAGGCAATTAATCATCAGGTTCACCAGGGTTGAAATGTAGGAAAAAATGCTAAGGGCAGCCAGAGAGAAAGGTAGGGTTACCCACAAAGGGAAGCCCATCAGACTCACAGTGGATCTCTCACCAGAATCCCTACAAGCCATAAGAAAGCAGGGGCCAATATTTAACAACTTAAAGAAAAGAATTTCAACCTAGAATTTCATATCGAGTCAAACAAAGCTTCATAAGCAAAGGAGAAAAAAAATCCTTTATGAATAAGCAATTGCTGAAAGATTTCATCACCACCAGGCCTACCTTACAAGAGCTCCTGAAAGAAGCACCAAACATAGAAAGGAACAACCAGTACCATACACTCCCAAAACATACCAAATGGTAAACAGCAAAGACAAAATGAACACACTGCATCAATTAATGGGCAAAACAACCAGCTAGCATCAAAATGGCAGGATCAAATTCACACATAACAATAATAACCTTAAATGTAAATGAGCTAAATGTCCCAATCTAAAGATGCAGACCGGCAAATTTGATAAAAAGTCAAAACTCATCAGTGTGCTGTATTCAGGAAACCCACCTCACATGCAAGGACACACATAGGCTCAAAATAAAGGGTTGGAGGAAGATTTACCAAGAAAATGGAGAGCAAAGATAAAGCAGGAGTTGTAATCCTAGTCTCTGATAAAATAGACTTTGAACCAAAAAAGTTAAAAAGAGACAAAGAAGGATATTACATAATGGTAAAAGCATCAATGCAACAAGAAGACCTAATGATCGTAAATATATACACTTAACACAGGAGCACCCAGATACACAAAGCAAGTTTTTAAAGACCTAAAGAGACTTAGATTCCCATACAATAATGGTAGCAGACTTTAACACTCAACTCTAAATATTAGACAGATAATTGAGAGAGAAAATTAACAAGGATATCCAGGACTTGAACTCAGATGTGGACCAAGCAAACCTAGTAGACATCTATGGAACTTTCTACACCACATCCACAGAATATACATTCTTCTAAGCACCACATCACACCTACTCTAAAATTGACCATATAATTGGAAGTAAATCACTCCTCAGCAAAAGCAAAAGAATGCAAATCATAACAAACAGTCTCTCAGACCACAGCTCAATCAAACTAAAACTCAGTATTAAGAAACTAACTCAGAAACACACAACTTCATGGAAACTGAACAACTGGCTTTTGAATGTTGACTGGGTAAACAATGAAATGAAGGCAATAATAAAGATTTTCTTAGAAACTAGCAAGAAAGAAAACACAATGTACCAGAATCTCTGGGACACATTTATATCAGTGTCTAGAGGAACATTTGTAGCAATAAATGACCACATAAGAAGCAAGGAAAGATCTACCATCGACACCCTATCATCAAAATTGCAAGAGCTAGAGGAGCAACATCAAAACAAACAAACAAACAAACAAACAAACAAACAAAAAAACCTCAAAAGCTAGCAAAAGACAAGAAATAACTAAGATCAGAGCAGAACTGAAGGAGATAGAGACACAAAACATCCTTTAAAAAATCAATAAATCCAGGAGCTGGTTTTTTGAAAAGATCAACAAAATAGACAGACCACTAGCCAGATTAATAAAAAAGAAAAGAGAGAAGAATCAAGTAGATGCCTTAAAAAAAAATAAAGGGGATATCACCAACAGTTCCACAAAAATACAAACTACCATCAGAGATTACTACAAAAAAGTCTATGCACATAAACCAGTAAGCCTGGAAGAAATGGATAGATTCCTGGACACTTGCATGTTCCCAAGCCTAACCCAGGAAGAAGTCAAAACCCTGAATAGACTAATAACAAGGGCTGAAGTTGAGGCTACAATTAATAGCCTATTAAAAAATAATAATAATGAATAAATAAATAAATAAATAAATAAAAACCCAGGTCCTGATGGGTTCACAGCCAAATTCTACCAGATATACAAAGATGATCTGGTACCACTCCTTCTGAAACTATTCCAAATAATCCAAAAAGAAAGAATCCTTCCCAAATCATTTTATGAAACCAACATCATCCTGATACCACAACCCGGTACAGATTCAACCAAAAAAAGAAAACTTCAGGCCAGTATCTATGATGAACATTGATGCAAAAATCTTCAATAGAATACTGGCAAACTGACTGCAACAGCATATCAAAAAGCTTACTCATCATGATCAAGTAGGCTTCATCCCAGGGATTCAAGGCTCGTTCAACATATGCAAGTCTATAAATGTAATCCACCAAATAAACAGAACCAAAGACAAAAACCACATAATTCTCTCAATAAATGCAGAGAAGTCCTTTGACAAAATTCAACAGCTCTTTATGCTAAAAACTCTCAATAAACTGGTATCAACAGAGTGTATCTCAAAATAATAATAACTATTTATGACAAACCCACAGCCAACATCATACTGAATGGACAAAAACTGGAAGCATTCACACTGAAATCTGGCACTAGACAAGGATGCCCTCTCTCACAACTCCTGTTCACTATAGTATTGGAAGTTATAGTCAGAGCAATCAGGCAAAAAGAAGAAATAAAGCGTATTCAATTAGGAAAGGAAGAAGTCGAATTGCCTCTATTTGAAAACGATACGATTGTATATTTAGAAGACACTATCGTCTCAGCCCAAAATCTCCTTAAACTGATAAGCAACTTCAGCAGCGTCTCAGGATACAAAATCAATGTGCAGAAATCACAAGAATTCCTATACACCAATGACAGACTTAAAGAGAGCCAAATCAAGAACAAACTGCCATTCACAATTGCTACAAAGATAATAAAATACCTAGGAATACAACTAACAAAGGATGTAAAGGACCTCTTCAAGGAGAACAACAAACCACTTCTCAAGGAAATAAGAGAGGACACAAACAGATGGAAAAACATTCCATGCTCACGGTTAGGAAGAATCAATATTGTGAAAATAGCCATACTGCTCAAAGTAATTGATAGGTTAAACACTATCCCCATCAAGCTACCTATGACCCTCTTCTCAGAACTAGAAAAAAACACCTTAAACTTCATATGGAACCAAAAGAAAGCCCGCATACCCAAGACAATTCTAAGTGAAAAGAATAAATCCTGAGGCATCATGCTGCCTGACTTCAAACTATACTTCAAGGCTACAGTAATCCAAATAGCATGGTACTGGTACCAAAACACAGATATAGACTAATGGAAAAGAACAGAGGCCTCCGAGGCAATGTCACACATCTACAACAATCTGATCTTTGACAAATCTGACAAAAACAAGCAATGGGAAAGGGATTCCCTGTTTAATAAATGGTGTTGGGAAAACTGGCTAGCCATGTGCAGGAAGCAGAAACTGGACCCCTTCCTGACACCTTACACTAAAATTAACTCCAGCTGGATTAAAGGCTTAAACATAAGACCTAACACCATAAAAATACCAGGAGAAAACCTAGGCAAAACCATTCAGGACATAGTCATCAGCAAGGACTTCATGACCAAAACACCAAAAGCAGTGGCAACATAAGCCAAAATAGACAAATGGGACCTAATTAAACTCCAGAACTTCTGTAGAGCAAAAGAAACTATTATTAGAGTGAACCAGCAACCAACAGAATGGGAAAAAATTTTGCGATCTACCCATCTGACAAAAGGCTAATATCCAGAATCTACAAAGAACTTAAACAGATTTACAGGCCAAAAAAAAAAAAAAAAAAAAAAACAATAACAACAACAACAACAAAACAAAACAAAACAAAACAAAAACCCATTCAAACGTGGACGTGGGTGAAGGATATGAACAGACACTTTTCAAAAGAAGACATTTATGAGGCCAAGAAACATATGGAAAAATGCTCACCACTGATCATTAGAGAAATGCAAATCAAAACCACATTGAGATACCATCTCACACCAGTTAGAATGGCGATCATTAAAAAATCTGGAGACAGCAGATGCTGGAGAGGATGTGGAGAAATAGGAACACTTTTACACTGTTGGTGGGAGTGTAAATTAGTTCAACTATTGTGGAAAACAGTGTGGCAATTCCTCAAGGACCTAGAAATAGAAATTCCATTTGACCCAGCAATCCCATTACTGGGTATATATCCAAAGGATTATAAATTATTCTATGAGAAAGATACATGCCCACGTATGTTCACTGCGGCACTGTTTACAATAGCAAAGACTTGGAACCAACCCAAATACCCATCGATGATAGACTGGACAAGGAAAATGTGGCATATATACACCATGGAATACTATGCAGCCATAAAAACACTATGAGTTTATGTCCTTTGTAGGGACATGGATGAATCCGTCATTCTCAGCAAACTGACACAATAACAGAAAATCAAATACTGCATGTTCTCCCTCATAGGCCAGAGCTGAACAATGAGAACACATGGACACAGGGAGGGGAGCATCACACACTGAGGTCTCTTGAGGGGGAATAGGTGATGGACAGCAGGGGGTAGGGAGGTTGGGGAGGGATAACATGGGGAGAAATGCCAGGTATAGGTGATGGAGGATGGAGGCAGCAAACCACCTTGCCATGTATGTACCTGTGCAAAAATCCTGCATGTTTTGTACATGTACTCCAGATCCTAAAGTGCAATAAAGTATATATTAAAAATGAACAAACAAAAAACATGTTACAGCAGATGAAGTGCATATGTTTCTCCTCTTCAGAAACCTTCTTTGATAGGCATCAAGGATGATTTGAAGCAGCCTAGTATCATCCAAGACTAATTTTAATCCAGCATTTTGCAGGAATATACATTCTATTATTTTATTTTTTTGAGACAGGGTCTCACTCTGTTGCCCATACTGGAGTACAATGGTGTGATCTGGGTTCACTGCAACCTCTCTGCCTTCCGGGTTTAAGTGATTCCCCAGCCTCAGCCTCCTGAGTAGCTGGGACCACAGGTGATAATCACCACGACCTGCTAATTTTTGTATTTTTAGTAGAGACAGGGTTTCACCATGTTGGCCAGGCTGGTTTGGTACTCCTGACCTCAAGCAATCCACCCGGGCCTCCCAGGGAATTCACGTTTTAAAAGATTAATTTAAAGATTAAAGGTGGAGAAGAAGACAGTATCATGTTCTGTCTTCTTAAGTGAAAATAGAAAGGCTGACTTTGGCCATTCCTTTATCTCAGGAAGTCCATTATTGAGAAAACTAATTGGCATAATGGCAGGCTCTTTGGTAAAAGGAAAAGTTAAAGTAACATTCATCTCTAGTCTACTCTAGACTTTATAGGAGAAGAATAATATTGACATGTTGCTGTCCAGGTATACACAGCAAGGTGGGGCCAGTGGAAGGGATTTAAGGCAGAACTTCAAGACAGGCAAAAAGAAATTTCACCTGCCTAATATCTTATATAACTTCACATACACACACACACACACACACACACACACACACACACACAAACACACACGTATGTATAAGGTTGGTCTGTCAGAGAGCAATGTGGGTTCTGTGGGGGGAAGGAAATTTCAGCCAGCAGCTCCAATATTAATAATTACAAACAACTCAGATTATACTCACACTATTCACAAATGTGTTTCAAGTTTCCATTAAGAAAACAAGTGAAAACATGTGTATGTCCTGATTTTACAGATATGTCACACAATGAGTCAATAGAGAACAGTAGCCTCAGATCACATGAAGATATTAGGTTGGATATAGGGAATATTTTCGATATTAAAAGAGACCTTGCCAATATTCCAAGAGACTCATTTTTCAGTGAAAAAAAAAAAAGCATGTGATAATAAATCTAACTACACCCTAAAGGTATTACCTGGCTATTTATAGTAACTATAGAAAATGAGTTACTGTACTTGAGTAATAAAACTAACTTTTCTGTATATTTGTATGTTATCACATATATTTTTAAAACATAATTCATAAAAAGCATCTGTACACTAGGAAGAACATAAGCCGTGATGTCTATTTCAAAGTTGTGAAAACATGCAATATAAAAAATTTATTTATAAATTAAATATAAATACAAATAAATACTTTCCATGGAAATACAGATAAATAGCAATGGTTTACTTCACTCAAGGTTTTTCAAATTTTAACGTAGTTTACAATTTTGGTGAAGAGTTAGGTAATTTTTCAATTATGTTTATAACACATCAAAAATAGTAAGAGGGAAAAGACACAGCAGTTAGACTGGTGTCAGTTCAGGTGAAGGCAGGTGAGACAAAGAAGGTCTTTATTTGCCCACACCCACAATGTAGAGCCCGAGGCATGGAGGTGCATGCTTGTGAGTCATTTTTGAGGATTTTATTACAGAAATTGAAAGTTGATATGTGTGATGTGTGTGCATATAATATAAAACAACAGATGTAGGTTTTCCAATATCTGACATCAAGATTTCCTGTAAACTACAGTAACTGAGATAGTATGCTGTTGACAGAAGAAATAATAAATACACCAGTGGAATGTCAAAGGAAGGAAATGAGGGGAAGGGAGGGGAGGGGAGGGAGGGAGGGAGGAAGGAGGGAGGGGGAAAAAGAAGGAAATAAAGTCTAACACACCCCACGCATCCTAGTGTCTGAAAGCACTATGATATGACTAGAGAGAACCATATTATATTCTACAGTTTCTGGTAGTAGGAGGAGGAGAGTGACTGTTCTCAACACGAAGAACAAATGTTTGAGTTGATGGATATGCTAACTACCCAGATCGGATCACTATACACAATATGTAGGAAACTTCATGGGCTCCATGAATATGCACAAATAGTATTTGACGTTTTAAAGAATAAAATCAACAAAAATAAAATTGTATACAGCAACCAAAAATTAACTCAAGGTGGATTAAAGTCTACTGTAAAAGATAACATTATAAAGCCATAGAGAAAAAAAATAAAACACATTTATTATTTGAGGGCAGGCCAAGTTTTCTTAGAAAAATCCCAGCACCTGGCCAGGGGTGGTGGCTCATGCCTATAATCCCAGCACTTTCGGAGGCTGAGGCGAGTGAATCACCTGAGGTCGGGAGTTTGAGTCCAGCCTGACTAACATGGTGAAACCCTGTCTTTATTAAAAAAAAAAAAGAAAGAAAGAAAGAATGAATGAATGAACGAAAAATCCCAGTAACCAATAGAAATCTTTAAAAGTTACAAAATTTTAAAATAACTTTATACGTATTAAAGAAAACCGTAACATTTCTGTTCCTTGAAAAGTATGGGTTTAGAAAATGAATAGGCAAGTCACAGACTTGGGGAATATAATTGCACAACATGCATTGAACAAAGGACTGGTACCTCATGTAAATATACCATATAAATAAATAAATATGTATGTATATACATCTCAAATACATGTGCTGTGAACATTTCACAAATGAAGAAAGTAAAGTTGAAATTGAATGACATCTTAAGACTTCATGGTTGGAAAGTGTCAAAACAGAACAAAAGGAATATGTGAAGTAGTTGAACTGACGCTTTTCAAACAGAAGCTGAGTGACTGTCCAGCGAACACATGAAAAAGTACTCCAATCACGGCCTGGCGCAGTGGCTCACGCCTGTACTCCCAGCACTTTAGAAGGCCGAGGTGGGCAGATCACCTGACGTCAGGAGTTCGAGACCAGTCTGACCCCATCTCTGCTAAAAATACAAAATTAACCGGGCATGGTGGCCCATGCCTGTAATCCCAGCTACTCGGGATGCTGAGGCAGGAAATCACTTGAACCCGGGAGGTGGGTGTTGCACGTGAGCTGAGATTGCGCCATTGCACTCCAGCCTGGGCTACAAAGCGAGACTCAGTCTCAAAAAAAAAAAAAAAGAAAAAAAAAAAGGTCGGGCGCGGTGGCTCACGCCTGTAATCCCAGCACTTTGGGAGGCTGAGGCGGGTGGATCACGAGGTCAAGAGATCGAGACCATCCTGGTCAACATGGTGAAACCCTGTCTTTACTAAAAATACAAAAAAATTAGCTGGGCATGGTGGTGTAGTCCCAGTTACTCAGGAGGCTGAGGCAGGAGAATTACCTGAACCCAGGAGGCGGAGGTTGCAGTGAGCCGAGGTCGTGCCATTGCACTCCAGCCTGGGTAACGAGTGAAACTGCGTCTCAAAAAAAAAAAAAAAAAAAAAAAAAGAAACAAAAAAGAAAAAGTGCTCCAATCACTAGCAATCAGTGAAATGCATATTAAACCCACGATTAAATATGCCCCCTTAGAAAACCTAGAAGAATAAAGATTTATAACACAAAATGTTGACAAGGATGTGCAGCAGGTGGAATGAACACATTGTTGGTGGGAGTGTATAACGGCACATGGCTTTGGAAAAGGCCTGGCAATTTCTTATAAATGAAACATACAACTAACCTATCACCTAGAAATGTAACTGACGTATTTACACAAGAAAAAGAAAATTACACACCCCCACCCCTGCCACACACACACACACACACACACACACACACACACCTTGTTCAAAAATGTCTGTAGAAACTGCATCCATAAGATCACAACTTGGAAATCGCCAAAGTCGTCTTCAGCACGGGAGGAAGAATTCTGGTTGTATTTACTCAATGCAGGATAAAAAAGGGATACGTTGCCAATACCCACAGCAACACTCATGGACGGCAGGTGTTTGGGTTTGAGGGCCTCCTCTTCCCCAGTCCGCGAGGGGCTGGTTTCAATGGCTCCAGGCCTCCATCTGGGTCAAATGTACGGTTCTTTGTCTGGGTTTCCCGCTCCTGCTAGGTAGAGAAAGCCAGGAGGGGCTCCTTTGTTCCAAAAATCTCTTGGAAAGCTCTGGGAGGAGGGGGTCTGTCACTCAGGGCTGTGGCCTAAGTAGCCAATCAGAGTCAAAGATCAGAGTCAAAGATGACTCATTCCAGAGGGAGTTTGAAAGAACTCCTCTCATTGGATGAGAACATGAACGGGGCGCGAATAACTCAAGGGTTAAAATTCACCTGCTTCTTACCTGAATGGATCGCAGGCTCTGGGATCCCCTCCTACAACCGCGTGGGAGCTGCCTCTCTCTCGTTCTCTCTCTCTCTCTCTCTCTCTCTCTCTCTCTCTCTCTCTCTCTCTTTCCCTCTCTCCTCTCTCTCTCTCTCTGTCTCTGTCTAATAAATTGCTCACCCACAAAACCCTTTAAGTTCACAATGTTTATTCCAGCGGTAAGCTCACTGAGCCTCCGGGGACCCTTTCCCCATTCTTCAGGGTAAGAGAGACCAAGAACTTCTTCGGAACTGGGAGCTGGGGATGCTCCCCCATGACAGTTTCATTTTTCATGAGAATTTTTGACAGGTGGACTTAAAATTTACAAATCCATCAAGCTTACTCTTGGAAGGTCCTCTGCATTCCTGCTGTAGATACATATTCTTTTAATTACTTCCAGTTCTGTGGCTTTTCACTTTAAAAACTCATCTGTGATATGGTGAGTGCTTTCAGGAAAGATTTTTATTTCACGTTTTTTCAAATAATGAATTTTCTCAGCATCATTATGAAGTATCTCCTTTCCCACATATTTGTAATAATGTTTTTACAGAATCCCCATCCACTAAGTTTGTTGTTGGCCTGTTTTGCTCTATCCGATGTTAAACTTTTTTTTTTTTTTTCTTGAAACCGAGTCTCACTCTGTTGCCTAAACTGGAGTGCAGTGGTGTGATCTCTGCTCACTGCATCCTCCACCTCCCAAGCTCAAGTGATTCTCCTGCCTCAGCCTCCCAAGTAGCTGGGACTACACGCATGAACTACCAGGCTAACTTTTATATTATTAATAGAGACAGTTTCACCATGTTGGCCAGGCTGGTCTTGAACTCCTGACCTCAAGTGATCCACCTGCCTTGACCTCCCAAAGGGCTAGGATTACAGACGTGAGCCACCACCCCAGCTGGTTAATATGATGTTTAACTGTGGTCATTGCAGTGTTTACCTAACATGTAATGCACCATCTTCTACTTGTGTTAACACTGTACTGCAGCTGGGCGAGGTGGCTCACACCTGTAATCTCAGTACTTTGGGAAGCTACGACAGGCAGATTCCCTGAGGTCAGGAGTTCGAATCCAAGCTACTCGGGAGGCTGATGCAGGAGAATTGCTTGAATCTGGGAGGTAAAGCCTGCTGTGAGCTGAGATGGCTCTGCTGCACTCCAGCCTGGGCAACAAGAGCAAAACTATGTCTTAAAAAAAGAAGAAAGAAAACACTGTACTAAACTGTATATTTTCAGATTAATGAACAGCTGCAGTCTTTTTTTATATACATATTTTTTAGTAACTGTATTTTCCTGTTACTATCTTCTAAAAGATATCAGCTTTGTTAAAACTGCTGAGAAAAGAGGATTAAAATACAATAGCTTGATTCCAGGGAGGTTTTTAACTCACTGAAACTCAGTACTACAGACCTGATCTTATACCTCTTTAGCCATGCAGACGTTTAATAGAATGTAATGTAAACATTTAAAAGTAGAGAAAAGTTTATGGCTGGGGAGGATGCAGAGATTCTAATTTTCTAATGACTTTGTAGAGAAAAAAAGTCAGTTACTTTAATTTTCACAGCTACAATGTATCTTAGAGTCACCTAGTTCAAAATCTTCATTTTCCTGATAGGGTAATGGAGGTGAAGATGTGAAGCCATTTGTCCAGTGTCACACGTCTTCCACGTGGACAGGTCTTCTTACTGTCATATCCAAGAAATCCATATATCGTAATACGGTTTTGTCTAGGAATCTTATATGTAAGGGCTGGGCAATTCTGACATGCTTTTAGAATAAACGTAACAGAACAAAGTCTAAGCCACAAAGGAGAGCAATTAGAATGCAAACAGGTTTGATCTGTCCAAAAGAAGGCACTTTAAAGGAAGCATGTGCTCATTAACCACATCATTTGCTAGCTAGGCCGCCAGAGCCCCAGTCCCCACCGTGCCAGCCCCAAGCTCAGTGCCAACAGCAGCCCCTCTGATGATGAAAGCAGCTGAGCCCCGACAACCCAGCGGCAGTCTCATTGTCGAGGATCTGGAGAGGGAGGAGAGACACAGACATCCCATCATCTTAAAATGCAGACTGAGTAATCCTGAGAAACAATTGTTCAGGAGGTGAACTTCTACATCTCCAGGGCTGTGCCACCGAGGAGAACTTCTTTGTCAAAGAAAAGTGCACATAAAGCGGGTGGGAAATGGCACACTCGGGAGAAAATTGTCACATTTCTTTAGAGGAGACTTCAAGAAAATAATTTTCGTGGGGAGAGCTTTGCCACACAAGAGGACGCGCAGCTTCAAAATGCCAGATTTAACGTGCAGTTTAAAAGCTTCCGAAGGGGCACTGGGAGCTTGTGATGCCACTTGCAGACGCACTGTTACTTTTGGGGTAAAAAACAGTTTTCCTCCTGTCATTGGAAATAAAAGTACTTTAGCTTAGCTACTAAAACCACAAATATTTTCATATACAGTATGTGTGTGTGTGTGTGTGTGTGTAAAATTTTACTTATACACACTATTTTTATAACCATAACAAAAATTATGCACTATATCGGCAACAGTATAGGCAACACATTTCTTAGCTTGTTTTTCTTATAGTCCTTAAAAATCGTTTTCGCTTTTACATGCTAAATTAATTCTGCTCTGTAGAGCAATGATTGTAGTCCTAATTTTACAGATGACATAACTGAGGCTCATCAGACCTTGTTAGTCTCGGGAACCTCATCCCTCCGTTTGTCTTTGGTTTGTCTGATCTGTTCAGTATACAATGGGTCTTTAAAAAAGTCAGCACCTTCATGGCTGCAGGAGTAGAAATAACGATACGTCCAGCCTAAGTAACCGTGTAGCTGTGTGGATTTAAGGCATCCTTACTAAGGACAGCCTCCTAGAGCGGAGGGGAATATTATGGGGAAATTAACTCCCAATCTTATATTCTCCTCAGTTTTTGGTCCAGACTTCAGGCTGACTCTGAATAACTTCTTTAGTGGGTGGAAAACAAAGCAGAAATAGAAACTGCATTCCCAATTCCAGGATTCCTTTACCTTCTCCGTACTGAACCACACATAATGCCCAGGGATTCCAGGTTATTCTAGGGTTTTTTATACTGGATTATCTTCAGGTTGGAAGGTTTGTAAAAATCCAAAGTTTGTAGATCACTAGGTTTTATATTACAGGTGAAATAAAATGCAAAGTTTGTAAGGGTTACAGTATGAATAAGGCTCTAGAATTATGTAATATTATATACATATTTCTATGTACATCTAATTGTATATATACACATAAATACATGGATGTGGGGTGTGTGTGTGTGTGTATGTACTCATATGTCATGACCCTCAAATCTTATAAGCATTCACCCACAGAAATGAACACTTGAGTCCGTTAATTACTTTGTCTGATCCTGGTAGTCACTGGGCTTGTTGCTTCCCAGGGTCTCAATACCTGCAAAACCACTCCAGTTTCATCAAAGAGAAGATATTCGTATGGATCACTAATTGACCCATGATTCTAGGATCCCAGATTAATTGGTCAGCATGGAGAGGAATATAGTGCTTGTGAGCATGCCCATAAACTAGGAATGTATTTCCACCTGATTTATGGACTAAACAGCTCTTTTTTTATGTGACTTTACATGATTATCTTGTGACTACTGGCATAAGGATGACTAAATGATAATCACATCGAAATTAAAAATAAGCCAATTTTTAATTTCTATAATCCAATTTTTGGATAGAAGTTCCCTTTCTTATTTTCTTTCTCTCGCTCCTTCTCTCTTTCGCTCTTGCTTCTCTTTCTTTTCTCTCCTTCTTTCCTTCCTTCCTTCCGTTCTTCCTTCTTTTGTCTTTCTGTCTTTGTCTCTTTCTCTGTCTCTCCCTCTCCCTCTTTCTTTTCTCTTTCTTTTCTTTTCTTTTTTTTTCTTTTTTTCTTTTCTTTTTTTTTTTTTTTTTTGAGAAAAGATCTCACTATGTGGCCCAGGCTGGAGCACTGGTTTTTCACGGTCAGTATTCTACTAGTGATCACCTCGGGAGTTTGGGCTTTCTCAGTTTCGAATCTGGGCCAGTTCACCTCTCCTTAGGCAACCCGGTGGCCCCCTGCTCCCGGGAAGTCATCATATTGACGTTGAACTTAGTACAAGTACCCGATCAGCATAATATGCTACAGCCCAGAACTCCTGGGCTCAAGCGATCCTCCTGCTTCAGTCTCCAGAGTAGCTGGGACCACAAGGGCATGCCTCCATAACTGGTACCATCAGGACTTTCTTTTTAATCCTAAAATATTCTTATAGTGAACAACTAATATGAAAGTGATTTATTAATATGATTCATTCATATGACAAGTTTCATAAAGTTGTTGCAATGTGAGTTAACAGATTCTGTAGTTTTTACAACATCTCTAAGTATGAGCACGAATTTTATCTACATAATGACCATATGACTGTTACTCAGAACGTTTTACTAGTAATAATATTTAAAAACTGTGTACATACTTTAACACAATGTGAAATAGAGCATGTGTACTAATTTCTATATGCCTCATTTCTGTTAGATCAAAGAGACATGTAACTACTTCTAGTATTTCACAAATGAAAAAAGTGAAGCTGAAATTGTATAACACCTTAAGACTTCATGGTCGGCAAGTGTCAAAGCCAGGGATTGAACTTGAGTCTTATTGGTTCTCTTACAGGACTCTTTATACCAAATAAGATGTTCTTTATTCAGCAAAATGATGTAACATGATCAGAGCTCTGTTATAAAGTAGTGACTAAGTCTCTTGTGTTGACGTAAAGCTAAAATAAGACACAATGAAATAATGTTATGAAGTTTCAGATGTCATCTTACTAGGATTAAAATAATCCTGTGTAATGTATAACCCTTTTCAAATCATAAGTCATCAACTACCAAGTACCCATGTCTCATAAACAATGAGCATCGCCCCTATTCTGTGCGTTAATCAGTTTAGGGTTCTTTTTCCAAATGGACCTCAGCTGTGTTAGTCAGGGGAACATTAGCTAAAATAAAAAGCGAAACTCGACACTGTTTGTAAAACAACAACAGCAGCTTATGTTTTGTCCCAGATTGCAACGCGGCATCCTGAAGACGCTGGTGACAGGTGGCTTTTGTAGCCATGGCAAGCTCATGTCCCAGGTTCTGCCGTACCCTCAGCCCTCATTGCCATCGCATGCTACTTCTGGAAGAAGAGAGAGATGAGAGGAGAGAAGAAGAGACAAGAAAGGCTTTCTCCCAGAAGATACAGACATTAAATTCACTCTCTCACCTTCCGTTGGTGAGAACTGGTCACGCAACTATGAAGAGACACAAGCAGCTGGGGAAATATAGTCCCAGTGCTTCCTGGCATTAGTCCTATTTTATAAAAGGGGAACACTCAACTTTCTGGATTTCTGATCTTGCAGGCTGTATCAATGTTTCCTTGCATTTGATCAGATCACGAATATCTTCAAGGTTCTAAAACCCTATTTCACACAGAGAAATTAATTTATTCTGTTCTAAAGCAGTGCCATGGATGGGAAGTGTGTACAATGAAAACCTTAGAGGACCAGGGTTCAAAACACATCTTTGTCTTGAAAGTTGTCTTAATGTTGACATGGCATTGAAGTCTGCACCTTCACTTCCTCCAAGAATTATTTGACATGGGGGTAATTCCAGGGAAGGAGCGTAGACATATGTCTGATAACAGCTCACTCACGTAACAGCATAGAAAACATTACTTCATTCACTATCTCACGGATTCCTCAAATACTAGGAAGAGTGGCTGATTAAGAAGTGTTTTACAGCGAGCAATGTTCTGTGAATATGAAGAGAAGCTGTATGTGTGTGGTGGTCATTCTGATCCTGCCTGTGATTTTAAGGAGGAAAATTCTGTGTAGTCCAAGCCCTTTTTGACAGATATTTAGGGGGACCAGGTGATGTGATAATTTTTATTAAAAACTGATTGTGCAACAGGATGATTGCTTGGCATTCTGTATGCCCTAACTTAATTTATCTAAAAGTTTTATAAAATGGGAATGGCATTCCCCTGTTATCAAAAAAGAACTTAAAACTCAGGAGAAAATGATGCTAGGATTCAAACATTGGTCTCTCTGGGGGAAACCACTGTTCTCTATCATGCCAAAATGCTCACCTCAAAACAGTCTTCTTCTGATGCAAGCTGATGTTAAGGTTTGTTAGAGCCAGCTTTTAAAAATGACCCTGACTGGCTGGGCGCGGTGGCTCAAGCCTGTAATCCCAGCACTTTGGGAGGCCGAGGCAGGTGGATCACGAGGTCAAGAGATTGATACCATCCTGGTCAGCATGGTGAAACCCCGTCTCTACTAAAGATACAAAAAATTAGCTGGGCATGGTGGCATGTGCCTGTGGTCCCAGCTACTCAGGAGGCTGAGGCAGGAGAATTGCTTGAACCCAGGAGGCGGAGGTTGCGGTGAGCCGAGATCATGCCATTGCACTCCAGCCTGGGTAACAATAGCGAAACTCCGTCTCAAAAAAAAAAAAAAAAAAAAAAAGACCCTGACTGCCACTGACGGCAGCCGGGCTAAATGTCTTGGGAATCTCTCCTCCTCCTTCAGCCTGTGCTTACACCCGTGAAGAATTTCTCCTGGTGAGAGTGATGTACACACCGGCCACCTGAACAACCTTTCCTCCTCTGCTCACTATTCTCCCTGCATAGGGTTTGGGTTTTTTTTTTTTTTTTTTTTTTTTTTTTTTTTTAAGAGGTGCGTTCTTAAGTTATCACTTCTATAATCCTGTGAGTCTCCTCATTCATTATACTGGGGTGGGAGGAAGGCTGAATATGAGCGCAGATATACGGTTTTTATTTAATCAGATAATGAAAAGAATGCATTTTAGGACATAGCACATATTATTGTGACTCAAATTGCTTACGCTATTTCATGTTTTTATAAGTTACCATCTAATTTGCCATGATAATTCAAAGTAACTTCATTTTCCCTGGTGGGGTACTGAAAATTACTGTAACTTATAATTTTATGGTAATTATACTGAGAACCCACATAATTAGCATAGCAAGATCAGTGTTCTATTTATTTTTCCAAATGAGTCACACACCCCTGGTAGGGGAAACTCGCTGTGTAGGTTTAGAGTTTCAGGTGCTATCTGCAGTTGCCTGGCATCTCATCATCATCACCTGATTTCTCCATAGCTCCCCCTCTGAAATATTCTCCCCGACCACCTTGAGGAAAGATCTTAGTTTAAAATAGATTAATTTTGAAAATATAGTATGCTTAGAACACATGCTCTATTTACATGGAATGAAAAGAAGCTTATGGCACCTGCAGCATTTGCACTTACTTGGTCTCAAGTTTCTGTGCATACTATGTACTTACTCAATAAACTGCTTCCATTCATAGCACAAGAATTACCGGCCCTCTGCCCTCCATCCAAATGTGTGGTGCCCACCAAAAGCTCCTCAGTCAGGAAATAGGATGTCTATCCTCCCCGTTACAGTTTTATAACAGCTGTAGGTTGGACCTTTTTACTGCTTCTAGTCCTCTCCAGTCCCGTGTGAATGCCTTCATTCAGGTGCTCATTATTTCTGCTTTATTCAAAGTCTCCTTGAAAACAGGAGGACTTGCAGAGATAATCACCTCATTCTTCATGCCCTAGACCAGGCGTCCCCAAACTAAGGCCATTTATCCGGCCCCCCCGCTGCACTTCAGGAAGGGGCACCTCTTTCATTGGTGGTCAGTGAGAGGAGCACAATATGTGGCGGCCCTCCAACGGTCTGAGGGACAGTGAACTGGCCCCCTGTGTAAAAAGTCTGGGGACGCCTGCCCTAGACATACCTCTACATAGCTTTAGAATAACAACAACCCGAGAACACTTTGGCAAACATATGAGCAGCAGGAGCTTTCCTAGTCTGCGAATGTGGATCTGAATTATGACTGGCATTTAGGAGAGACATTTGGCAAAATTGAGAGAAATGGAAGACGATTATATCCTACAGCCAGATTAGTCAACTTTTGTTACATTATTAGGAGTAATACTCAGACGTAAAAAAGTGAATTGCACAAGAAAAAAAATGCATACAAAAGTTCACTGCGATATTGTTTATAATATCAAAAAGAAAGAAAGAAAGAAACAATCCAAGTTCCTTCAACAGGAGAATACATAATTAAATTGGCATTTTATACAAAGCAATTGTGAACACATGCTACAAGACGTAAATTATAAATTACTGTGTCAATACTGGTAATCTCCAAAACATACTATGGAACAAGGAAAATTGAGCTTCCGAGAATAATAAAATTCAAATACTTCTAAAGCAAAATCAAGAACTATTTTTGAATAAAGTATCCAGAACATTTACTGAGCAGTTCCTCTGTTCCTGACATTGTTTCAAGTACTTTGCTCTTGGAAAGAAAAAACATGAAATTCATGAAGATATTTGCCTATGGTAAGGGAGTTTATGGTGGAGACAGTAAGAAACCGGTTCTGAGAAGGGGCCTCAGCTTTAATTGTAGTCCTTTTTTTCTTTCTAAAGGTATCTGCAGGCTGGGTGTGGTGGCTCATGCCTGTAATCCCAACGCCTTGGGAGGCCACCGTGGGCAGATCACCTGAGGTCAGGAGTTCAAGACCAGCCTGGTCAACCTAGTGAAACCCCATCTCTACTAAAAATACAAAAATTAGCTGGACACGGTGGTATGTGCCTATAATCCCAGCTATTTGGGAGGATGAGGCAGGAGAATTGCTTGAACCAGGGAGGCAGATGTTGCACCGAGCTGAGATAGCACCATTGCACTCCAGCCTGGGTGACAGAGTGAGACATCTCAAAAATAAAACAAAATTTTTTTTAGAAACAATGTATCTGCAGCAAGAAGAAAATTTTGCCCATGCTTTCCCAGTGCTTTTGTATTCATCTAACACCTTTGCAGTCTCAGAATTTACATTTCCGCCACTGCTTTCTGAGGAAATTTTCGAAGATTAGTCTTTTTTCAGATGTTAAAGGTTGCTTGCTGCTCCCTGAGTAAAAACAACACTTGCGATAAGATGCACAAATACAAACAATCTTGAGCATAATCAAGAATTAAGAAACAATAAAAGTGTGGCATTCTCATATTTACTTATAAACAGTTTGCAAAAGCGAAAACACATAAGCAAGCAAAAAACTGCCTGTGGGTGAATTATTAGACCATTGATTGTACATAAAGAGCAAAAGAAATTTTCAATCATTTTTCATAAACAATAAGTTCCTCAACTTTTTCATCACTTTGAAAAAAAGAAATTCCCCAAGCGCCCCTTCTAACTGTAAGTGCAGTTATTGAAACATAGAACAGTAATATCTAATTGGGTTATATAATACATGTTAAATCAAAATACGGAATTGTGGACTTCTGCTTCCCTGAGCAATCAGTGTTATGAAAATTACTTTCCTATAGTAAACAACTAGTCAACTACACGGAATATTCCAAATGACTGTTTTTATAAATAAGGCTCCAGGCAAAACAGGGTTGTGATTCTTAGGAGGAATCAATGAGAAAAATCCTATGTCAGCCCCAGCTTAAGGTTAAGAAACAATTGCTAAATCAAAATGCATAAAAACAAACCAAACTCAGTCCGGACCATTAATTCCACAGAGTTGATGGGACAGGAATTAGAGCGGACTGAGGCTGAGATGGGTGAATTTTATGAAGCAGAACCCCAGATGGGAGGCATCTGGACAGAGACAGAACATCAAAGGTCTGAAGAGGGTCTTTGGAAATTTTTATTTGAATACCAAATTCTGCAGGTATGAGGTGAAGCTCAATGATACTATGAAAAGAAAGAAGAAAAGAAGTGGGTTGAATAACTCTCGGGTCCCACAGAAAACTGAAAGTAGTTTACATTCCTTCCAGACAAACTGTAGGTATCAGCATACACAAAACATTTGGTAGAATCCTCCTAAGGATAGCAGTGGGCAGCATGAACTCAAGGGTGAAGAAAGCTCCAGTATGGACCACATGAAGCTTCAAAGCAAGCACTGAGCGAGTCAAAGTGATTCTAAGTCCCTAAATAGAATACCAGAACAAAGTTCAATGTCATTAAAAAATAGAACAAAACTCAACATCCAGCAATGTAAAATCACCATGTCTGTCATTCTGTAAGCTATTGCCAGGCATATAAAGATGCAGAAACATGTAATCCCTCATCAGGAGACAAATATGAAATAAAAATAGACACGGAAATGATGAAATCAGTAGACACGGTAGTTTATAAAATTATTACAAATGTGTTCCACATGGTCACAAATGCAGAAGAAAACATTAACATAATGAAGAAAAACAATACAAAATATTTTAATAATCTAAATGGAACTTCTGACAATAAACATTTAGTATCTAAAATGAAAAGTACATCGGATATGATTAACCCCAGTTAGAAACTCAAACTCAAATGTGAGTGAATTTGAAGAGATAGCAATAGAAACTCTCAAAAATAAAATACATGGGGGGAAAGAATGATGAAAGAAAAACAAATAGAATATCACTGACCATAGAACAATAACAGTCAAAAATACATGCGATTTTAATCTTCAAAGGAAGCAGGAACAGGAAAAAGTATTTTAAAAAATGATAGTTGAAAACATTTCATCGTTGACAGACAGCATAATACTACAGATCCAAGAATTTCCACACCCTCAAGCACAAAAAAAAACATTAAAAGTCACACAAAGAGACAACCAATTTGCTGTATATCAGTGATAAAGATGACAATCTAATAGGTGAAAAGAGAAGGGGAAAAAGACAAGTTACTTTTAGACAATGGTAAGAATTATCACACACTTCTCCGAGAAACTTTGCCTGCCAACAAACAATGAATATTTTAAAAATACTGAAAGACAAAGACTGTCAACTTAAATCCCCACGCAAAGTGAAAACATATTTTCAAAATGAAACCCAAATAAAGACATTTTTCACGAAGTAAAGCTGAGAGAATTAATAACCAGTAAGTGTATTATAATAATATTAAAGGACATTCTACAGGCAAGAAGAAAATATTTAACAGATGAGAAGTTGGAACTAAACAAAACATTATAAATGTTGCATATGTAGCTAAACATAAAAGGCATTTCTTCCCAGTTTTGAAACTCCTAGAAGATAACCGAATATTGAATAGGAAAATATGATCGATGTTTTGTGAGGTTTAAAACATGTAAAAGTAGAATATGTGAAAAAGTTACAAAATGTATGAAAATATAAAAATGTAAATGTGTTATTTATTGTAAAATTCTTGCTATCTATGTAAAATGATATAATGCTACTTGATAATAAACTGTGATTGATTACACAGATGTATTACAGCTCCTATAGCAGTCATTATAAGAAGCTGAAATAGGATGCAAGAACAATTATAACTAAATAACTAATGGTGAAGGAGAAAAATAAAATATGCTCAATCTTGAGGACTAATGTCTGACTGTCGTATCTTGCCCAAATTCCTATCTAAGAAGAATCAGGCCCTACAAACCATGAATTCTCATCGGATGAGTTTCCTTTAATCCTACATATCGTGACTTACTTTCCAATCTGACTCCGGCATAATGTTAGGTGACAAAGAAGAAAGCCAAAATATTTTACCCCAAAAGATGCTTCTTTGCCATATCTTGAAATGGCCCTGCAAAACTGTCTCCATTTGTGGGTGAAAACTTGCATGTGTAAAAAATCTCTATTAACATAGGCAGATCTTTTTTTCCAGGTGTTCCTGTCCTAAAGAGATTAACTAACAGTCTAGCACCTTTTAAAGATCTAAATAAGAAACACTTGTCATCAATTGTCTCTAAGGGAAGCCACTGTAAGACTTCAGAAGCATTTTGGTCTCCACAATCTTTTATCTTAACCTGAACATTTTCTTTCTAACGATACCAGGTCTTTAGACAGCCAATTGTCAACCAGAAAATGTTTAAACTTACCTATAGCGGGGCCGGCACGGTGGCTCCTGCTTGTAATCCCAGCCCTTTGGGAGGGCGAGGTGGGCGATTCACCTAAAACAGTGAAACCCGGTCTTTACTAAAAATAAAAAAAAAATAGCCGGGTGTGGTGGAGGGTGCCTGTAGTCCCTTCCAGCTCTTTGGGAGGCTGAGGCAGGAGAATTGCTTGAACCCAGGCGGTGGAGGTTGCAGTGAGCAGAGATCATGCCACTGTATTCTAGCCTGGGTGACAGAGCGAGACTCCAACTCAAAAAAAAAAAAAAAAAGAAAAGAAAAGAAAAGAAAAAAAAAAATTACTTCTAGCCTGGAAGGCCCCACCTGGCTGTAAGTTGTCCCAGCTTTCTGGACCAAACCAATGTATTTTGTTTTTTTCTTTTTTTTTCTAAGTCAAGAGTCTCACTTTGTTGCCCAGGCTGGAGTGCAGTGGCACCATCTCGACTCACTGCAGTCTCCGCCTCCAGGTTCAAGCCATTCTCCTGCCTCAGTCTCCTGAGTAGCTGAGACTACAGGCACCTGTCACCACGCCCAGCTAATTCTATTTTTGTAGTTTTTGGTAGAGACGGTTTTCACCATGTTGGCCAGGATGTTCTCCATCTCTTGGCCTCGTGATCCAGCAGCCTCAGCCTCCCAAAGTGCTGGGATTATAGGCATGAGCCGTCTCGTCCAGCCTGTGTTTCTTAACTGTATTTGACTGCTGTCTCATGCCTCTCCAAAATGTATAAAACCAAGCTGAAGTCTGACCACCTGAGGTATATATTCTCAGGACTTCCTGTGGCTGTGTCACTGGCCTTTGTCCATATTTGGTCAGAACAAATCTCTTTAAATATTTCACAGAGCTTGATTCTTTTCAATGACAATCTATTAAAAAAATTAGGGAAAGAGAAAAAAATTAAAACGTGCAAAAATAGAAAACAAAGAGCAAAATGGTAAAATTGACTCATTCACATAAATAGTTAACATTCAATATAGAAGGTCTAAACAACCAATGATTCCAGATTGCATAAAAAGGCATGCCTTAACTATGTGCTATTTTCAAGGAACTGACTTCCATATTAAGCCATAGTAGGTTAAAAGTGGAATCATGGACAGTTACATAAAACTGAAGTGGCTCAATTATCTGAGAGCCCCTTTCTCTGCCTTTATTCTACACTTTCAGGTAGAAACCAAAGTCATGACATTGTAGTGTATCACCTTTTCAGGATTTATCTGTTAAATGACTTGTACCTGGGCTATATGAGGTTTCTTGCAAATTGATCATGAAAAGGCAGATAACAACATTAAAATAGTAATCATTTTAATCTCTTGCTGGTCCACTGGCTAAAGCAGCAGACACATGGCCAGGCGATGTTTCTTAGTTTTGAGTTCTACAGAAATCAAATCTGATTTTAGGGTGAGAGCATTCCGTCTTGGTAATCAGGAACTCTACTCCAGGACTGTCTGCTTTTGTAGGTTCGGGAAACCTGAATTGTGGGAATGGGTCACTAGATGTGGCTGCCACATGGCAGGCTAGTTGGCTCTCACTGCCACAAAGAACTGGTGTTCAGCTGCAAGCATCTAGCTATTGATGAATTCCAGGTCTAAAACCTATGGGATGTGACGTTATACTCTTTTGTGTCAGTTTTTAGACACTAAATACAGGGTGGATTTTAGAACCTGGTCATTCTATGAGCATGAATAAAGCCTCTATAAGCATTCCTGGATAGGTGTTACTGTGAGGATAATTTTTAATCTTATTTGGATAAAAAGCTATGAGTGCTATCAATGGGTCATATGGTAAACATATTTCTAAGTTCCTAACTTTATAGGTCACTGCTAAACTATATTCTAAAATGGGTGAGCCATTTTTTATTCTTCCAACAAGGTATGAGAATTCCAGTTGCTATGTATACTTGACTTGTTATTTTGCTTGTAAAGCCATGTTACTATGTGTATAGCAATATCTTACTGTATTTTAAATCTAAATTTCTTTCCCTTATGATTAATTCTTTTCCCTTATGATTAATCTTATTGAATATCTTTTCATGTAAGCTTTTGATATTTGTATACCTGTTTTGATGCAAAGACTTTTAATATTTTTTATTGAATTAATTTGTTTTTGCATAATTAATTGCATTATGAGATTTTTTTATACCACATAGAGATCTTTTTTTATATTTCTTTAGCAAACATATTCTTCTCATCTGTGCTTTCTCTTCCAATATTTTAAATATTGTCTTTCAAACAGTAGGTCTTTTGATTACATTATCTATCATTCTATCTCTCTATCTATATAATTTTATTTTAAAAAAAACTTTGCCTAACATAAAGTCACAAAGTTTTTTTCTATCTTTGTTTTTAGAATTTTTTATATTTACATCTTTGACAATTTTGGTTAAACTGTTTACATGGTGCAAAATAGAAATGAGAATTCATTGGTTTTGCATACTTACACAAATCCTATGGGTAAAATATGAAATCACAGAGACAATTAGAAGTACTTTGACTTGAATGAAAATAAAAGCACAGCATATTAGATTTACAGAACACAGTTAAAGCACTCCTTAGAGGGAAATGAGTTTCATTTCGTGTATATTAGAAAAGATTTTAAAATTAATGACTTAACTTTCAATCTTACATAACAAGAATAAAAGACAAATTCAACACAGAACAAGTCCAGTTGTGAAATTAATGAAGAGGAATGATCAGTGGGATGTAAAATTAAAAAAAAAAAAAAAATCAGGAAAAGGAATCGTTAAAAAAACCGGTGCTTTAAAAATCGATAGCATTGATTAACCAACAGCCTGACCGATAAAGAACAGAGAAAAGACACAAATTATAAACATCATGAAGAGAGCTTATCACTGCCTACTCGACAGACAGTAAAAATACAATGTAGGGATATTACTATTAACTCTATGCACCCAAAATTGAAAAACTTTATACAATACATACATTTATATTGAAACATCTAAACTGCTAAAGCTCAGTCAAAAGAAAATAGATAGTTTGAATAGTCTTAAATGTATTAAATAAATGAAATCTTATTTAAAAGTTATGTTATTGCCAACACAATCTAAGAAGGACCTTTTCTAGAAGTTGGCAGATTAGTTTGTAAATTTCAAGAATATAAAATTGCCAAAACAATTTTGCAAGAAGAGTATGTTTTGAAACTTACAGTTACACTTTACACTCTCTCAAGACTTAGTATAATGACATAACAATCAAAATAATGTAATGTTGGTATAAGGTCAACTACATGGGTTAATAGAGAAATCAAGAGAATTTAGCAACTGCTTCACAGAAAGATGGCATCTAGGCAATTCAGTGGGGAAAGGAAAGTTTTTGACTATTACTTAACTCTATACTAAAAAATAATTCATAGAATTTAAAATGTATCTTTGACCTACATAAAAAAAGCTAGAACTGGCCAGGCATGGTGGCTCAATGTCTATAATCCCAGCACTTTAAGAGGCCGAGGTGGGAGGATCACCTGAGGTCACAAGTTTGAGATCAGCCTGGCCAGCCTCCATAACTACAGAAGAATAATTATCAAGATTGCAAAGTGACTACTTTTGAAGATGTAGGAAGAAGATGCACGCAAGAAATATGAGAGCCTCCAAAGGCTGGCAAAGACAAGGATGATGAGTCTCCCTTAGGGCTTACAGAAAGGCATGCAGCCTACCCAGATTTTAATTTTATAGCAAAGGTACTGTGTCAGACTTTTGAGCTACAGAACTTCAAGATAATACATTTGTGTTGGTTTTAGAATTAAGTTTATGGTAATTTGTTACAGCAACAATATTGTGTTAGATGCCAAAGGTGAACATTTATATGAAGCTCAGGATAATCCTTGGTTAAAGAGATCAGAAGAATGAGTTTAACACAGTGAGAATTTTCTGCAAGAGAGCAGAAAGAAACTTTAATAATTGATATGAATATTCTAGATCTTAACAAGGTGGTAGTTACATGGACATACAAATTTACCACAATTTAAGTTTACACATAGTATCTGTGCATTTCACCACATATACATTTTCCCAGACAAAAAAAAAAAAAAAAAAAAAAAAAAAGACCAAGAAGCATATACAGGAAAAAGCATGTGAATTACTGTTCACGTTTCATCAGAAACTGGACCAGCATATTTAAATTGATGAAACAGCGAAGAGAGTATCAACTCTGATTTACATACCCAGCAAAAATATCCTTACATTGTGAAGATAAAATATTTTTTAAAAACATTGCCAAGCAATTGTAGATTTAGAGTCCATCTCAGCAGAGATAGAGTTGTCACTAGAAAGGTCCAAAGAAATATTTAGGCTGAATAGACAAGAAAACAGATGGAAAAATCAAAACTTCTAGGAGGAATGAGAAGTACCAGAAACAAAAAATAAAGAAGAAAATTATTTAGTGAAAAATATATATGAAATATTAAGTAGAAACAGGACACTTCACAGTCTCTATTCTCAACTCTTTGGGGTGAGATTACAAAGAACATTCACTGACTTTTAAAAAGTGAATGGATTTATAGATAAGAGATAATGTGTGATTATATATGTACAATTTTTTCGATTGGAAAAATATAAACTTCACAATAATCAAGGGTTATGTCAAGGAGACACTGAAAGAATCCCCGATTCCAAAGTTGGAATATTTGACCAACAAAAATAAAGTCATACTGGGTTGCAATTTAAAGTATAAAATAAATACCCCAGCCTTGCCGACATGGTGAAACCCCGTCTCTACTAAAAATACAAAGCATAGCAGGGCATGGTGGCAGGCGCCTGTAATCACAGCCACTCGGGATTGAACCATAGAGGCAGTAGCTGCAGGAAGCCCAGATGGCGCCACTGCACTCCAGCCTGGGTGACAGAGCGAGACTCTGAATAAAAAATAATCAATCAATAAATAGATACCTATTACTCTATATGCTATAAATAAATAAATGGTGGAGAATTGACAAATTCCCCAGGTGAAAGAACTACCGATGGTTGATCGTCTGCCCTGATGTTGTTGCAGCACAGACCCCCACTCCTTACACGTGCCTGGTGCCACTTCCTTCCAGAGAGTGCAGTACAGAAAGAGGAAAAGAGCCATAACCTTACAGGCACTAACTCAGACAAGTGGTCCAAAAACATCCAAAACTTAAGGCTACATAAAAATGATGGCATGTACCCTTGATATGAAATGATAGAAATTGCAATTTATCTTTGTAGTCTTCCAGCCAGAGACTCTCAGTCTCAGCACAGCTGTGAGAAAAGCACCAAATAATCTAAACGGAGGTACAGTCCACAAAACACCTGGCCCACGCTCCGCCACCTGCAAAGGTCAGTGAAATCAAGGAATGTCTGAGAAACTTTGAAGGTCAAAGGAAGCCTGGAGTGCCCTGGCAACTAAATGTAAGGTGGTATGCCACATGGGATCCTGAAACAGGAGTAGGACGTTAGGTAAAAACTAAAATAAATCTGGATAAAGTAGAGAGATCAGTTAACATGGATGCATCAACGCTGGTTCATGAATTGTAACAAACATACCACGTGATAAGATAGGAAAACAGAGGAAGCTGGGTATGAGGCAAATGGGACTCTCTGTACTACATTTTCTGTAAATTTAAAACGGCTCTGAAATTAAAATTTTGGAAAGAAAAAGATGTTACACAAGAATCAGAATTAAGTATGTTTTAAAAAACTGTATTGATAGTCATAAAAACACTACTGTAAAGACAAATTTTTTATTAGAATCAAAATGGCATATGCATACATTTAAACGAGTAAGCTGCTTGCCTTTTTAAACAAAAGGGAGAGATAGTGAGTTCATTCATTCAACAAATCGGTGCAAACTACTTATTAGGCACTATTCAAAAAAAAAAGTAAAAATAATTTGCTAATACTACCTATCACTCCATTATAAAAGCATATTCAGAATAATTTATCTTGGTACATATTAAATACTTTATTAGTTTCTTAGATCTATCTAATGTATTTTTCTGAGATTTTCAAAATTAGTTTTTTATGTCCTGAAATTGTCCTTGAACCTTTCATTTTATTTATTTATTTTTATTTATTTTAGAGAGAAGGTTTGGCTCTGTTGCCCATGCTGGAGTACAGTGAAATGATCAGCGCTTACGGTTACCTCAAATTCCTAGCTCAAGCGATCCTCCTGCCTCAGCCTCTAGAGAAGCTGGAAATAGGAGTGCATGACACCAGGTAGGTAATTTTCATTATTATTATTGTTGGTAGAGACATGGTCTATGTTTCCCAGGCTGGTCCCAAACTCCTGGCCACAAGTGATTCTCTCCCAACTCAATCTCCCAAAGCACTAGAATTACAAGTGTGTCACTATGCCCAGTTCTCTAATTCTCTTTAAAATTGTATCGTGTGGTTAATGTATTTGTAAATATTGACACCTTGAATTGATAATTTTGCATTTTTCAATGAAAAATTGCTGCCTTTACAATGCACTTAGGTACATGCTAATCTCAGAAGAATTACCTTAAATGTTCTCATTTCATATATATATTAGTGGAATATTTTGTAAACATTTAAGAAACCATATTTTTGGCCACAATTCTCTATTTTGTTTAGATGCATAATATCTTCCACTGAGACATTTTTATACAATAAAACATGTCTAATAGGTTTTCTCTACTTATGATTCTTTCCAATGTTTTACCAAATTTCAATACTAGAAAACCATGGGTTCTTGCCTTTCCATTCCTTTACAGTACAGGTTATAAATATACACAACTAAAATTAGAAGCTTCATCAAAGAAATCAAGGTATCCCATAGAGTAATTACAGAATATTAAGATTGAATATTCTAGGTAGCTTGGGCCTCCATGCTGTTTGCTAGATTTGTTTTATAAATAAATCCAACTTTTAAAAACCATCAGAAGCTGAAGTTAGTACATCATTTGTTTAAATATTTTGCAACTGACTTTTAACGAACTTCAACCAAAATTTAGAGAACTTAGTTAACAAAATTTTCAGTGTTTTTCTGGGATGCAGAAGCTGATTTGTAAAATAGTTGTTAAAGGCACCCTGTTTCTAAAACCTAATTGATCATGAGCAGTAAAGAGGAAATGTATAGTAGTAAGCTGATTTTGTATTCAACATCAGCATCATCACATAGATCTCCTTGGTGTAATTACTCTAAACACACACACACACACACACACACACACACACACACACACCCCATCATCATCATCATCATCATCATCATCATCATCGTCGTCGTCTCATGGTGTAAGTGAAAGATTGATTTCAGGATGTGTCCCATTCCAAAACATGAACATACTCAATTTCCACCATGGGTGTTTGGATCTTGCATACAGTAAAAGTTGGTCCTCCCTATATGTAGGTATTGCATTCCACAAATACTGTATTCCCCATCTGTTTGGTTAAAACAATAGAAAAAAAAAAAAAAGTAAAAAGCCTGCATATGCATAGTCCCATCCTATTCAAATCAGTGTTGTTCAAGGGTCAACTGCATATTTGGGGAAACTGAAATAAGAACAATTTCAAATACAACTCATTTCAAATGTATTTATGTTACATAACCCCCTTAATTTAGTAGGACTGCTTTTCTACTATGATGTTTTTCTATAAAGAATGTCTTGTACATTGTTCATGTTTCATAAACAGCCAATTTTCTTCTTTGACATTAAACTTTGGGATTTACAGTAGCATTTTCAATAATCTTGGCTTTTACCTTTGGGAGAATAAATTTTCAAGAGCTTTACCTTTTTTCTGTAAATGAACTGTTGCTGGAATTTGCCTGATTTTTTTATTTGATGAGAAGGGCTATTAAAGTGGAAACTTTTTTAAGGACTGCAAAGTTCAGCCACAAGAAATTAGCAATGATTCTGTGACTTTTTATACCTGCACTTCCCTACTTCAACACATGCTTTTCATTGCAAATGAGAGGAACCCTAGTTGATCTAAGTGAAAAGCAATGATTCAGAGTGACAACATGTAAACCATTAGTTTGGGCACAGACTTTTAAAAATATCTATAAACTTTTGAAGAAGATGCTGCTGCCTCTTTATCTGAATTGTATTTTGACTTTTTTTTTTTTTTTTTTTTTTTTAAATTAAGTCTTGCTCCATTGCCCAGGCTGGAGTGCAATGGCGCAATTTTGGCTCATTGCAACCTCTGCCTTGCAGGTTCAAAGGATTCTCCTGCCTCAACCTCCTGAGTAGCTGGAACTACAGGTGCCTGCCACCATGCCTGGTTAAGTTTTGTATTTTTAGTAGAGATAAAATTTTACTGTGTTGGTCAGGCTGATCTCAAACTCCCGACCTCAAGTGATCTGTCCGCCTCGGCCTCCCGAGGTGCTGGGATTACAGGCGTGACAACCACGCCAAGCTAGAGTCATATTTTTGTTGTTTTAATATGAACCTGTTACTTCAATCAGCACTAGCCTCATGGTAGATGGTAAAAGTCAACAAAATTTCTGCAAGTTACATGCTTGCCATTAATTTTCTTAAATAAGATAATTATTATTTATTGGAAGTATATTCAATTTGTTATTTGGTGTTTTCCCACTGATGCTGAAAGGGTGTACTGAAAACATGAGCAGCCAAGTAGAGGCCAGTGGAGAGCGGCTGCTGGGGGACAGCCAGGAGATGAGGGCAAATTGATGAACTCCTCTGTATTTTGCAGGCCAGGTGATAATAACTTTTTTTTCAGGAGAAAAAAAAGGCCAAAATTGTTAATGAAAAAGTAAACATCTGGCCGGGCATGGTGGTACACTCTTGTAATCCCAGCACTTTGGGAGGCTGAGGTGGGTGAATCATGAAGTCAAGAGATCTAGACCATCCTGGCCAACATGGTGAAACCCCGTCTCTACTCAAAATACAAAAATTAGCTGGGCATGGTGGCATGTGCCTGTAATCCCAGCTACTCAGGAGGCTGAGGCAGGAGAATCACTTGAACTTGGGAGGCGGAGGTTGCGGTGAGCCGAGATTATGCCATTACATCCCAGCCTGGTGACAGAGCAAGACTCTGTCTCAAAGAAAAAAAAAAAGTAAACACCTTTGAAGAACCAACTGCAGATGAAGACAGTAAATCAGAATCAAAGCATAGCACCCACTTCATCAGATTCTCCACTCCCATAAGGCTTTGCATGAGCAACCTCCAAAAACACCCCCTTGAATAGAAAACCCCCTGCCTCATAAAGTTTATTTCCTCATAATAGACAAAAATGAAAGTCACCAGCTGATTTTCTAAGTTTAATATAAATTTGATTACAGTTAGATAAGAAACAAAAAATTCATAGCATAGCCCTGAAAATTAACCGTATTGTTAAACCAAACCCATTGGTGCATTAACAAATAATAACCTATTACTATCAACATAGGTACATTCCAGAAATGCAAGAATTTTAAAACATCAGGTAAATCCGACAACTTAATTCATCCCTTCTACTGACTACATATTTTTTAAAAAATCACACAATTATCTGAATAGATGCACACATTTAAAAAATAAAATTTAATATACATTTTCAGAAAAGAAAACGAAGATAGAAACTGCCTTGGGTGAAAAAAAAAGCATTTGCAAGAACCTTGCAGCAAACATCACATACGATTGATGCAGTCTGGTTGTGGGTGCTATAATATTTTTGAAAAAAAGCACGTGCTGTTACTATGACCATTAAACATAACACGGAATGGCTCGCCTGGAGAATAAAGCAAGAAAAAGATGCAATAAAAGAAGTTTTAAAAGAAGCGCACATGTCAGACACTTAATATGTGTCATTTCAGGTCCTCTGAGCCTCGTATGCCTCACGTTCCAGCCACTAACGCAGGCACCTATTGTGTGAAATTTCATAAATCCTACTCAGGTGCAACCGGACAGGCCTCTTCTGTGCCCCGGCTTCACTCCGACGGAGGCGCCCAGGGCTCCCTGTTGGTGCCTGAGCACAGGACATGATGGCCCTGCTTGGCAGTATGGCTGCGAAATTCATAAATGTGGGTTATTTAATGTTTCATGTGGCGAGTCTTTGCCTAATGACCTGTGGGAGTCAGAAAATAAAATCAAAACTCTTTCTCCAGAGAGTCGCCTTGGTGATGTCTTTTATTCCTCTTTGGAGGATGATGCATCAGACAAGCACACGGTGGCACTGAGCAGCAGCCAGCTTGAACCTAACTTCGTTCATCTACTGTCATTTCCTTCACGTTATCTTCTTATTGACCCTTTATCTCTGAGATTATATTCACTTGTGAAGGAATAGCACAGAAGCCCTTGCATTAGATGTTTTCTGAGAACCCAACGCTGAGAGACATGTTAGGATTCGCCCCAGAATGCCAACATCACACTGAGATTTTTGCAGCTAGATGATTTAACTGTCTCAAGGTTACATACAACTCAAAGCCTGGTCTTGGTTCCTCGGTTCCATAGTAATTGCTGCTGGCATTCAGTGTCATTTCAATGACAAAGGCTTTTTTTTTCTGTGGTTAATCTTGATGAGAAATGAGCAGAGGGTGAGTCATTAGCATACACGTTAGCCCTGGCACCTGAACAGCACGGGGAGCCATGAAAATAACCAGGATCGTGCAGTGAGTTGGCGTTATTAACTACACTTGGAATCCTAGATAAAAGAGAACGATACATTCAGGGCAGCCAACTCCCAACTCATCCAAGGGGCTTTTCATGGCAGCTTTGAAAGAAAGTCAAGTCCTGCAGCTGCCCAGGGCAAAGTGGGCTATGCTAAACTTCATGCCCAGGGTCTGTCAGCATGGTGGCCAGCCTGCAAAAACTACCAGAATTTTCCCAAGTAAAATCAGAGCCCTGATGTGGAGAGATGGGAAACCTAACTCCCAGGATGGGGATACCTAGGGGTCTTGAATCCTGAGATTCTCCTGAAATCTTGGTAGAAGGATTGTGTCTAATTTTGCTAGAGAAAAATAATCTTATTTTGCCTAGTGCAAAGAATAAAAAAGACTCCCTTGGTGCTCAAACAGGCAAAATGTGTAAGTTCAGGAAAGTTAATGTACGTTGTGTAAGCTCTGGTCAACGGGAAGTACTGAGGCTCACACATCACCCCAATATGTGGCTTTTAGGCATATTGACTATCCACTGGTTATTTTGAGAAACTACAGAAATTCTGAAAAGCTTCTTCTTTGTAAAATAGATTTATATATAATATAAATATATTTACATATATAAAATATTTACTTAAAAATACGTGTGTGTGTGTGTGTGTGTGTATATATATATATATATATATATATATTTATTTATTTATTCATTTTATTTTTTTATTTTTGAGAGATCTCACTCTGTCGCCCAGGCTGGAGTGCAATGGCGCAATCTCGGCTCACTGAAACCTCCACCTCCAAGATTCAAGCAATTCTCTTGCCTGGAAGTAGCTGGCATTACAGGCACACGCCACCATGCCAGCAATTTTTTCTATTTTTTAGTAGAGACAGGGTTTAACCATGTTGGCCAGGCTGGTCTCAAACTCCTGACATCTAGTGATCCAGCCGCCTCAGCCTCTCAAAGTGCTGGGATTACATGCATGAGCCACCGTGTCTGACCAAGAAATGTGTATCAATAAGGAAATGTTTATTACTGAAGTGTCCATACCAGGAAGAGAGCTGCTTCAGGCTACTTTAATTACCTGAGGATCTCATCTGCATAACAAGGCAACCTTTATTTATCATATATTTATACATTTTTTCCCCTTACCCTCTCCTGTCTCCATCCCCCGACCACCAGTCTCTATGCCCTGCCAGAAACCCTAAGCCCCTTTTCCATTCTGTAGCTCAGGATGTTACATAAGCTTCAATCATCTGGCCCTTCTTCAAGTCTCTTATTTTTGTGGGATTCTCACGTATAAGTACATAATTAAATATGGGTTTTCTCGTGTAAATCTGTCATAAGTCAATTGAATTCATAACCCAGCCAAAGTACCTGGAAGGCTCAAGGGAAGCTATTTTCCTTTCCCCACAGAATGAAAGCCAATGAATTATTATTATTTTTTTCTTTTCCTCCTCTGGATTTATTTCCTAAAATGCAACTAAAATGATGTCTTGGAAAAAAAAAAAAAAATCACTGGATCAGCCATCAGTTACACCTTGTGGCAGCCGGTTAGGTCCGAGAGCGTGATGTTGGCTCTCTGTCCTTCTCTGCCTCACTCTCGCTAGCCCCTAATTCTGTTCCTGGAAATGCTCTCCTTTATAAGTTATTAGCCCCAAACTGTTACCCTCGCTGCTGCTTTCTAGAAATCCCAGGCCAAAACAGAAGGGAATCAACAATTAGCATTATTTAAGAGAATCATCAGGTACACTTTTAAAACAAATTATAGAGTTCGACCATTTTTTTCAAGTCAAGATGATCACTAAAAATTATTTAGAAAAGCATTCTGAAAAGAAGATATCATTCACAGTAATGGCAATAAAACTGCCAAATTAGTGCAGAAAATGATATATGGCTGATTATAAGAAATAAAGAGCTCATAGTTAAATACAAAGGAAGCTTGTGTACGGTAGAGATGGCTCAAGACAGAATGAAAATGCTGGATGTTTTAATGGCTAGTATTAGTGAAAATAGAACATAATGTGAAAAAGAATAAAACGGAATTTCTACTGAAAAAGAAAAACATGTTAAAACAGTTGGACAATGTAAGGCCGGTTGCCTCGCCAGGGGCCCGATGGACAACATCCACCCCTCTCCATGTCTGATAACAGCCTTATCATTCCGGACGCCTTACTCAGCATCTGGCTTCTCCATGCGGGCTCCCCTCACCCACTTCTGCATTCTGCTACCAGATCTATATCCAGCCCTGGACCATGCACTCTCAGCACTAAACTATGATTTGAACCCGCCAACATTTTAAAAGAATCCCACCATGCCTTACCCAACAGCAGCTTGCTCCATACGTCCTTAGCCAGCCCACCCCCAATAAGTCCCACCTCCCTACCTACAGTGGCTCGCCCCGTCCAGGCCCTGTCTCCCTGCAACTAATGAAATTGCCTATGCTTTGCTTCCCCAATATCCAATCAATCGCCTCTAACCCCTATAAAACCCCCTGCCCTGAGAAGTTAAGTGTGACTTCTCTGGCCCCACCCGGTTCATAGAACCTCATTTTCATATACTGGCCTCAGCTTCCTCGTTTCAACTCGGCAATATACCTTACAGACAATAGTTTGTGTCTTAGCATAAAGAATGTGACCCTTACATGGTATAAACCCCAAAATATTAACACATGAGAATTCAGCAGGTTGGCTGTGGACCGATGAGAGATTCACAGGCATTCCTTAACCTGCTGTACCATGCTGTCAAGGGCTCTGTTGGATAACTCATGGCATGGGAGCTGGTCATTCAGCTGAATTCAGCTGCTAGACAGGTATTTAAGCTGAGGGAACTTGGATTCCAAGGCGTTTCCGTGCTGAAATATGTTATAAATCACATCAGCTTCCTGCCAACCTCCCCACTGGTAGTCACGAGGGTAGAGGCGACCGAGAATTTCCGGCTCTTCATCTGAGCGTCTCCAGGCCATACATGCAGGCTACGTGCACACGATCATGCTCCTGTTCCCCCGGCTCTTAGTAAATGAACTTGGTGCTTACTAATCCTGATGGAGTCTTTTGAGTTTGATTGACAATTAGAGTAAAGCCTTTTCGGTGGTTTTGTATCCAAGTCACATTACATACAGGCATGGGCACTGGATGTACAAGAGGCAGCAACGTAAAAGGCAAACATGTAAAGAAAATTGGAATATGTTGATGGACAGGAACACATTAAAATTAAAGACTTATGTTTATGGAATTATTCTGACAAATAGAAGTTTGAGAACTGATTAGAAGAAGACATTTGAGACATTCAAAAATGCAGAAGAATTAATATTACTACCTAGAGTATAAAAATAAATATTGCAAATCTGTGAGACCATGTGAAGCAAAAGCTACATGAGAAAATGTGCCGAATGAAAAGCTGGAAGGCTAGCAATTTCATGAAAAATGGCCTGAAAGTGGAAAATCAGTGCGAACTTTGTAGGAAGTCACCAAATTAAGCTGAATTTAAATCTAGGAGCTGATTTTAAATCTAGATTAAAGGTGACTTTTAATCTAAAATCAAAATCAATTTTTACAGTGTGAAAAATAAAGACAGACATTTAAATGATTTAATATGCTAATGACGCTTGGGCTATGTGATCAAAAATTTAAAAGCATGAATTTCTAATGAATCAGTGTCTTCCACACAACACAGGAAATAATATTTTGCTATAATTTTTTTTCTTTTTACTGAGACAGAGTCTTGCTCTGTTGCCCAGGCTAGAGTGCAATGGCATGATCTTGGCTGACTGCAGCCTCTGCCTCCCAGATTCCAGCAATTCTCATGCCTCAGCCTCCTGAGTAGCTGGGACTACAGGCATGTGACACCATGCCCGGCTATTTTATTTTTTCATTTTTTCGTAGAGACAAGGTTTCACCATATTTGCCATGCTGGCCTGAAACTCCTGAACTTGGTCTCCCAAAGTGCTGGGATTACAGGCGTGAACCACCATGCCCAGTCATGTTTTGCTAGATTTGATATGGCTTAAGCTATGTACAATCCAGAGAGGTCAATGTCCAGAGAAGAGATGAGAAAACAAAATGAAGCCAGGTTGTGAAGGCTTGCTACCAATCTGTCTTTAAAATGTGTTATTAGTAGACTTTATGTTTCAACCAGTTTTGGGTTTACAAAAAGATTAATAGAAAGTACACAGAGTTCCTGCATACGTGTTCCTCCCCATCCTCATGTTAACCTATTTATTAATAATATCTCTTGGCTGGGCACGGTGACTCATGCCTGTAATCCCAGCATTTTGGGGGGCCAACGCAGGTGGATTTCAAGGTCAAGAGTTTGAGACCATCCTGGCGAATATGGTGAAACCCCGTCTCTATTAAAAATACAAAAATTAGCTGGGCGTGGTGCCTATAAACCCAGCTTCTTAGGAGGCTGAGGCAGGAGAATTATTTGAACCCGGGAGGCAGAAGCTGTAGTGAGCCAAGATCACGAAACTGCACTACAGTTTGGTGACAGAGTGAGACTCCATCTCAACAAAACAAAACAAAACAAAACAACAATAATTCCTCTTATTAGTGTGATACAGTTGTTACAATTGGACAAGCCAGTGTTCACACATGTAATTATCTAAACTCCATGGTTTACATTAGGGTTATTTTTGGTGTTTTACATTCTATGAATTTCAGTAAATACATAATAACATGTATCCACAGCTACAGTATGATAAAGAATCACAGTTTTGTTACTGGAAAGGGCTCCAGATCCAGACCCCTGGAGACAGTCTTGGATCTCATGCAAGAGTCCATAGAGTAAAGTGAAAGCAAGTTTATTAAGAAAGTAAAGGAGGCCAGGTGTAGTGGCTCACAACTGTAATCCCCACAATTTAGGAGGCCGAAGCAGATGGATCACAAGGTCAGGAGATCGAGACCATCCTGCCCAACATGGTGAAACCCTGTCTTTACTAAAAATAGAAAAATTAGCTAGGCATGGTGGTGTGTACTTGTAGTCCCAGCTACTCAGGAGGGTGAGGCAAGAGAATTGCTTGAACCAGGGAGTCAGAGGTTGCAATGAGCCTGGATAGCGCCACTGCACTCCAGACTGTGTGATAGAGTGAGCCTCCCTCTCAACAAAAAGGAAGTAAAGGAATAAAGAATGGCTACTCCATAGACAGAGCAGCCCTGAGGGTGGCTGGTTGTCCATTTGTTATGGTTATTTCTTGATCATATGCTAAACAAAGTGTGGGTTATTTATGCTTCCCCTTTTAGATCATATAGACTAACTTCCTGATATTGCCATAGCATTTATAAACTGTCATGGCAACCAGAGGTCACTTTTGCCACCATTTTGGTTTTGGTGGCTTTTGGCTGGCTTCTTTACTACAACTTGTTTTTATCAGCAATGTCTTTATAACCTGTATCTTGTGCTGACTCCTATCTCACTATCTCATCCTGTGACTTAGAATACCCTAATGTCCTGATAAGGCAGCCCAGTAGGTCTCAGCCATATTCTACCCAGTTCCTGTTCAATACGGAGTTGCTCTGGTTCAAATGCCTCTGAAACTCTAAAACCCACCGTGTGCTCTGCCTCTCTATTCTGCCACGTGACTGCTGGAAATAACTGCTTTTTTTTCACTGTCTCCATAGCTTTACCTCTTTCAAAATGCCCTATAGTTGAAATCATACCACGTGTAGAATTTTCAGATTGGGCTATTTCGCTTAATAATCTGCATTTAAGTTTTCTCCATATATTTCAATGACGTTTTAGCTCTCTTCTTTTTATTGCTGAATACTGTTCTAATGTATGGACATACCACAGTCTGTGAATTCATTTCTCTTACCGAAGGACAAGTTTGTGGGGTTCCAGCTTTGGTAATTATGAATAATGCTGCTATGAACATCTGTGTGCAGATTTTTGTGTGAATATAAATTTTCAAGTCATTTGTGTAAATAACAAGGAGTGTGATTGCTGGATGGTATAGCTACAGTACACTTAGTTTAATTTAAAAAATAAATAAATAAATAAACAAACTGTCTTCCAACATGGAGGTACCATTTTGCAGCCCCATTAGTGTTACTGTCGCACCCATGCCCCGCAATGTAGCAGTCTCTCTTATTACCCAGAGTTTTCTGTTTCACAACCAAGAGAATTAAGGAGTATGGTCACAAAGGGTAAAGTTGGAGTGAAAGTTAAATAAACGAGAGAAGAAAACACTCCGCTGTGGACAGGAGAGCTGGAAGAGGGTTTCCATTGCTACAGTTATATGCAAAGGCTTTTATAGGAACCAGTGAGGGCTGGGGGTCTCATCTGCACAAGTTGTGAATTTCTGATAGCTCCACCCATCCTCCCAGTGTGCATGTGGATCCTTAACTTGAGTGATTCCATATTGCTTTCTTCCCCTTACTACACGTGTTAGGAGATGGATCGCGGCAACTCACCTAGGTAGGCTTTCTTATCTATGCACTTGGGGTCATGTCTTAGGCAAGCCCCTCTGTGCAAGTTCCTTATCCTCGCCTGCAGCTTGATTTTTGAGGCTGACCTTTTTTTTTGAGATGGAGTCTTGCTCTGTCAACCAGGATGGAGTGCAGTGGCACAGTCTCAGCTCCCTGCAGCCTTTGCACCCCAGGTTCCAGCAATTCTCCTGCCTCAGCCTTCTGGGTAGCTGCGATTACAGGTACACACCAGGACACCTGGCTAATTTTTTTATTTTTATTTTTTACTAGAGATGGGCTTTCACCATATTGGCCAGGCTGGTCTCGAACTCCTGACCTCAGGTGATCTGCCTGCCTTGGCCTCCCAAAGTGCTGGGAGCCAAGCCTGCCTGGCCTAAGCTGTTATTTTGCTTAAAATAATTGAACTGAGGATCCACCCTGCCTGCCTGCCTGACCGTTTTCTTCCTTTCTCCTCTCTCACTAGCAGTGAATGGAAGTTCCTGTTACTCCACATTCTTGACGGCATTTGGTGTTATCGGTGTTTTGGGCTTTCATCATTTTAATAGGTGTGCAGTGGGATCTTATGACTGTGTTAATTTACAATATCCTGATTACATATGAGGTGGAGTATCTTTTCTGACCCATATCCAGTCTTTTCTTTTACCTCTCCTTCACTTTACCAGTCTGAGGTCAATCGTTCCAAAACGATCCCAAAGAAATTAATTTTTTGTTTCTGTTAAGTTATCCTAACCCAGGAGACTGTGTGTTTCTCAAAATGTCTGTAAAACATTGCATACATTCCAATAATAATTGGCATCACTACTATCTTTGTGCAACCGGTTTATTTGTTTTAGTTCATGTCAGGCCTATTTTTATTTAACTGCCCTGAGTGTCACTGGGAAGAGGGTTCTGTGACCACTCAATGGAGTCACCTTACCCGCTGTCTAGACAGAGCAGATTTATCAAGACAGGGGAATTGCAACAGAGAAAGAGTAATTTACACAGCTCGCTGTGTAGGAGGCCAGTGTTTAATTATTACTCAAATCAGTCTTCCCAAGCATTCAGGGATCAGAGTTTTCAAGGATAATTTGGTGGGTGGGAAAAGGCAAGTCAAGAATGCTGATTGGTGGGGTTGGAGATAGAACCATAGGGAATTGAAGCTGTCCTCTGGTGCTGAGTCACCCAGATGGATAAACAGACTCATCTGGGTGGGGCCAGCTGATCCACCAAGCAAGGGTTCTGCAAAATATCTCAAGGACTGATCTTAGAAGCAGTTCAGGGAGGGTCAGAATCTTGTAGCCTACAGCTGCATGACCCCTAAACCATAATTTCTAATCTAGTGTCTAATCTGTTAGGCCTACAAAGGCAGGCTAGTCCCCAGGCAGGAAGGAGGTTTATTCTGGGAAAGGGATGTTATCATCTTTGTTTTAAACTATAAACTGAGTTCCTGTCCAAGTTAGTTCAGCCTATGCCCAGGAAAGAACAAGGTCAGTTTGGAGGTTAGAAGCAAGATGGAGCCCATTAGGTCGGATCTCTTTCATGGACTCAGTTACAGTTTTGCAATGGCTATTTCACTTGGACAAGTGGTGTAAAAGTTCTGAGAGGTACAGGTGCAGTTAGGACTCTCCTTTTCTCCTGTGAGTGGCCACAGTTTCCTTCTGTGATGCCACAAGCACACAGATCACCTGCAACTCTGTCTCCTGCCTTCTTTTGTCTTTTACATTTCAGGCCTGTATTTAAAACTGGAAACCCAAAGTGACTGAGGCAGGTCTCAATCTCTAGAGGTTTATTTAGCCAAGGTTAAGATGTGTCTGGAAAACATATAAGCCACAGGGGCATCTGTGACCTGTGCTTTTTCCAAAGTAGGTTTTGGAGGCTTCAGTATTTAGAGGGGAAAGAGGAAGCAGGAGTGGGGGAAAGTGCAGGAGAGAGGGGAAGCAGGGAGGCAGATGGTTACATTCTTCTGAGGCTCTGATTAGCCTCAGTGAAGCTACATTTTACATGTGAAAAGAGGGAGTTGAGGGAAAAGTCAGTTGTGCATTGTCTTGCATTCAGTAAATCTATATTTTACATAAGATACATTAACATGTGAAAAGAGGGAGTAAAGGAAATGAGGCTATGACACAGGGTTGTGAAACGCCAGCTGCCTGTTTGGGAACAAAAGGAAAAGCAGTTTTTATGTGACTCAGTTCCCAAGCTGAACTTTCCCTGTAGCACAGTGAGTTTGGAGTCCTGAGATTCTATTTTCTTTCACAGAACGTAGAGTAATAATAGACATAAACTTTTGTTCATTTTCTCTTTACCTTTCCCTGACCCCTTTCACCCACTCACAATTTTAGAGGCTTAGTGGACAATCACTCTCCACCCCCTCATTCAAATTAGAAACTCAGTGTATTTTTTTTTTTTTTTTTTTTGAGTCAAAGTTTTGCTCTTGTTGCCCAATCTGGAGTGCAATGGCACAATCTCGGCTCACCTCAACGTCCACCTGTTGAGTTCAAGTGATTCTCCTGCCTCAGCCTCCCATGTAGCTGAGATTACCAGCACCACACCTGGCTAATTTATTTTTGTATTTTTAGTAGAGACGGGGTTTCTCCGTGTTGGTCAGGCTGGTCTCGAACTCCCGACCTCAGGTCATACGCCCACCTCAGCCTCCCAAAGTGCTGGGATTACAGGCGTGAGCCACCACACCTGGCTGAAACTCAGTGTCTTTCTTCTTCCTACCTTACATGGCATAATCAGCTACTCAGCAGTTCTCACATAGTCTTTTCCCAAAAAGCTCCTGAATGCCTCCTGTCCACTCTCATTCCTTCTGGGATCACTTAGTTTGGATATTCAACTTCTCTTTGGGCCTGCAGTCTCTCTTTCACGATGCCGGGGGAATCACCAACTTTCAAGGCTGTTCCAAGGAGCACAGCTCTCATACCTCTGGGATCATACCATCCTCAACTTTCTGCCCACCCCTCCTTCCCTCCTCACATCTGCACAACCATCATGCTGCTCCACCAGGGTCATTCACAGCAGCCTGGCAGGCCAGGTGTTTCCAGATCTCCAGTACTCAGGATCCCTCCTCTGAGACTGTCTGCCTCAAATCTCAGTAGGATATTCTTTATCCTTCAAAGATCTTTCATACACTTTTCTGAAAATCAACTGATACAGAAGGGCTGGGCTCCTGGCTAAACCCCATCCTTAAGCCTAGAACTCGTGGCCCTAAGTGAAAACAGCTGACCCCATTTTTCTACCCAAATATTGCCTTTTTGGCCTGTGCTCCTATCTTGTGCCCATAAAAAGACCAGCAGGCAGAGCAACACAAATGGCAGAGCATCACAGATACAAGCAGCTGAAGAGAAGCAACCGAGCATCAGAGACCATGGATAGGCATGGCTAAGTTTACGTTGTACAGCTGTCAACGACTGTGCTTCAGGTAAAAATGACATTCCCACACCATCCCCTTTCCAACTCTTCATCCCTCAGAGAGCCACTTCCATCGCCCAATAAAATCCTCTGCATACACCACCCTTCAATGTGTTCATGTGCTCTGATTCTTCCTGAACACCAGACAAGAACCCGGGTGCCAAAAGAGCAGGGGCTGGCACCCTGACCCTCCACTGAGCTGGTTGGCTCTTGGTCATCCCCAGGTGGCAGAGCTGAAAGAGCCCTGGATGTAACGCACTTGTACACTGCTGTGGGGCTCACGCAGACCCTGTGCCAGCCAGAGAGAAGTGATCAGGAGGTTCCAGCATTTCTTTGCTCCAGTTTTCACACTTGCTTGCTCACACTCCCCCTCTAACAAGGAGTGACCACTGGTGGGCTGAGTGAAGTGAGCCACTCCAGTTCTGGCCCGTGAAAGGGATTAAGGGAATTATCCCATCTCACAACGATGTAGACTGAATCGATCTTTCCTCTGTTAGAGGATAGGGCAAGATTCCTCATCCTTATAATATTCAACTTCTTGTGTCTAATGACTGATCTGTACTACTGCTTCTCCTCCCAGTCAGTAAGCTTCTCAAGGAAACCAGTAGAGACCCCACTTCGCCTTCACCAGCATCCTCACACTGCACTGGGCTCTTGGAAGACACTCAGATGTTTGCTTAAAAAAGGAATAGATGAACACATGGCTAAAAAATAGCTTCTTATGATGTAAGCTTTATTCTCCATATGACTTTCATAAGACAGAGGAGAGAACACACCCCTAGATTTTTGAGAAATGTGCATGTCTTTAGTCATGCCACAAATGATTAATTTGAAGATCTTTGCTATTAAAGCAACATTTTAAATATTTCCATTTTTATCTTCTCTATGAGACTTTGTGGCTGATACACTGATATGCTATTGTGGCTATCCCAAATGCCAAAAACTATGATTGCTTTTTACATGACAGAAACTGAAAAATTACATTTTTGAAATGCTTGAGGAAATATTTTAAGCATGCATTTTGTGAAATAACATTTTTTATTTGGTCATACTTTATTAATAAATAGAAATATAATTTACTTGTAGCCCTAGATATCAGAATTTTCTTTTCTTTCTTTTTTTCTAGGTTGACAGGAGCTCACAATGACAGGAGCTTACTCTGTCTACTCTGTCACCCAGGCTGGAGTATAATGGCACAATCTCAGCTCATTGCAACCTCCACTTCCTGGGTTCAAGCAATTCTTCTACCCCAGCCCCCCCAAGCAGCTGGGATTACAGGTGTCTGTCACTACTTCCAGCTAATTTTTGTATTTTTAGTAGAGATGGGGTTTCACAATGTTGGTCAGGCTGGTCTTGAACTCCTGACCTCAGGTGATCCTCCTGCCTTGGCCTCCCAAAGTACTGGGATTACAGGAGTAAGCCACCACACCCAGCCAAAATTTTATTTTCTTCTGGAGGTATGAGAATGATCAGTATGAACATGAATCCACTCGTGAGAAACTCTAACAGAGCTGGCAGAGCATGAAGGAGGAGCCCTCTTACCTGTGCCCCTGTGATGGAAATTATGTAAGGGATTCCTCAGAACTGCTGCGTTCTAGGTAAGGCAGCTGCTCAGCGACACGTGTCTACAAATGCCACCTTCACTGATGAGCTCATGCCAACTCCTGCAACAAGTTTCTGTAACCAAAGGGCTCTGTTTTATTTGGGTTTCCCTTTTAGCTGTACACATGTATGGGGTGCATGTACAATTTTGTTCCACGCATAGATTGTGTAGTGGTTAATTCAGGGCTTTTAGGGTATCCATCACCCAAATAATGTACATTGTACCTGACAACCAATTCCAAGACCTTTGTTTCGAAAAAAAGCTGACAGCGACTTCTTTCCTCTCATAGCGGCCCTTATGCAGGACCCTCTTGAGTGCCCCTATGGTCTGCCATAGCGCAGGTACCCCAGATTGCAATTTCTGAAGAAGCTCTTTTCTTTGGAAAACTGATCTCTCTGCGGCTCATTTTAGGTTGATGAGAGCTCACAATGAACTTAATTTTGATCCTTTGTAAGAAGACACAAGTCTCCCTGCAGTCTAAAAGGTGGTAGGTGAAGAAAGCACAGCTAAGAGTCTGGGTCAACATCTGTCATAAGCAACAAAACCTCTGCTTGTTTTTCCACAGGTGCAAGAGTATCTGAGTGTGAGCTGTGACAACGTGTTCCATACAGTGCCACTCTGGTTTTTAGAATTCTCTCTGCAGTTTAAAAATTGATGGGGAATCTGGCAGTCTGAATGAAAGGAGCGGAATAAAATCAAATTCACTGCTCTATCGATTTTTAAAACTCAAGCAGTTGGAACAGTTTTCACACCTTTCTTGTGTGCAGGCCAGCTGGGGAAATCCAAGAATTCACCCAACGTAATTGAAGTGGCATTTTCTGTGACAAACTTACTAGACACTTGTCACAGCGGGCCCAAAGCTTAATCACAGACTCCAGGAAACACTTCCCATCGGAGCACTCTGTTTTGCAGGGTATTCCCAGAAAAGAGCTGAAGGGCCCTCTTGTGAAACTTACTTCCTGACGCCAGACACGCTGTGTGTCCGGGACCTCTTTGCTAGGCCCATTGTGGACAGGGCTGGCCCTATCCCTTGCATACAATGGACAGATTAACCTCAGGACAGAAACAGTAAAACTGAGATGTGCCTTCTGCCTTTTAATCCCAACACTTTGGGAGGCTGAGGTGGGTGGATCACAAGGTCAGGAGATCGAGATCATGCTGGCCTTGGTAAAATGCCATCTCTACCAAAAAAAAAAAAAAAAAAAAAAAAAAAAAAAATTAGCTGGACATAATGGTGCGCACCTCTAGTCCCAGCTACTCAGGAGGCTGAGGCGAGTGAATCATTTGAACCTGGGAGATGGAAGTTGCAGTGAGCCGAGATGGCTCCACTGTACTCCACTGTACTCCATTGTACGAAGCCAGACTCCATCTCAGAAAAAAAAAAAAAAAAAAAAAAAAAAAACAACGTAGTAGAGGAAACATTGACACCTCTCCACCCTCCCAGGTTCTTTGGCGGAACTACAAATCACACGAATATTAAGATTAATAAGAGACAAATAATTTTAATGACATACTGAGCATGAGAATCCCATAAGCTCTAAACTCAAAGCAGTGCCAAATGGTTGAGCATCCTGAGCTTTGGAAAGGAACAGGGGCTTGAGGGTTACCTGGGAGGGTGGCGGGGAGTCACAGGAGGATGAGCAGGAGAACAGAGGTTTTCTTGTTATGCAGATAAAAGTCCCTCAGACGAGAAAGGCTGTCTTAGAGCAACTCGCTTCCTAGGAGGGGCACCTTTGCTAATGAACATTTCCTTTTTCATACTTTATTTTCTGAAGTGGAGACAGATGTGAGGAACTTTCCCTGTGCTGGCTGCTCTCAAGTTCTTCAAAGCAATCAATGTGTTAGGGTGCCTCAGTGTGGGGTGATATATTCCAGTCTCCTCCAGTCCTTTTTCTGGGGGTATGCCCTAAACGCTGACAATAATAAGGCTGAGAATACATTTTGTACCACGAGAAAAGTGAGCATTTGATGTGACCAGCATCCCTCCACTCTAGTTCCCATTTGCTGCTGTGGTAATCCACCCTGAGAAAATGGCTCTCCTGATTCCAGGACGATGGTGCTAGTGAGGGTGCCTTGGTGATGGTGGCACTGGTAGTGGGTTGGCAGTGACATCTGCTCATTATTCTTAAATATTTGTTAAGAATCCAAACTGTGGCAGGGCCTGGTGGCTCACTCCTGTAATCCCAGCACTTTGGGAAGCCAAGGCTGGTGGATCACCTGAGTTCAGGAGTTCAAGACTAGCCTGGCCAACTGGCAAAACCCCATCTCTGCTAAAAATATAAAAAAAAATTAGCTGGTGTGGTGGTGGGTGTCTATAATCGCAGCTACTCGGAGGCTGAGACAGGAGAATTGCTTGAACCTGGGAGGCGGAGTTTGCAGTGCGCTGAGATCATGCCATTGCACTCCAGCCAGCGTGGTAAGATCGAAACTCCATCTCAAAGCAAAGAAATGAATCCAAACTGCACCGAGAACTTCACGAGCAGGGACACTTTTGTTCTACTCAACTGTGGTATGTGCTCGGTGTTTTTGTTTTCAACATTGAAAAAGATTCATCCCAACAAATTCCAGATACCATTTTCTTTCCAATATTCATTTGATTTCATATTTATTCATCACTTACCCCTGACATTTAACTAAAGCCTTGTATGAGAGGTTAGAGAACTCAAGCAAAGTCACACCCACTTGTCACATCTAGCTTAGCTCCAAGAAGACTGAAAATCTTCCCTACTTCTTGTTAGTGTCCTCATTAGTAAGAAGAAATACACCAAATCCGAAAAATAGCATTGTATGAAGTCTAGTAATCCACCTTTACAGTCTACTAAGAAAGGCAAAGAATGAATATATAAAGGTAAAATGTAAAAGCAAGACTTTTACTTTTCTAAAATGCTCTCTTGAGTAAAGAAAAGCAGTGTCTACGTTCATTGTGTGGTCGTGTTTGCATTTTTTGTCTTCATCTCTCAGTTTTAGAGTTTAGTGAGGGAATCCTGTCCTATAATTAGTGCTAACACAGAGACAGGGTAACCTTCAGTGCTCCAAATATTTTCCTGTAAATATCTGTAAATGGGAAGATGTTTAGCAAATGTTGAAGGTTCATGGTTCAGAAATGCTATTTAGTACCCCAGACACAGATTTGCTCATAAACATGCCTGCACGTAAGATCATTTGTCCAGGGCTCACAGGACTGAGGTGGCTTTTCAATTTGTATAGGAACAGTGACTGAAATCCACCTAATTTAACGTCAGAGAGAAGAACAGAATATCTAGGCAGCCATTTTCATTTCATTTCAGACAAAATACCACAAAGTTTCAAGCTGTAACATTTTAACTCCAGATGAGGCCGGGAACCTGCCAGCTTCTTGATGACAAAGAGGGCTCCTGCCAGCTTTCTGGTTTGTCTCCGGAACCAGACTCAGAGGCAACTTTGCCGTTTGACAAAATTCCCAAATTCCTTGGTGCTGATGTGTGGGTGAAGACTCTTACAACCTGAGAAAACCATTTCTATGTGATGGATTTTCAAAGTTCAGCCTTCCACTAAAAGAATGATAATTTTTTTTGTCAATTAATTGACAGAACGTGGCATAAGATAACATGGCACATTTTGGAAAAGCTATTTTTAGACTAGTCTGTCTCTCCACTGAAAGGGAGGGGCCGTTGTTTTTTAAGTATGAGCAACCTGTTACTGCTTCCCCTATCAAATCAAGCTACTTAATTTAGAAAATGACCCTCTAAGATGACAGAAACTAATGTAAGAAACAAAGCAAAGCAAATGTGAAAACAATCAGCATCATATGGTCTCTTTTAGGATAAGCAGCTTAATGAATAGCAAACAAAATGAATGCAGAAAGACCATGTATGCCAAACCGTGCCAGCCGGCACTGCAGGCAAGCGCAGATCAGCGGAAAGAAACAGGCAGGGAAGTAGAGCCAGGGAGATCTGGGTTCAACACTTGATTCCACGTTCCAACACTTACTAACTTGGTGACTTTGAACGAGTAATTTAACTTTTTCACACCTCAGCTCCCTCACGTGTTAAGTAATATACAACCATTATCTTTCCATTCTGACAGTGGGAATTAAATTACTGTTCAAATTCTCTGGCCACATCCTCTCCCGCCAGGAAACCTTATCATTTCCGTAATATGTATAAATAACTCACTAACTTAAGTGAGCAGCAAAGGGGGCTGGAAGTGTTTTTATCTCATGTAATAGCTGAATTGATGGCACACAGAATATTCAGGTCATAGGACCAACAGACTTTGGAAAGGAAATTATTTTCTGAGAGACACCAGTGAGGTTCCTTCTTTCAAAAGGGTTTCGTATGCATACAGTTGTTGAGGCTCAGAACACAATATCCCAAAGGAGGGTGCCTGGGAGTGCTGCATACTCTAATCCAGGCGTCCCCAAGCTTTTTACACGGGGGGCCAGTTCACTGTCCCTCAGACTGTTGGAGGGCCGCCACATACTGTGCTCCTCTCACTGACCACCAATGAAAGAGGTGCCCCTTCCTGAAGTGCGGCGGGGGGCCGGATAAATGGCCTCAGGGGGCCGGGGCCGTAGTTTGGGGACACCTGGTCTAAAGTGAAGGAGACTGGAGTGGCTGCAGAGCGAGGTCTCTCGAGCCTTCCGCTGAACTCCTGTCCCTTGCTCCTCCTTCTACCCACAAGAGACGTAAAACCAGAAGTTCTCCTGCCCAAGGTGTGTGTTTTGTCATTAAAAGAAATGGCCAAAAGCCGCAATGACTTTTGCACCAATCTAATATTAAACTGCCCTCCCCCAAAGCAAGCCAAAAAAGCGAGAAAGGTGACTCTCTCCTTTCTCCCTCAAAGACACTCATTCCAGGGGGTCCTGCATCAAACTTAGAGATGGGATGAAGAATGCTACCCAGAGAGGCCGATAAGGACCGGACAGGGCTTGCTGAGTTTCTCATTGATCTATTACCATTACATTACAATGTTTTCTCCAGTCCCACTTCCTCGTGGCTGCCCTTTCTTCATCAAACCTAAACGTGCCAATAGACAATTTCCCCTGGGTCTTTGGGCCTTTATTTGCAAATACTCCCACATCATGTAAACATTGAATTAAATAAATGTGTTATGCTTTTCTCTGGTTCACCTGCCTCTCCTTATAGGAGTGTTGGCCTTGAACCTTATGATGACTGAGGAAAGGAAACTCTGTGGACCAAATCCGTGCCTTGTTCACCTTTGTGTTCCCACCCAGTACTTTGCGTATTAGGTGATTAGGAAATGTTTGAATTCGAGTGACTTTGCTAAGCCCTGATATACTGATCTGAATTTATCCTTCTACTAAAGTACTATTGTGGCCACCAATAGTTTTAGAAGCCACCTAAACGGGAATTGAGTTGACAACACATTCCGTCTGAGTACGTGATTTGTAGTCATTTCTGTGAAAAACTGATTCAAAATATAAATGGTTCTTAGCAATTTTTTTATAGTTTATATTTTTATCTTACACTGCTTTGATGAATTTTCAGGGCCAAAAGTTCAGTCCCCATATGAAAATGAGCCGTCGTAAGCTGGCATTGTAATTATGGAGGCAGTAGACAAAAAGCGAAGTTTGAATGTGTACGTCTAGCAGATGGACGTGGAAAACTCTTCCAGCTGTTGGCTGTGTCCGACATTTCTTTAATGTAGTTGCTGCCTCAGCATCCATTTTTAGCCCAGACAGGTCAATTATCCCTCTCTGTCCCTCACGGTGCTCATCCTTCTGCCTTACTCTGCCCAAAGAATGAAGAAGGGATGTTGACATGCTGATGTGGAGCTTGAGCCTTCAACAGCCACATGTGGTTCCCTCACTTCTCTCTGCCACCACTGTGAGCACAGTACGCCCCGGTGAAATTACAGTCTAAGGAGAACAAGAACAGCATCCAACAGAGACCCCAGGTGACCCACAGAACCTAACGGACAAGCAGAGTTGCCCCAGCCATCTAGCGGAGCCCACCCAGTAGAGCCAAATGCCAGCCAGCCTGCAGATTCACGCAAATAGACAGTTATTATCTAAACCTCTGCATTTGTCATAGTTCTGTCATGCAATACTATTACGGCAGGAGGTAAACTAACAAATAACCACACCTGTTTTGATGGGAAGTAAATGGCATATAATTTATCAGCATTGAGGAATCTGAGAACACTGTACTTGACGTAAGGGGTACTAGGTGTAAAGTTTCATGCATCTAAGCATCTATAAGACATCTTGACCAGTAATAGTAAAGACTAAATAATGTTTCTAGTTTTTGTTTTGTTTTGTTTTGTTTTTTGTTTTGTTTTGTTTTGTTTTAGAAATGGAGTCTGGCTCTGTTGCCCAGGCCGGAGTACAGTGCTGTATTCTCAGCTCAGCGCAACCTCTGCCTCCTGGGTTCAAGTGATTCTCCTGCCTCAGCCTCCCAAGTAGTTGGGACTACAGGTGTCTGCCACCAGGCCCAACTATTTTTTGTATTTTTAGTAGAGATGGGGTTTCACTGTATTAGCCAGGATGATCTTTATCTCCTGACCTTGTGGTCTGCCCACCTGGGCCTCCCAAAGTGCTGGGATTACGGGCGTGAGCCACCATGCCCAGGCTCTTTCTAGCTTTTTAAAACACAATTATAACAAAATCAGTCCCATATGTAAACTTTACAGAGATTGTAAAAAATACAAAAAAAAAAAAGTACTATTAACGTGCACCAGGAATTTTATGTTATTTACATTTGTGCGTGTATTTTATTTATGGAAATGTCAACTTCTTTACATTTAAATCTTTGAGATTTTTAACTGCTCTAATGAGCTGTAATTGCCATAAAATAAACTGCTCGTGTCTGAAGTGTATAACTGGTAGATTTTGATGTGTGTATACACCCGTGAAACATCACTGCGATCCAAATACTGAATCTATCCATCACGTCAGAGCGTCCTCACACGTCTTTGCTGTCTAGAGTTGCATTCCTGCCTGTCCATGACGTCACACTAAGCAACCACTGATGTATTTTCATGATAGGTTAGTTTGTACTTTCCACATCTGTCTATAGAGCAGTATGTCTGCTTTGTCTGTGTGGCTGGTTTTAATGCGCATTCTTGGGATATAACTCCTTTGCTTATTATGTTTTCTTCTATGTTAATATATTATGTAGTAAAGATCAAAGGAAGGAAGGCTCCAGTGGCCCCCGGTGAGGCTTGATTCTCCATTCCAGAAGACACAAGCCATAAGCCTTCGCAGTGTCCAAGCGGAACTTGGAGGCTCCAAGAAAGCAAGCACTGTGGAGGCGTTTCTTCCTTCGCCTACATGTCAAAGGTTGTTGAGGGCAGACTGGGGTCCCAGGCAGAGACTTGGTGCAGGCATGAAGCCACCACAGAGAACCCTACTAGGGTAACGCTGAGTGCGCATGGGGTCAAAGCTGTCACAAAGAATCCCCACCAGGGCAACGCCTAGTGGAGCCTTGGCAGCAGGACCACCAATGAGACGTCGGAACTGCAAAGCGCCCAGTAGGCAGTGCCATCCTAGGAGAGATGAAGGGTGGGCGCAGCCCAGCAAAGACCTGGAGAGTGGGCTTCCCAAGGCCTCGGGGGCCGAACACTCGCTCCTGTGTGTCCGTGAGGCAGTACACGGAGTGAAAAGTCATTCTGAAGTTTTGAAATTTAATGTTTTCCCTTTGGGATTCTGGTCTTACTCCAGACAAGTTACTTGTGTTTTATTTTCTCTTTCCCCATTTTGGAATAGAAATATATATCCTATGTCTGTCCCACCATTGTATTTTCAAAGTATATAATTTGTTTGATTTCACAGGCTCACAGCTGGAGGAAATTTGCCTTAGGATAAATTGCGCCCTGAGTCTCACCCATATCTGATTAAGATGGGACTCAGGACTTTGGACGTTAAGTTGCTGCTGAAATGAGTTAAGACTTTGAGGCTACTGGAAAGGAATAAATGTATTTTGCATGTAAGAGGAATGCTAATTTGGGGGGGGGGCTGGAGTGGAATGCTATAATGCTATATCCCCCAAATTTCATGTGTTGAAAACTTTATCTCCAAATTCATATGTTGATTGGAAATAGGATTTTAGGGATAAGATAAAGTCATCAGGATGGGGCCCTGATTATTACACTAGTGTCTTTCTAAGAAGAGGAAGAATAATCCCAGCACTATGGAAGGCCAAGGAGGGTGGATCACGAGGTCAAGAGATCGAGATCATCCTGGTCAACATGGTGAAACCCCGTCTTTACTAAAAATACAAAAATTAACTGGGCATGGTGGCGTGTGCCTGTAATCCCAGCTACTCGGAAGGCTGAGGCTGGAGAATTGCTTGAACCCAGGAGGTAGATGTTGCAGTGAGCCGAGATCGCGCCGTTGCACTCCTGTCTGGGTAACAACAGCGAAACTCCGTCTCAAAAAGGAAAAAAAAAAAAAAAAAAAAAAAAAAAATAGGAAGAGAGAACTGAGCTGACATGCACGCTTTTGTCCTCTAACCATATCCTCTAACCCTTTGTCATGTGATGACACAGTGAAAAAGCCTTTGCCAGAAGCTGCTGCCATGACCTCGAGCTTTCCAGCTTCCAGAACCATAGGCCAAGTAATTTATTTTCTTTATAAATTACCCAGTCTCAAGTATTCTTTATAGGAACAGAAAGTGGGCTGAGATATTAAGCCTTAAATACATTCTAATATAATTCATTTGTATAGAATGTGCTAGTCAAATGTGATTAATTGGGCAGCTTCCCATTCAATCTTGGCTTTAGAAAGACATCTTTATTCTGGGGCAAATCTTTGTCTCTTATGAACCTGGTGGCATTTGTCTCTCAGTGTATGGTTTGGCTGGCATTCAGCTACAAGTCAAATTCCTTTTAGTCTATACCCATTTAACCATCTTCTGATTTAAAAATGCAACTGGGTAAAGAATGCACTGACAGACTTCTGGGTCCGCATAAAAATCTTAAACATTTGTATACAGGAGTCTCTTGAGAGTCTAGTTAATGACAGTCATTGTTACCAAAATGAGGAGTCACCCTCAGTGCTTACTACAATCTGTTTTCTAAACCAGTATGTTTAGACTTCAAACCCAAGACTTGCTGAATACACCAATAAACATGTAGCTTTGCGAGATATTTTTTAAGTGTCCCCAAACCTCCTTGTACCAAGTAGGGCTTATCAAAGCTTGAACTATACTTTTCCAGTAGTTTTTACTATGGATTTTTTTAGTCTGAGGACTGGCTACTGACATTGTGGCTTGTGAAGATCCTTCACAATGAGAGCACCACTCCATCCGGGTACTGTAGTAAAATCAGGAGGAACTGATTTCCCTGCTCTTGTTTCAGGGAAAAAGAGATGGAAGTAAGAGAGAGGAACCAGCAGCAATTTCAGGATAAAGAAATGAAGATGCTAAATCCAATCCAATTAGTTTCTTGAAAAAGTAATGTCAAACATCAATCCAAGTTCAATCCAAAGATTCAAAAGTAGTTTAAAGAAAGCACTGCTAAAGATGTTTAAGAGCATAAAGTTTTACAATTTTGAAAGTAATTTTCTTTGACACTATTTGAGTTTTACTGAAAATGAAAAACAAATGTGACCATTTCTAATATGACAAAAATATATTGATTTGCATGGTTTCCTCAAGATAGAATATGCCATTTATTTGTAAAATGAATATAAAATTATAAGTCTGCTTTCCAGCAATATAGATTGTGCTTCAAAAACACTTCAATATAGGCTGAGCCTTCAGGATTCCACTTCAAAAAATCATATAATTAGTGGAGGAAATCTTTATTATATGAGTATAATAAGAAACTAATGTTTTAATGCCATTAGTAAAGAAGGTATTTATTCAAAAGAGAGAGACCACTATGATATAATTGTCCCCAATTTTATTTTTTAATTCAGAAAAAATACTTGCCATTAAAATTTAATTAATAAGTACACATCTATTTGCTTTCATTATTACTCAAGTATAAAATGTGAAATTGAATAAAACATTTCCTACTTTTTTTAAAGAAACCCGAAATTTTAGTAGATGTGTAAAAATGTAAATAGCTTTCAGGTAAAAAAAAAAATTGTATTAGTATTTCAGATACATAGCTTTAAAGATGAAAACTTAACATCTGCTTAATTTATAACTAAAGATAAAATAAAGACAGTATAAAAGTCATAACGTCTGGTGCTAATCTTACTCAAATATTGACTTCAAACCTGAGTAATGTTAAAATATGAGCATATTGAAAACTTTGTTATTACATGCTAATTCTTCTCCAGTAAAGCAAAAATGTTTTATTAAACTTGTTTTGAGATGATTGTAGATTTACATGCAGTTGTTAGAAATAAAAAAAAGATATTCCTTTTAACCCGGTGTTAACATCTTATGAGAGTGAAATATCATGAGGATACTGACATCAATTCAGTTGAGGGACAGAGCATCTCCATCACTGCAAGAACTTCCCAGCTTGTTCTTTTAAAGCACATCCATTTCCCTCCATTCATCTCCCTCCTTACCCATTTTTTCATCCCAGTAACCACTTAACTCTTCTCTATTTTTATACTTTTGTCATTTCTAGGCTGCTGTGTAAATAGATTTACTCAGTATGTAACTTACTGAAACTAGCTTTTTCACTCAACGTAATTCTCTGGAAAGGAATAATCCAAGTTGTTGTGAGTTTCAGTAGCTCCTGCTCTTTTATTTCATGGGATGGTTGTCCACAGGATGATCAACCATTTCACCGTAGAAGAACATCTGGGCTATTTATAGTGTGGGCTATCATGAGTAAAGCTGCTATAAAAATTTATGTACAGATTTTTATTTCTTTGAAATAAATGCCCCAATGTGCAATGAGTGGGTCATGTGGGAGTTACATGTTTGCCTTTTCCAAAACCTGCCAACCTGTTTTCCAGAGAACGCCTACCATGTTACTTCTATTCCACTCCCGGCAGCATTGTGTGAGTGACGCAACTCCTTTGCCTTTCATATCTCTCTCTCTTTTATTCCCCCCCCCCCCCCAGAGACAGAGTCTTGCTCTGTTGCTCCAGTTGGAGTGCAGTGGTATGATCTCAGATCACTGCAACCTTCACCTCCTGGGATCAAGCACTTCTTGTGCCTCAGCCTCCCAAGTAGCTGGGATTATAGGTGTGCACCGCCATGCCTGGCTAACGTTTCTATTTTTAGTAGAAACAGGGTTTCACCATGTTGCTCCAAATCTGGTTTGGGGGATATCTACTTGTTATTAATGTCTCAAGCTCCTAACCTCGGGTGATCTGCCCTCCTTGGCCTCCCTAAGTGCTAGGATTACAGGCATGGGCCATTGTGCCTGGCCTTTTCTTAATTGTAGCCATTCTTATAGGTATGCAGTGTGATCTGATTTAAGTTTTAATTTTTATTGTTCAAACGGCTAATGATGTTGAATACCATTCTATGTGAATATTTACCATGTGCGTGTCCTCTTCATTCATATGCTTTTTTGTGTCTTTGTTGGGGCTCAGGACAGAATACCCCCAAAATGTGGCACCTCGGAATTTGTGAAAACAGCAAAAACAGGAAAATCTCACTATTCTCCCCTGAAGCAGGACCTAAAGGATTCTCTGAATTTCCTTCCTGAATTTTTAGCAGAAACAGGGTTTCACCATGTTGCCCCAGCTCATAAAATCTTCATTCCAGAGCTTCCCTCCTTACACTTGGAGGAGAGAAATATTCTTTTATTTTTTTCTGATATGGAGTCTCTCACTCTGTCACCCAGGCTGGAGTGCAGTGGTGCGATCTTGGCTCACTGTAACCTCTGCCTCCTGGGTCCAAGTGATTCTTCTGCCTCAGTGGCCCAAGTAGCTGGGATTACGAGCATCCACCACCACACAAAACTAATTTTTTTAATTTTTAGAGGAGATGCGGTTTTACCATGTCAGCCAGGCTGGTCTTGAACTCGTGCTCTCAAGTGATTCCCCTGCCATGACCTCTCGAAGTGTTGGGATTACAGGCCTGAGCCACCATACCTGGACTGAAAGGAGCATTCTTACCCTCAAAAACATAGAGATACCAATAAGAATCCAAGCAAGTAGACCTTGCTAAGTTCTCCCCAGTTTATTAACATCGAATACCATCCCCTTTAGCCAATCATTACCTCTACACAACTATTCGTTATTATCAAACCTTGCTTAAAAGTGTACAGATTTTCCTGTTTCTTTAGGTATTCATTTCTAAAGGTGTCCCTGTCAGATAAAACTTAAACATGTAGGCTTTTCTCTTGTTAATCTATCTTTTGTACAGAAGTCTTATTCATAAATCTTGCAGTGGGTGAAGAGAAAGTATAACTCCTTCTCCCCAGTAGTTTTGTGGGCTCTAGCTAGTAAAACTGAGCTACCTCATTCACTCTGGAGCACGCTGAAGAGATCCTTGGATAATTGATGAAAAATCCATGCCTACAGTTTGAATGTTGGTCCTCTGAAACTCATGTGAAACTTAATCCCTACTGTGGCAGAACTAGGAAGTAGTCCTTAAGAGGCAACTGGGTCAAGAAGTCTCTGTTTAGATTATTTTATTCATGGATTTGTGGGTTAATGGATGAATGGACCATCACTGGAGTAGAACTGGTGGGTTTATAAGAAGAGACAGAGACCTAAGCCAGGGCATGCAGCCCTTTACCACGTGCTACCTTGAGCTTCCTCAGGACTCTGCCAAGAGTCCCCATCAGCAAGAAGGTCCTCAACAGATATAGCCCCTCAACCCTAGACTTCTCAGCCTCTATCACTATAAGAAATAAATTTCATTTCTTTATAGATTATCCAGTTTCAGATATTGTTTTAAGCAACAGAAAATGAACTAACACACCTATCAAAGGTAAAAATTTTTACCAAGGTAAGCTCACAAAGATCTCCCTCTGTAGTCCCCAACCGAGAGAGGAGACAACTATCTTCTCCTTTTGTCTTTCGTTCTAAATTCAGATTAGGAGGAGAAAATGATTTATTTCTACTGTTACTCTTGCATAAATCTGGTTTGGGGATATCTGTTTGTTATTCATCTTTTCCCTCCCAGGAACACCAGTTGCTCCCATCTGTCTTGTTTTGTGTCCTGAAAACTTGGCTTGGCTTTTAACAGTGTGGGGTGGTCAAGTTGTTCGCTTTCTGTGTGTAGCCGCCAACCTCAGGTGGGAAGGCCATGAGAATGTGACTCGGGAGAAATGTGAGTGGCACCCGGTTGCAGCTAACAGATTGATTATTTCCAGCTTTCAGGGTGTGGTTCTGTGTCTTTTATTCTTTTGGATGTCCTTGATAGTGGTGCCGTATCTTGGGAGAGCTGCATTTTTAAGCATCTTTTTTGAGTTGAACTCTTTGGTCCATGTTTAAGTTATAAAAGGTTTATTGGTGCTGGTTATTTAAAAGAAAAAGAAGGCCAGGTGCCGTGGCTCACACCTGTAATCCTAGAACTTTGGGAAGCAGAGGTAGGCAGATCAGCTGAGGTCAGGAGTTTGAAACCAGCCTGCCCAATATGATGAAAACCCATTTCTACTAAAAATACAAAAAATTAGCGGGGTGTGCTGGTGGGCGCCTGTAATCCCAGCTGTTCCTAAAGCTGGGGCAGAAGAATTGCTTGAACCCAGCAGGCAAATGTTGCAGTGAGCTGAGATTGTGCCATTGCACTCCGGCCTGAGCGACAAGAATAAAACTCTGTCTCAAAAAGGAAAGAAGAAGAGAAAAAAGAGGAGGAGGAGGAGGAGGAGGAGGAGGGTGAATGAGGAGGAAGAAGAAAAAGAAAAAAGAAATTCAGTGCTGTCAAGAATATCTGCTGTTTGTCCTGGTTGAAACCTGGCAATAAGATATTTGAAATAATTTTTAAGAACTCTGTGGTTACAAGTCATTTTAATTGGAAGCTGATATTTTTAAGGACTCTTGTTTTCTTTTTTCTTTCTTTCTTTCTAAGATTTTTTTTCTTTCTTTCTTTCTAAGATTCTGCTTCTAACATTAGACCTTCTCACTAAACTGACATTCTTCTTCAGCCAGTGCTAACTGCATGCCATACCCACTCTGCCCACATCTTTCTTACTGGAACGTGAACTCTTGGGTTGATCTCTAAACCGGCTCCGCTAAGACGTCTTTTTGTTCTATTTTCTTCTGCTCTAGCTTCCTCCTCTTGCCACTTCCAACCTTGCATTCAGTTCCTTTAAGTCTTTGATATATCTCCCTTCAAATCCCTACTATCTCTCACTGTCTCTGTCTCTCTCTCTCACTGTCTCTCTCTCTCTCTCTCTCTCCCCCCCCCCTCCCTCCCTCTGTCTGGCTTTTTTCTATTCTAGCCCTCCAGTCAATGGAATTTTGGGTCCCTTGCTCTCAAGAGACTTCAGTTTCTCCAAAAGCAACTACCTGAGGCTGAAAGGGGGGAAAAAAAAAACAAAACAAAACTTAACTAGAAACAGACTGAGTGACACCAACAGCTTTTTCCTCCTAATCTCGACAAGACTGACCTCTGATAATAAGCCAACATGTCACAAAACTCCTTCTAGGAGAAAACTCGGATTCATTCTCTGTCACTCTGAAACACAAAACTTCTACTGTCTTCTCCAAAACCTGATAGTTGCCTTTTTGAAATACAAACTTCAAGGGGCAGATCATCAGAAGGGAACGAAAAAGAAAAGTATTTGGAACCTGGATGAATAAAAAATATTGTCTTTCCCACCAATATTAGTAAAAAGCTTTAGCCATTTCAATAGGTAAATCTTGTTTCACCTACCAGAAACACAATTCAGATCAGATAATTTTTTGTAAACCACTGAGTTTTGTATTATCATACCTGGCACCTGGCTACCATTTTATAATAAATGCTGCAACATCTTTGCATCTATCCGCATGTTTATGACTGTTTAGGTCTGTAAGTACATCTGCATGTTATCTCTATGTGATTTTTTTTTTTTTTTTTTTTACTTCTAGATGGTATTACCAGATTAATTTATAAAATCCCTTAAAAGAGATCGATTGCATTTGGCTCAGAAACAAATGAGTAGTCACATGATTTAAGTATTCCTAAGACTTTCAGAAAAATATAAACTCTTAACTCAAAACTTTTTTTCATGTTTACATGCTTTTGGGCTAAATCTTTAAGAAATAAAATTGCTTTAAAATTTTTGGTAAAGTTGGAAAGAAAGTGTATTTAGAATGATTAACACTAGGCCAGGTGCAGTGGCTCATGCCTGTAATCCCAGCACTTTAGGAGGCTGAGGCAGGCGAATCACCTGAGGTCAGGAATTCGAGACCAGCCTGATCAACATGGCAAAACCCTGTCTCTACTAAAAATACAAAAATTACACAGGTGTGGTGGCAGGTGCCTATAATGCCAGCTATTTGGGAGGCTGAGGCAGGGAGAATGGCTTGAATCCAGGAGAAGGACATTACAGTGAGTGGAGATCACACCACTGCGCTCCAGCCTGAGTGACAAAGTGAGACCCTGTCTCAAAAAACAAACAAAAAAGAATGGCTGACATTATATATAATGCAGATGTATTTCCCCCTAGGTTTACTAGTCAAATAAGATTATAGATGTTTAAAATGATCAAACTATAAATCCAGTAGAAGAGCAAAATGCACAAGGAAGCAGAATTGCTGATACCTGACAATCTGGAAGAGAAGAGAGAGAACTATGCTTATCTTTATTTAGTTTCTTTCTTTCTGTGATATTTTTAATAATTACCTGATTTGTCAACAAAAGAAATAACTTCAGATATGGCTAGCTTTATTTAATATCTTAGAAAATGTTCATAGGCAGTTCAAGTATAGTCGTTAAAAATGAGTGAATTAAGTCAATATAAAGGGGATAAAGTTTATAAATAAACATTGTGACACTAATTATGTTTTACAAAATATGGCTACGTAAGATAATTTTAATATTTTGGTCATTTGAAACCTTTACATTATTCTAAGTTAAATTAAGTAATAAATATTCACTAATTAGATAATTTTTAACTAAGAAGAAGACAAATTTACCTACTTTTGGCTTTACACATTTTACAAAAATATAAAATATATTTGAGGCTGTTAACAAACGAAAGAAATGTATTTTAAGGGATCACGTTTTGAAAAATTATACAATAGTTTTAAACTACAGAATGTATAACCTTCTGTATTTGCCTTTAAAATATTTTATTGTCGTTGTGATGAAATATAAAACCCACATCATATTTAACTAAGAATTATAAACCTTTTGACATTTTTGACAACTTCCACAAATTAAATTTTAAGTAAGTCTTTTTGACCACAAACTACATTTGGAAGTTTCCAGAAGGGCCCCTGGAATATGTCAAAAGAATCTATTTTTTTGTCCTTACAAAATAAAAATGTTAAACTGATTAGATTTATTTTCTATGTTAAATTATAAGAGAAATACTGTCCAATAAAAAGTGATGCTGAAACTTCTATAAGTTATATTTGCATGAGAACATTCCAAAATTATATGAAATTCCTAGAAATCAGATATGTCCTGATACAATGTTAATAGTTGTAATTTTGGTCGTTCTTTTAAAATTTTTATACCACATAAATAACCAAATTTACTTGTCATTTGCATCACTGTTATTATAAAGTCTCACCAGGTTTTTAACGATGGTTGTTTTTTTGTCATTCACAGACATTATTGTTTTGCTTTGATTCTTTTCTGAAAGAATTTACAATTATCTACAATCCAAAAGACTTATTTTTCAAAGAAATTTATGAAAAAGACCCCGAAAGTACTCTGGAATGCAAATTTCTGATAATGTTAAGATCTTACCATTGCACTGTGAAGGAATTTTGAGAACTCTAATGAAAAAACCGATAGATTTATAAAACTGCTATTCTAGCTTCAAGCACAGAAAAAATAAATTACATGAGGCTGAATGAACTGACAGAATACTTATAAGTTTTTAATGATTTTGTCTGAAATATCACCAGTTCTTCAATGTTTGGTTTTTTAGATTTAAGAAAATGTTTTTTAAAAGATTTGCCCTTGGCCCAGCATGGTGGCTCACATCTGTAATCCCAGCACTTTGGGAGGCCAAGGCACGAGGATCACCTGAGGTCAGGAGTTCGAGACCAGCCTGGCCAACATGGCAAAACTGTCTCTATTAAAAGTACAAAAATTAGCCAGGTGTAGTGGCAGGTGCCCATAATTCCAGCTACTCAGGAGGTTGAGGCAAGAAAATCACTTGAACCCAAGAGGCGGAGGCTGCAGTGAGCTGAAATGGTGCCACTGCACTCTAGCCTGGGCAACAAGAGTGAGACTATCTCAAAAAAAAAAAAAAAAAATAAAAAATTACCAGAGCTTGTAAATTATTCATGAATATTTCGTTATTTGTGTAAGTTCAATTAGAATCTGTTCTCCTTGTAACAAGACACAATTAGAAACAATGGTTATAATTACCGTAGCCTTGTAGTATAGTTTGAAGTCAGGTAGCATGATGCCTCTAGCTTTGTTCTTTTTGGACTGGTACCAAAACAGAGATATAGACCAATGGAACAGAACAGAGGCCTCAGAGACAACACCACACATCTACAACCATCTGATCTTTGACAAACCTAACAAAAACAAGCAATGCAGAAGGGATTCCCTGTTTAATAAATGGTGTTGGAAAAACTGGCTAGCCATGTGCAGAAAGCAGAAACTGGACCCCTTCCTGACACCTTACACTAAAATTAACTCTAGATGGATTAAAGACTTAAACATAAGACTTAACACCATAAAAACCCGAGAAGAAAACCTAGGCAAAAGCATTCAGGACATAGGCACAGGCAAGGACTTCATGACCAAAACACCAAAAGCATTGGCAACAAAAGCCAAAATGGACAAATGGGATCTAATTAAACGCCACAGCTTCTGCACAGCAAAAGAAACAATCATTAGCGTGAACTGGCAACCAACAGAAGGGGAAAAAATTTTTTTGCAATCTACCCATCTGACAAAGGGCTGATATCCAGAATCTATAAAGAACTAAAACAGATTTACAAGAAACAAACAAACAAGCCCATTCAAAAGTGGTCAAAGGATATGAACAGACACTTTTCAAAAGAAGACATATATGAGGCCAAGAAACATATGAAAAGATGCTCAACATCACTGGTCATTAGAGAAATGCAAATCAAAACTACATTGAGATACCATCACATGCCAGTTAGAATGACGATCATTAAAAAATCTGGAAACAACAGATGCTGGAGAGGATGTGGAGAAATAGGATCATTTGTACGCTGTTGGTGGGAGTGTAAATTAGTTCAACCATTGTGGAAGACAGTGTGGTGATTCCTCAAGGACCTAGAAATAGAAATTCCATTTGACCCAGCAATCCCAGTACTGGGTATACATCCAAAGGATTATAAATCATTTTATTATAAGAACACATGCACACGAATGTTCATTGCAGCACTGTTTACAATAGCAAAGACTTGGAACCAATCCAAATGCCAATCGATGATAGATGGGACAGGGAAAATATGGCTCATATATACCATGGAATACTATGCAGTCATAAAAAAAACGTTGAGTTCGCGTCCTTTGTAGGGACATGGATGAACCTGGAAACCATCATTCTCAGCAAACTGACACAAGAGCAGAAAATCAAACATCCCATGTTCTCACTCATAGGAGGGTGTTGAACAATGAGAACACATGGACACAGGGAGGGGAGCATCACACACTGAGGTCTGTGAAGGGGAACTAGGGAAGGGACAGTGGTGGGTGGAGAGCTGGGGAGGGATAACACGGGGAGAAATGCCAGATACAGGTGATGGGGAGGAAGGCAGCAGACCACACTGCCATGTGTGTACCTATGCAACAATCCTGCATGCTCTTCACAAACCTAAAATGCAATAAAATCTAAAAAATAACATCATCATAATAAAAAGAAACACTCGTTACATTGGTAAGCCTATAACTAGAAAGATGTAATTCAGATATATCACATGATTTTAAGAAACTGAGATTGAGTTTATGGAGACCATAACTTCTCTTAAAAATAAACGGGCTTTGGCCAGGCCCGGTGGCTCAGCCTGTAATCCCAGCACTTTGAGAGGCCAAGGAGGGCGGATCACCTGAGGTCAGGAGTTCAAGGCCAGCCTGACCAACTTGGAGAAATCCCATCTCTACTATACATATAAAATTAGTTGGGCTTGGTGGCACATGCCTGTAGTCCCAGCTACTCAGGAGGCTGAGGCAGGAGAATGGTTTGAACCTGGGAGGCAGAGGTTGCGGTGAGCTGAGATCGTGCCATTGCACTTCAGCCTTGGCAACGGGGCAAAACTCCGTCTCAAGAAAAATAAATTTAAAAAATAAAAAAAAACCTGGCTTTGTATCCTGCATACATGGTCCCCATACACACTTTCCATAAATGGTTGCCTTATATATGATATGTACGGAATGTTCACTTCCTAGCAGGCTAAGGAACTTCAGGATATTTTGGGGACCTTGAGAAGCAGGAAGTTCGTTCAGATTGATGGTTATTGCAGGCAAAGTAAGATGGCAAGTACTTGGCTTGCTTTCCTGCCTTTAGAGGATTTTACGAGACCAACCTAAAATTTCTTATTGAAAAATTTCTGCAAAGCAAACTTAAAAACAGCCTTTGTGGTATAGTCACTAGTCCTATTGTACTTATATAAGACGCCAAGTTTAATGAGAATATACTTACTTTGTGAAAAAATTCATCCTATTTTGATGACTTTCATAGAAATGGAGGTTACTACCGAAAGACAATTACATTTTAATGGCACACTATACTGCATGCTTCATTAGCTTCTAGGTCCTATCTATTGTCTTTGAGGTTATGTATCTACAAACTGGACTGGATCCTGAATTTGTTTACAACCTAAGTTTAGTCTCATTAAACTTTCTAGTTTTTCCTCATAGTTTGGAGAAACCGTGACTCTCCCAAGTAGTATTTCCAACTTCTCTTCCATTCTTTTGGCTTGGAATCACCAGAAATTAAATTTCTTGAAGCCCTGCAACCTGAAGCTGAACATCTTGATACAGACTTTGGAAAAATCTCAATAGCTTATATATAGACAGTCTTCATGCCTGTTGCTGTATGAGGTACAGAAAGGTCATCCGAACACCTGATGCAAACACAAAAGCAGAGCAGTCTGTCAAATGCCACTGCCTGCCCTCACTCCATCTGAAGATGCAGGAAGGGCAACATCTGGAAATCTTGACTGGCCGCTCTCTGGACTCAGAAACTGAGTTCATGATTTGCTCTAAACATTCATCTTTGCTTTTCTTTCGTCTCCAGAGAAATTCCTCTTATGATATACCTGATTCATCACACCAGGTAGAAGTCAAACCTTAGAGAAAGCTCATCTGCAGCACTATCTCCTGACAGGCAACAACTGCTAACTGATTAACTGGACTGACCTAACCCCAGGACGAAGAAACTGGCTGTAAGAACTTCATTTCAGGTGTATCTCCCCAGACCTGAAGGAAAGGAACACCCTTGTCCTCACAGACACAGAGATGCCAAGAAGAATCTGAGCAAGCTGGCCTTGGCAATCTCCCCGCCCCCTGCCCCGTTTGGTTTATTGACATTAGATCTCACCTCTTTATCCGATCACAGTTTGCACAGCTGCCCACTCCTTATCAATCATAACATAAAAACAAACAGGTATTCCTGAGTTCTCGAGGTCTTCATTTCTGAAGGCTCCTATGCCATCTAAAATGTGTATTAAATAAATTATATGATTTTCTCTTAATGAGGGGCCTTTGTCATGAGCCTTGTCATGAGTAAGAGAAAGATACCACATTTCCCCCCTACCACATCTTTTGCCTGTTTTCTCATTGGATTGATTTTTTAAAAACCATTGAGTTTTGAGAGTTACTTATATATTCAACATAGTGGTGCATTGCTGGATATGTGGTTCGTAAACATTTTCTCCAGGTAGGTCTCAGCCTTATGGATTTGTTTGTTTGTTTGTTTTGTTTTCCTCTACAGTCTTGTGCAGAACAAAAATTTTAAATTATAATAAAGTCCAGTTTATGTATTTACTTTTTCTCTTATGGATTTTTTTTGTATGTGAAATCTGAGAACTCTTTATTGAGCATTAGATCTTGGAAATTGTCTCTATTTTCCCCCTAAAATTCTTATTGCTTTACATTTTAGTTTATGATGCATTTTGAGTCAATGCTTTGTAAAGTGCGAGGTTTAGATTGAGGTTTACTTTTTTTGCCTATGGATGTGTAACTGGTCTAGCATCATTTTGTGAAAAGTTTAGTCTTGAATTGAAAGTCAGCTGGGCATATTTATTTCAACCGTTTTCTCTATTCTGTTCCAATGAACTACGTGAAACGCCGAAGTATTTACAAAAATCATGAAAAAGTAGATTATTTACTTGTAAATCATTTTGCTAATTGTAGAAAGGAAGGAAATTCTACCGGTTCATTACATTCTGTTTCCTCTCTTCTTGGCATAGGCAGCCTCCATGGTACAGAACTGACGTCATGGAATGAATTATGTCCAGTGAAACGTAGGCGGATCTTGCATCTCTTTCAGCGTTGGCTTCTAAAGCTTTTGGCCATCTTCTGCAGTTTTCTCGGTTTCCCCATTTACCATCTGAACAGAGATGACTCGGTGACCATAAATGAGAATGGGGCAACATGATTCTCTGGCCCCCCATGGCTGTGTTGACTAGATTCCCTGCCCCAACTAACCTCCATTGGATGTGCAAAATATGCTCTGCTGTGTCACGATTTGGGGATTGTTTGCATTTGCATTTGGTTTATCTGTCTTTCCTGTTCCCTCATGCTTAATGACTTGAGATTTTACCTCTCGCTAAAGCACCACCGCAAACTCCAAGAAATCCTTGGTTTTTAGCTAACCCCAAGCTTTAGTCATTATTAGGGGAGAAGGGAAGGGGCCGCAGCCAATGGCACTGTCCCTCCCTGCACCTCACTCAATGGCAGCTTCCAGTGCACTTTGTCACTGTGGGACTCATCGCAGTTTCAGTGACACATAAACTCCAATTATGTTTGTATTGTGAGTTCACCTTTCCTATGAACAAACAAGGAAGTCTCTCCAGTTCAAACCTGTTGGCTTCAGGCATTCCCAAAAGCAAAGAAGTGGTTATAAATTCCCTGTTAAGCATTTCCTCCTGAACTGCTTTCTTAACATTTTATCTTCTATAAAGAGAATGAGTTACAAATTATATCTGAGGCTCCCTTTTATCTTCAAGTAATTAAAATGTATTTTGTGTAGTCAAAATTTGCAGGGTAAAGCGATAGGTAAATGTAATTATTGCTTTTCTTTGCAGTAACGAAAGATCAAATTTAAATATTCTGACTCCAGAACTACCCTTAAAAACTGGGTGAATCTAAATATATGTGACCCATTACTTGGTTCTCAGGACTTTTGAGACTTGGAAGATCTGATATTCTCCTGGTAAAGTCTAAATACAGAATGTTTAGTATTTTAGACAAAAATATGACCAATAAAGCAAGTATCTGTTTTTTATGTTGATTTTCAATTCAATGAGTAAAAAATTGTTAGGAATCTCTTAATAAATGTATTCATATAGGTGAGTACGTTTTAGGATTTTTCCTAAAATTTAGGTAACACACTACATAATTTATGCTTTCTTTTTAAAGAGATAATATTTATATTTGAAATGTATGGAAATGAAAATGTGTGTAAAATACTTTACAAAATACTTTAAGAGAGAAAAATCTATATTTTAATTTAGAAGGTCAGTAAAATATTTTTGGAGGCAATTACTAATCTGTGTAAGTTTTCTTTGAAATATTTTACTAAGTATTTTGAATAGATTGATAAATTATATTTTAGATTAAAGTATGATTTGGCACATAATTATCAAATTCTATCAGAAATATTTGACAACATAGAAATGTAGAGTCACACAAGAAAAAATAGAAGATTTAACATTTAATATGAAAAAATGTGAATATTCCTTAGATGCAAGGTGATATAATTTTAAGATACTAATTTTTTTAATTAAAAAAATTAGCTTCATATGTAAAAATCCATAAACATGAATCATCTTCTGGCTACAAATGTAACGTTTGTGGTCTATAATCTGAATTTTCTATTTGCAGTCTGAAACCGTTTTCTATTTTTTAATTTGAAATAGTCTATTGTTTTTAACAATGAATCTCTCTCTTTAATGTCACCTCTGAAATAAATATTTGGTAACTGTAATCTTAAGAAACACTATATTCATTTTCTACTTTAAAGACATTTAGATTGAAACTTCTTTTTGCAACAGTCTCTACTTTTAATTATTAAAACAGATTGCTTATTCAGTATTTACAAATAAAGAAAGAAAAGCATCAAATGATTATGGAGAATAAAATGGATATGACTTTCTTGTGCTCACTGAAATATCTCTGGCCAAGCCTTTTCTCCAGACTTTATCCAACGGTCCTTTATATTTAGGGCTTCTCTCTGTCCCCAAAATATTAAGTATTTACAGTGATTGTACTGCAACGTGATTAAGAAACTTTAAAATAAGAGTGCATGAACTCAACTCTCAGCTCTGGCTTATCTGTTACACCCAGAAAACAGGGATAATATTACTGGCCTGCTTCTAAGGCTTGCTATGAATAAGTATAAATTGGTTACCATATTTAAAGCAATAAGTAAAGTGCCTGGAATGTTTCAAGCACCAGTAAATACTAGTAATTAATGACTTTCTAATGCAATACACTTCTTGTATTAGTGGCTTTACTTCATCTCTTCATTTGACAGTGATTTCCATGAAAGTTGTTCAGGAGTGGTGCTCATCATATTGACCTAACACTGTTGAATTGCATTTCAGTCTCGCCTTCTAGTTTGCAAACTTTTTGAGGACAAATAATGTTTTCATATAACAATTTTTATAGTGTTTATTGTATTATCCTGTATATTAATATATCATATATTATTGTGTTATATCTAATATTTATTTCTATCAGTAGTAATGACCATGATACTGTAATAGATTAATATATAAGGTATTATACAATAAGATTTAACAATGTATGTTATACATTCTTATGTGTAAGAATATTATATTTCATATATTAGACATTATTACATAATATATTATTATACATTATATGCATGTGACATTAAAATGTTTTTATATAATAATGCCTACTGACCCCTCTATATGGGCCGATTCTGGAGTTTTCTTCTACATTTATTCCCATTATCCAGCATGCTCTCTCCTTTCCATCTTTCTGACATCTAAAATGCCATTCCTTCAGACTTTCATTCACTCGACTGACATTTATCAAGTGGCTATTTGTTGTCAGGGGCTGTCATTCTCTATCATTGCATCCTGAGTAATTCATCATAATCTTGTCTGAAGTTTTACACTTGTTAACCTATCTAAAATAGAATTCCTTAAGGGCAACCATCAGAGTTCATATACTACAGTGCCTAGCACGAATGGAGGGGTGTGGGTGTGAAATCTAATTAAATGACTAAATGAGTAATTGACTCTCAGTTAACATTGGATAAATAAATAAGGCAAGTCAGGACCCAGAATGTCAATAGAAAAATAATAGAGAGCTTGAGGGTATTTTTTCCTACAAATAAATCATCATGTTTTTCATGAGACACAGAAGAAGTAGTCCCACGGCCTCAACCAAACTGAAGAAGAACAAGAGTTCAGTTTTCCTTGTACCAGAAGGAGAGCACTGGCCATCAGTGAAAAGTCCCATCGACTACTACAAACACAAACGTGATGCTAAATATTCTTCATAAAACACGTCCTTTTTCAAGCTCTGTCTAGTGACCTAGGGTGTGATCTGTACTAAATGTCATTTAATCAGGGTTTATCAAACTACGGTTCTACAGAAGAATTTAAAAATTTGTATTTTTGTACAAAAGACAACCAGAAATGTCACCAAGACCACAGTGATAGGTTGTGCAGATGATCATAGTATGACAGAAATGTTACCATCACGTTATAGCAGAGTGCTGTCATGTGATGTGGTCCCATGATGCTTCACTTGCTGGTTTTAGGAGGCCATATAATCACTCACACGGATGGTGTTTAACTTGTCATCTAGTGGGCACCTTGTTAGCTCCCAGCAAGATGTCCTACCATCAATATAGACAATATAGAAACAGAGTTACACAAGAAAAAATATAACCCTTAATCAACACTTAATATGAGAAAATGTACACATTCCTTAGACGCAAGTTGATATAATTTCAAGATACTAATTTTTGCTATTAAAGAAATTAGCTTCATATGTAAAAATCTATAAATACTAATCATCTTTTGGCTACAAATGTAATGTTCATGGTCTGCAAACATCTATGCACAATGTTCTGGAGGATGGAGTGGACTGAGATGGGGGAGAGCTAAGCGTGCTAAACTAGAATGAAATCATTGAGGTAGAAGTTGCCAGACTTTGGAGCTCCAGTTCCTGAATCTCAGAATCCTGAAGTGAGAGGTGCACCTCTGAGGGCTGATTGCACAGGCTCCTGAAGACGACACTCTAATGAAGACCACTGTGAGCCTTGCCTTATGACTTTGTGACTCTAGATTTTCTTTTGTGCTTTCCTGCATGGTGTGAACCCTAAGATATATTGGAACAATGGCTCTCTGTAAATTTCATTAAATATCACCAAAGTTATCTGGGCCTCCCAATAAACTTCTTGGGATACAGTTCTACCTATACAATCTGTGCCCTTTGCTGAGGTTTGAGATATTATTTTCCCAGATTCAAAATTTTAGTTTTCAGCAGCTGTAAATTCAGTTGTAAAGATCAGATAACACACACAGATACACCCAGGAGTGGGATAGAGATCATGTTTTCCTTATCTCCATGGCATCTGGGTTTAATCTAATCTGTAAATATCATATCTTCCTGAGTGTCTATTTTATCAGTTGACCTAAAATTTCAAGCCTAGAAAGGCTTTGACTCATTATCTAGTTCATACTTCTTATTTTACACAAACGAAATCTCAATCCCAGTAGACTTACAGGCAGGCTCAAAAGTTACCAAGTTTTCTTGTGACAGATTGAGATCAAAATGTCTATCTTTTGGTTATGAGCTCAAAGACGTTGAAAAGCAAAATCATTACCGTATAAGCAACGTCATATTTAAGACTATTAATTATGTCCCCCGTTAGTAATAATAGTTTCTCTCTGGTGGGATTGCTGCATTGATTAAATTCAGATGACGAACTTAGCTCTCAGGGTAACTTACAATGATAATAGTATAATAATACCACTTAAACCTCACAGGCATGTAAGGTCATTTAGAGTAAGAACATTCATATATTTACTACTTATGAGTACATTCTCAGTTGGTGCAATAGTGCCCATAAGCTGGGCCCTCAGTAAATGGCAAACGTTCACTGATTAAATGAATAAATGAATAAGGTGCTATATCTATCTACCTATATGTTTATATCTACACTTATACATAGTCTTGCCCCAAATAAGAGAGAGTCGGGATGTATGAAATCATACTGACTCAAAAACTTATATTCCTGAAGACGATTTTTAAAATGGGGCTTTATACAATCAGTATACTTTGAAGGGCAATCTTAAAAATATAAAACCATGATCAGGATAGGACGTATGTCACAGAAGCCAAGGGAAATCTCTGTATTAGGTTGAATGGTGGTCTCCAAAAAGTAAGTTTACATATTAACTCCTGAAAAGTGTAGCGTGATCTTATTTGGAAAAAAAAAAAAGAGTATTTGCAGATGTAATTAGGCACAAGATCCTGAGATGAGATCACTGTGGGTTAAGTAGGTGGGCCTTATATCCAATGACAAGTCTACTTATAAGAGACGAAGAGAAGGTGCCCATAGAACAGAAGGCCATGTGAAGATGGATGCAAAGACAGGACAGACACAGCCTCAAAGCATGAAGGCTTGATAATGGGAACAACAGACTCACTTCTCCACAAGTGGGGAGGGAGGGAGGGGAGGAAGGACTGAAACACTATCTTTCAGGTACCAAGTTCACTAATTGGGTAATGGGTCCACACGAAGCACAACCCTCAGCATCATGCAATATATCCGTGTAACAGACACACGCATCTACCCCCGGATCTAAAACGTGACAACAAGAATGACGACCGCCACTAGAAAGTGGAATGGGCGTGGAAGGATTCTTCCGGTGGTTTTCTGAGAGATTGCAGCCTTGCTGACACCATCATTTTGGACCTCAGTGAGAAAATAAATTTCTGCTATTTTAAGCCATTCATAAGGTGGTAATTTATGTCAGCCACAGAAAATGAATGCCATCTTCAAAGCCAAATAACAAACACAATGGAAAAGAATAGAGTTCCGAGCAGTCAGTAAAAGAGAGTAGGGATCAGCAGTGGAGAGAGGACGCCCTTGAGACACACACAGAAGCCAATGCCTTCACCAGACTGTATTTGGGACCACCCCCCCCACCACCATACACTGGAAAAGCTGGATTTGAAAACTCTCAGTCAAGTTCTGCTTTTGAGAGGGGCTAAGCCAATGATGTTTCTGCTGACAAAAATCAAGCAACTATAATTTAACAACAAAAATTACTAACAGACAATGAAAAAGCCACTATACATCAGAGTCCAAAATGACTGTTCATTTAGACTTTGAAGAAATTAAAGCGTAAGATACTAGTTACAGCTATAAAATATAAATGAAGACATCTAAAGAAATAAAAACTGGGAACTAATAATAAACTAAATAATAAATAATAACTAGTAAACTAATAAACAAGGAACATGGAACTCTCAAAAGCAAAAGATAGGAAAAGAAAGAAACATTCATATATTAAAATTGTGCTATCTTAAATTTAAAACCCAATGGATGAATCAAATGACAAATTAGACACTGTGGAAACAGTGAACTTTAAATTGGGTCTGGAAAAATTAATGAGTAATTAACATAAAGAGAAACGAAGACAGAAAATACTAAAGTGGAGAAGAGACTGATTTGAGATAAGCTGAATATTTTCTTTTTGGCTAAGTGATAGTCTAGGAAGAGATGATAAGGTAAATAAAGCAGAAGTATTATTTACAGAAAGCACAATGAATGCTTCAGGACAAGCAAAAATAAATTCACTTGTAGATATAGCCAGTAAAATTGTAGACTATCAAAGGCAGAGAAAGAGAAGTGATAGCTTAGAAACAGATATAAAACATATGAAAATATAAATATCATGCATAGCATGTCAGTGGCAAAATGATTACTTAATAATAGTCCTGAAAAATTTAGTCATTATCATGAAAAATTAATGAATTTTATTTTTACATCATGCCATAACCTATAATAAAGCACTTTGAAGACATAAATACATAAAAACCTTTCAATCTTTTAAAAGAAAATATAGAAAAATATTTTTGTGAATTTAGGGGAAAGAAAAAGTTCCTAAACAGGACCTAGGCTTAACCACAACCCAATTAAGTACAGTATGTTAAAATTAAAACCCCTTCTTCTCACTAGGTCCCATAAAGGAGGTGAAAGAATAATTCCCCAATTAAGAAAATATTTGCAATAATTATTACTGATATATGCTATTCATTTGTGAATGTGTCACAATTATACTTATTCATGTCCTTCAACAGTAGAATGTAAAAATAAATTTTTTCATACTTAAAAATGAATAATGTATATGAATGAGAATTTTTAAATATTAGATTGTTATTGTAATAACAATATTATATACACAAATCCCAGTTAGGTGGTAACTTCCAGGTTGTAGCAAGTTGGGAATTAATTTTTGAGAGGAATGCATTTATTATACTCAAGAAAATGTCAGTTCAATCAATGAATTTACTTATGACCATTATTTTAACTTCAAGTCTTCAAATACAACAGGAGAAGGAAGAAGACGAAGACAAGGGAGACCATGTGAGATACAATTGTATAATGTAAGCCACAAATCAACGTTCCTGTTCTTAGGTAGTGCCCATGTAATTATCTGCAAATGAGCTGGAGTTTGAAGATAATCTATTTTATTGTTTTTAAAATCTCACACTCCTTAAAGAATACCATTGGCATTTTTGCTGATGTAAATAAATGCATGCTAAGACACACATGTTAAGTTAATGTACACTCATTTGAAAAGCACTCAAACTGTTTACCACGTATTCCAATAAAATTCTAATTAGCCACTTTTTTTTATGCTCAACATCAAGGAACAAGACCAAAAGTCTATTTATTCATTTATTTATGTATTTATTTTTATTTATTTATTTTTTTGAGATGAAGTGTCACTCCTTCACCCAGGCTGGAGTGCAGTGGCATGATCTCAGCTCATTGCAACCTCCACCTCTCTGGCTCAAGTGATTCTCTTGCCTCAGTCTCCAGAGTAGCTTGGACCACAGGTGTCCACCACCACTTTTTATATTTTTAGTAGAGGTGGGGTTTTACCATGTTGTCCAGGATGGTCTTGAATTCCTGTCCTCAAGTGATCCCATTTGGGCCTCCCAAAGTGCTAGGATTACAAGCATGAGTCACTGCATTCAGCCCAAAAATCTATTTAAAGATTAGTACTAATATTAATTAGATTCAAGGAAGTCATCCTAGCATATGTTAAAACACTCAAGACCGTATTTGCATCAAGTATATGATTGTGTGCTATTGTCTTGATGATGTCGAATTTAAATGATAAATCAACTACAGTGCTTCACACACACACACACAGAGAGAGAAAGAGAGAGAGAGATTAGCCAATATTATTGATGCATTAACAAGTAATATTGCCAATGTGGACAATAACTCCATATTTCAGAAATCAATCCTCCAAATGTAAACCTAGGACATCAAACCATCTAATTCACACAGCTAAAAATACATATCAATATACTTATCACTCCCCTGGCCTTGATCTCTCCATTAGGAAAACTCAGTTTGGTACAAAAATAATAAGATAATGGTAAATGATTACAGGGCTGCAGGAAGTAAGCAGGTATCAGTCCTAAAAAATTCCCAAAAAGAGTACAGGATTTTTCAGAGCTAAAGAAAACTTTAAAATGAGTTAACTTACAATTTATTCTATTAGATTTAGAAACAATGACCTCTTGCTCTTTGAACAATATTCTTCACTGACCTGGTACTTGGCTGGCAGCCAGGAATAAAAGACCTTTTGCCTGCACTCTCTAATTTCGATAAAATATTCTTTTAAAATCAAGAAGAGTGTTTCATAATTCCTGAATAGGTTTTAGAATTGAATTCGTCAGTTTACATAAGAGCTTTGTTCAGAAAGCATAACTGCCCATGTAATCAAATCAAAATAATGATTTTATTTGTAACGTTGAGATTTTTAGTGGGGAAATTCCTGAACTTGCACGGTTTAGCAGGTTGTTTCATTTTAGTGCAAAAAGATGGAGACTGTACTGAAATGTACGCAATCTGCATGGAGGGAGGATGCCACCAGCCAGGGTCAGTCCAGCCTGGGAGACTGATCTTTCCATATCAGCCTATGAACAACTGGAAGAAAGAGGTGCCCTTCTCAAGCAGGCCAATGAAGACTTCTTACTGAGTGAGTGAATAAACACGTGGTCAAACTAATGTTCGGAAATGAAATGCATGGTTTTATTTTTTTTTAATAATCCTGGACAAACATCTCTAAGTCATGTCTGAGTTTTTTTTTAGAAAAGACTCAATTGAAATTAGCAGCATATCCCTGATATTGAAAACATCCTGTACACTTATATACAGAAAGAAATGAGAGAGAGAGAGAGAGAGAGAGAGAGAGAAAGAGAGAGAGAGAGAGAAGAGAAGAGAAGAGAGAAAGAAGAAAAGGAAGGAAGAAAGTAAGGAAGGTCGGAGAGATGGAGGGAGGAAGGAAGGAAGGGAGGGAGAGAAGGGAGGGAAAGAGAGAAGGAAAGAAGGAAAGAGAGAGAGAAACAGACAGAGAGAGAGAGAGAGAGGAAGGGAGTGAGTCTGTGCCTTGCACCTAGCTGGGCTTAGACCCACTGTGAAGGGATGGGACCTGTGTGAGTGTGGTAGTAAAATGTGCAAAGGGAGGCTTCTATCATCTTATGATTAAATGTATATTTTAATGGGCCTGTATCTCTGGTCTGTGACCATCACAATTGCTTTTCCAGTCTCAGAGCTTCTCCTTCAGCACTCTTTGGCAAGAGAGGAAAGCTGGAGGGAGCTATTGTGGGAATAAAGCCTTTCTCCAGTTGGGATAAGGCTCTGGTTATGGCTCTGTCCCTGTGGAGTAAGTTTTATTGTCAAGATCACTCTCTATCTGTTTCACAAAAGTTGCTCTTTCTTCCAATTCCAGTTGAAGATCTCTCTTGACAGTTTCCTATAAGAACATAAAGGTGTTCCTAGAAGTAAAACCCCTAAAAGTGTGGGCCACACATGAAGACGGTGGCCACACATGAAGACGGTGGCCACACGGGAGTTCTACACTCTCAGACTCATCCACATACAGATCCCAGCAATCCACCAAAGTTACTGTTAAGTGTTCCTACCAGTGTCTGGCTCCCCTGGCTTCTGCTGCAGCAAAGCACATCACAGCTCTAACTTTTTTTCTCACTCTGTCACCCAGGCTGGAGTGCACGGCCCGATCTCTGATCACTGCAACCTCCACCTCCCATGTTCAAGTGATTCTCCTGCTTCAGCCTCCCGAGTACCTGGTATTACAGGCACCCGCCACCATGTCCAGCTAATTTTTGTATTTTTAATAGAGATGGGGTTTCATCATGTTGGCTAAGCTGGTCTCCAACTCCTGACCTCAGGTGATCTGCCTGCCTCGGGCTCCCAAAGTGCTGGGATTACAGGCCTGAACCACCATGCCCAGGAGCACCTGCACCTTCAGATTTCAGGATGGTCCTTTCCTCTATAACCTCAGTTCTCTGATATGTCCAGGAAAAGTCATCCTGGACAATTTTCTCAATGTTTTCTTGTTGTATGAATGTGGGTGATGAATTCCAAGTTTTTTGGATGTTCCAGGCAAAACTGAAAAAATAAAGAAATCCTGAGGGTGGCATATATATATAAAAAGATACACAGAACACAAGTATTACAGTTCAGCAGTGGCTTCTGATAGTGGGTTAGAAAAACAATTGCAGCCAAGTTTCAGTGCCTGATTAGCATTAATTTACTCAGAATTTGAAGAAACAGCCATTAGCTTAGGAGTTTCAGACTTTAGTAGCAGTAGGCCAAGTGGCAATCATTGCCAACTTCTTCCACTGCCAAGGTTCGGGATGCCTGCCTGGATACAGGAGCATGTGACTGTCGGCCACTGTTTTAGCCACCTCCATCTGTCCTGCTTCCCATATAAATTCTCTCCTTTGCTGACTGATATATACGGCATTCTGCAGAAGGCACTGCAAAGCAAGGGTGTTCTTGTCATTTAAGTCTGCTCAGGTCTCTGACATGACTTATCCATGTCCTGATTTGCAAGGCAGCTTTTAATGTAGCTCCCTGTGAATCATTTTAGGTACCGGCTTATTTACTGCTTCCTGCTGCAGCCATGGCTCACTCCATGACCCTACTGAGTGTGATTCAAAAAATGGGTTTAACAGAGCATGCATGGTATTCTGGTATCATTGACCACACAACACTGTGGATAAAATAATCCATATATATATCACATCCACTAACACAAGACCATAGTTGTGTTTGTCAATGTACATTTCTCTAATGCCTGCTCCTTTCTGGAGACTTGCCAGTGCTTACAATGGCAGAAAAAGACATCTAGGCATTATTAGCCTATGGTAGAAGTAGGTTTCCAGGGAGCTGAGGAGCACGGTTGCCCATAGTGATTGGCCATTTTTGTCAAAGACTTAGTTGGAAACAAGCCCAGAACTTTCTATTTATTTGTATTCTGTTCAACACTTTGTGCTGTACTGGGGTTAAATGAGTAATAAATCTGAAACTAACTTTACCCACAGTGAATTTATCCTTTAAAGAGCTCCGGGGCTCACTCCTTAGATCTGCAATAAACAGGCAACATGTAAATCTAATGCTGCCCTTGATTCACATACCGGGTTAACATAAAATGTTTCTGATACATGTGGGGCCTAGTGACACTTCAACTCTCCTTATGTTACTGAAACAAAATTCATTAAAACCACTCTGAACAGTACCAAGGAAGATCTTATTAAACTTCTATTGTCTGAGTTTAACTCTTCATCATCCTTCTCTCTTGATCTTCAACTCTTAGAACAGAAAAAAGAAAAGACACAGAAATGCATGTGCACACACACACACACACACAAACTTATAAACCTACAGACCTGCATATGTGTGCACACACACACACACACACACACACACACACACAGAGAGAAAGAGAGAGAGAGGTGCATTTAGTCTTTAAAATGTTCTAACAGTAGTTCATCATGTTAAAAAATAAAACGTTATATTGGCTATATCCTAACACTCTATCCCTCTCTCAAAATAGTTATCATTATACCATTATCTCCCGCTTTAAATACAAAACGTTTAAAAAAATATATAAATATTTCAGAGAAAACTGTAGACTAAATGTAAACTGAAACGAATTCATAATATTATATTGATTTAAACAAACGATATGTTTTTACTTGGAAAATCACATAACCTATGTTAAAAAGTTTAGTTGACTTTAGTAGTGACGGCAAAAACATTTGACTGCATAGGAGATAGGAAAAAGGGATGATGAAATTAAAACAACAAACTGCATTTATTTCATTACCTTTAAATCTATCTTTCAAATGTCAGTGTATTTAGAATGTGCACCTAAATTTTTAGGGATTTTTTTAAAGCTAATATCAATGAGAAGAATCTTAAAATGGAAATTATTCAGGAGTGAAGTAGGAAGTAATGTACTGAAATGGAATGCACCCTGAAATTTGGAATCTGAAACCTTGATTGCTCATTTAGCCCTTGCTTACTGCTTCTTTGATAGCTGAGATTAGATGAAACTTACTTTGATTATTTGCTAGTGAGAGTAATAAGGTATATTTTTCTCAGAGTTATTATAAGGATTTATTCACTGTAAGAAATTGGTCATATGTCCAGGATCATAGCTGGGTAACAACAGACACACAGAATGTATGAACAGACAGGTATCCATTTCTAGAGAGAGGATACACTTAGGTAGACTGATTATTATTTTAAAATGACTCCTTTTGGAAACTTTCCTTTGGAAATTGAGATTAGGCTGAAGATGGCTTGAAAATGAGGTGAGAACTTAATTTTGAATTCTTTGCCGTATGGTTATCAAGTTCAGTTCTTGCTCAGAAGTCAAATACACTCAATCTGAAATCCAAACTCACCACCTAGCTCTCACAGACTCACCGCAAAGAATTACGAAACTTTGACAACTTATCTAAAACCAACTGCTTTTGTGTCACTGTAGATGGCACCCAACACAAGGTGCAAAGGTGAGCAGCTTTTACAATAGGTAAATTTCCAAAGGAGAGAGGGAAGGGACCCCAAGGAAGGAGCCCCCTTGATATGTGTCCGATTTACCCTCAAGTATTAGCTACACGAGAAGGACAGCTGCAGGGGCAGCTGAGATGATTAGGGATGTTGGCAGCCACACCACGGACGGGACATGGTGGCTTTTAGATTCAGGCAAAGTGGAATCTCCTTAGAGGAAATCACAGGTTTTTATTTAAGTCTCAGGAAAGATCAGGCCCTGGGTGAAGCTGCCACACTCTCAACGCCCAGAATCACTTTCCTGAGGTGCTTATGTGGTTAGGGAAGAGATAAAATGACAAATTTAAAGCAGAATACAATAATACATCACAGGAAAGTTTTGTAATATTGTACAAGTATCTTCAACTAAAAAGATAATACCAGTGTACATTTAAAAACAAGAACTATTTTTGATGTCTGACTGCTGAGTGCTTTCAAGGTGACCCCTTCTGCTCCTGCGCCACCTGCCTCAGCCCTGGGCAAGCTGACACCCAAGCCAGGGTCCCCAGCCTTTGCCTCCAACAGGAAGCTCAAGCCAGGCAGGCACAGCCCATGCGTGGGAACCTTCACGGGATCCCCGCAGAATCCACCAAACTCCATGCCAGTCCTTGCTCCTTGCTTTTTAAGCCATTTTGGACAAGAGCGGAGCTCACCCTGCTCTTGGAGGAAAGCCATATTATGTGAACAGTAAGCGTCTTCACATACCCTCGGACCTGTGTGGAGTCATCACACTCTACCTCCAAGTAAAATTTTGGGAGCGCAGGCCATCCTGCTAGTGTGGAGAGACCACCACAACGGGAAAAAGAATGCTATATTAATAACCATTATGACTTAATATTTGATTAAGCTAAGGTAAAAAAGGAGATACGAACATTACAGATTGTTAATCATTATTTTCTATCAGAATGCATTATAGTAACATTTACCAATTGTGCAATTTAAATACATATAGTTTATTCTATGCCAATTATACCGCAATAAAGTTGATTACAGAAAAATATTTTGAAACTAGATAAACTGAATTTAAAAATCCAGATACATAAAATTTACAGCAGGTACTTTTCAATTCAAAGATATAGAAAAACATAAACAGCAACAGTGCTAGGGTTTATCCTGCACTTTCTAAACCGGAATTCTTATCTGATGTGTCTATATTAGCATCAGCTAAAAAAATATGTAGGGTAAGAAGTGTTAAGAGAAAATGAAAGATCTTCTATGTTAACACAAGGTTTAACAATTAGAAATGCATAAGAATTATACATGGGGACAATTAAGAACATAATTTCAAGGCATAGAAGATAGAAAGAAATTAGATAAGAGGTAGATAACTCTAGAATTATGTTTGGGAATTTTGACATATATATCCTTCAAAAACTGATAGCAAAAAATGACTAGAAAACCACTAATACTGTAGAAAATTTAAACATAAGATGAACTGAAGTGATATTTTTACAAGACTATATATCCAACAAGTACAGCGTGTAAATTCTCCTAATGTATAGATAACCCATTGACCAGAATAGACCATATACCTGGCAAAGGAGCACACATCATACATTTTAATGTTTTAAATCATTCAATAAATTTTTTGACCTTGGTAGAATTAAATAAAAATCAAGAATAGAAAGGTAACTAGAAAATCAACTGCATCACTGCAAATTAACAAATACATTTTAAAATAGCTCATTTGTTAAAGAATAAAGTTACAAAGGAATTAAAAAATGCTTTAAGCTGGATAATAATGAACATCTGACATGCAGCCAAACCATGGTTTACAGGAAAACTTATAGCTTTAAACACATATACTAGAAAAGAAAATGTAAAAGCCATAAAATAAAGGATCTTGCCTTTGGCTAAGAAACATATAAATAACAGCAAATTAAGTCCACAGAAATACAATGGACCAAAACAGTAAACATAAAAACAGAAGTAAAGAAAATTTTAAAAACAAATAAAATAGAAAACAATCAATACAGCCGCAAACATATTCTTTGAAAAGATTAATAAAATTCATAAATCTCTAGCATGACTAACTCAAAAAGAAAAATAAAGAAAAACAATTACAAATAGCAAGAATGAAGTAGAGGTATGTACTACAAATACTACAGGCATTTAGGTAATAAGAGACTTGCTTTTAATAAATTTATCATAATGAATTTGAAAATATTTATGTGGATGGCAGATCCTTTGGAAAAAATATAACATAAAAATTGATACCAGGAAAAAAAAAAACCAGAAAATGTAAACAATCTATGTCATTAAATTGAAACCATAATTAATACATTTTCATAAACTTTAGGCTCATATTTTCAATGGTGAATCCTCAGAATTTATAAGAGAGATAATATTAAACTTGCTTGACTATTGCAGAGGATAGAAAACAGAGTATTTCCAAATACGTTTTATAAGACTAGCAGAAGCTTGATACCAAAATCTCATAAGGTCATTTCACTGAAGGAAAATTACTGGGCAATACCTCTTGGGAAATGTATCTATTTATATATCTATATTTTCTCTTATATATTCTTATATAGAGATATGTATGAATATATTCTTACATATTCTATTATTATACACACACACACAGACACACACACAAGAATACTAAAGAAAATATTGGTAAGTAGAATCTGCTTACATATAAAATGAATAATTAATAAAAAGGGCTATAAAAATAAAATGTATTCCAAAAATACAGTTTAATATATTAAACAAATAAAATTATAATTTAATTGATATAAAAGTGTATTTCATAAATACAATCATGATTAAATTCTCAGCAAATCAGGAATAGAGGGGAACTTTTTCAATCTGATAAAGAACATCTCATAAAAATGACAGATAACATCATACATAATGAGGAAGTTTTTGCAGCTCTTTTCTTATTATTGTATATAAAACATGGATGAGTATGTTGATGAAAAGATGTCAAACTCTGTAAAATATTTGAAGAGATTAATTCTGAGCCAAATATGAGTGACAGCCCTCAGGAGGTCCTGAGAACATGTGCACAAGGTGGTCAGGGTGCAACCTGGTTTTATACAATTTAGAAAGGCATGAGACATCGATCAAATACATTTAAGAAATACATTGGTCTGGTCCAGAAAGGTGGGACAACTCCACATTTTGTGGGGTGTCTTCCAGGCTATAGGTAAGTGTAAAGATGTTCTGGTTGACAATTGGTTGAGTTTGTCTAAAGATCTGGAATCTTTAGAACTGGAATCATAGAAAGTAAATGTTCAAGTTAAGATAAAAAATTGTTGAGACCAAGGTTCTTCTGAAGTCTTGTAGTAGCTGCCATTAGAGACAACAGATGGCAAATGTTTTCTATTCAGATCTTTAAAAGTGCTAGACTCTCTTAGTTAATCTCATTAGGATTGGGAGGGCCTGGAAGAAAAAGATCTGGCTATGTTAATAGAGATTTTTTACAGATGCAGATTTTCCTTTACAAAGGACGGTTTTGCAGGGCCATTTCAAGATAGGGAAAAAAACAACAACACGTTTTGGGGTAAAATATTTTGACTTTCTTCTTTGTCACATAATAACAGAGTCAGATTGGAAAGTAAGTCACTATCTATAGGGTTAAATAAAACACATTTGATGAGAATTTATGGTTTGTAGGGTCTGATTCTCCAGACCCCTTACATAGGAATTTGGGCAAGATGAAAAATCAGAGCTTAGTCCTCAAGTACTACCATTCCAACCCCAAATCATACAAAAGTCCCTAAATAGAAAATAAGGTGAGAGAGAGTGAAATAAAATGTAATCTAAAACATTACTCAGACAGTCTACTATAACAAAAAACAAACTCAATGAACTTCCTGGAAACAAAATCTGTACAAAAACAATCCATTTTATTCGCATGTTTCAGCAAGACAGAGGGCACAAACTACAAAGGGCCTACTCCAGCAGTACTTGAAAAACATCAAATACTTCGAAATGAGTGAACTAAAATATGAGCAAGAGCCGTATGCTACAAATCGCAAAATATTCTTGAGAGCAACTAAAGGACACCCACGTCAACGGAAAGAACTATAATGTTCATGCATCAGATAACTTTATACGTGTCAGTTCTTCCAAACTCTATAGATTCAATGAGACAGGAGTTAAATTAAGCAGGCCATCTGGGAAGATTAATGTTACTATTTTAAAATTTATACGGAAATACAAAGATCTAATATTAGCTATGACGATTTTCAAGCTCAAAGATAGAGGTCACACGCTACCAGATAATAAGGCTTTCTGTAAAGATCCAGAATTTAGGAGTATCTGGTATTGACAAATAGATCAATGGGACAGGCTTGAGCAGCCAGAAATAAACCCAGTCACATAAATTTATCTGATTTTATAACAAAGGCACAATTGCAATTCAGTTCAGAATGACTGGTCTTCTCCATTAATTGTATTGAATCACTTGGATAATTATATTAAACACTAGCAAATTTAACTTGTGATGGATTACAGATTTACAGGTAGTAAGTTAAACTTTCAAGCTTCCAAAGAAAAACTGCTAGGTGGATGGGTTTATAATTAAGATAGAACCAGGAATTCCTTAAATAGAACTGAGAAAGCATTTTGCATAAATGATTGACTTAAAAATACACTTTCACTCATCAAAATATCATAAGTAAGTGAAAAGTCAGCCCACAGACTGGGATAAAATATTTGTAATATATTAATTTGATAATGAACTTATCTCCATAAAATATATAGAACTACTTCAAATCAATAATAAAAGAGAGACAACTCAATTAAAAAATGAGCAAACATCTTCAGTAAAGGATTTACAAAGGAGAGTATCAAAATACCCATTAACATATGACAAGTTGTTAAACATGATTATTCATCAGACAAGTAGAAATTTAAAAGTAACATGGAGATACCAATTAATCCTACCACAACAGCAGAATTTAGAAGACTGATAACACCCAGAATCTAAAACAATGACAACTCTAATGCCTTTCTGATTTGAGACAACTAGATGAAAGCTATTGAAGAAATCTAAGCAGGAGCTAGAGAGCTAAACGTTGGCATAGCCTACAAACCAAAATTCTACTCTTGAATATAGGACGGCAAACAGAATGACTGATTTTGACCATGAAGAGACCAGGTGTACAACATACAAGAATGTTAATACCAGCTTTATTTATAATAGCCCTCAAATGGGATCAACTCAATGTTAATTAATGGTAGAACGGTAATTTGTGGTATAGCCATCCAATGGAATAGCACACAGCAGTAGACCCTTTCAACAACATGAAAAAAAACCTCACGGATGTATTAGTGAATAGAATAATAAGACAGAAGATATACAGGGCATGTGACAATGTCGTCCAAGAACAGGAAAAAGTAATCTATAGTGATCGACTACCTTGCAGGGTTTGTATGTGTTGCTAGGGGCCTGAAAAGGCTTTCCTGGGTCCTGGAATAGTCTCATAATTAATTGGGCATGCTTCTAAACATATATACCTTGGTAAAAATTCACTGAGCTGTACATTTAAACTAAGACCATTTGCTGCAAATTATGCCTCAATTTAAAACGTTCAACTTTTAACAATGTACCAGTGTGTAACAGCCTATTTAAACTGAGTCCTGACTCATAAGCAAAATGAAATAAATAATACTAACTGTAATATAGGGTTAGTACAAAGATTAAATGAGATAATGTGCAATAATAGCACACGGTCTAGCATGTAGACCACTTGCATCATGTTCCCATGAAAACCTAGCTTGGGTTTTTATCCCCCTCTATTTAAATCAATTTTGGTCAGTTGCATTGGTATTTTACTTCCATGTATATGTCCATGGCATAAGGATTTCAAAACATTACACATAACACAAAATATTTAGTTTCTTAATAAAAAAGAAACATCTTAATTTAAGAGTATAGTTGCTTTAATATCAGAAAAGGAACACAAGAATTTCAAGAAGTAGGGAATTTTCAAAACAAAAACATATTGTTTAAATTTAAAATAGTCGCACATTTTTTTTTTTTTTCTCAACCGGGTAGAGATTCCCACCCAGGAAAGACTATGCAATATTTGGAGGTAGATTTGCCTGTCGTAAGGGGAGGGTGCAGCTGTTGCTTAACTGATAGTGAAAAGAGACATGGCAAAATATCCTCTAATGCACAGAGCAAAGCCCAACAGCAAAGAGGCATCAGCAGATGATGACAGGAGTGAAGCAGCTGAGCATGTCCTAAACCTCAGGGCAGAATCATGACGTCAGGCATGGTCACAGATACTCATGAGCCATACTCAGGTTCCCAGCACAGAATCATGAGTATTTGTGACCGCTGCCTGAAGCCCCAGAGGAGAATCCCGAGTATCTGTGAACACTGCCTGAAGACCAGGTACAGGATCCTGAGTATCTCTGAACACCGCCTGGAGCTCAGGTGCAGGATCATGAGTATCTATGACCACTTCTTGAAGGCCCAGCTCAGGATCCTGAGTATCTCTGCCCACTGCCTGGAGCCCCAGCTCAGGATCCTGAGTATCTCTGCCCACTGCCTGGAGCCCCAGCTCAGGATCCTGAGTATCTCTGCCCACTGCCTGGAGCCCCAGCTCAGGATCCTGAGTATCTCTGCCCACTGCCTGGAGCCCCAGCTCAGGATCCTGAGTATCTCTGCCCACTGCCTCGAGCCCCAGCTGAGGATCATGCCTATCTATGAACACTGCCTGGAAGGTTCTGAGGGAATTAACAGTCTCACTTTTCCCTAGACAGAGATTGCAAGTTGTGATTTTTAAAATCTGTAGATTGGAACAACAACTTTTTGTTCAATATTCCAAAATTTTAAAAGTTCTGAATATGGAATTCATGTCATAAAAAAATTGAAATAAATTCAGCCTATTTTGGCCTCCTCTTTTCTGAGCCATTTGTTGCCTTTGTTTATCCAATTTAATGTGAGCATTTCGGCCTTTATTTATAGAAATAAAAATGCCTGTGGGTAAGGGTAATGGTTCAGGCATGATGAGGAGGTTATTATAATGTTATATGTTCTGTATATTCTGTATTTATTGTCTTTTTTTTTTTTTTTTTTTTTTTTTTTTGAGGTAGACTCTTACTCTGTTTCCCAGGCTGGAGTGCTGTGGAGTGAGATCTTGGCTCACTGCAACCTCCCTCACAGGTTTAAGTGATTCTTCAGCCTCAGCTTCACGAGTAGCTAGCATTACAGGCACGTGCCACCACACCCAGCTAATTTTTGTATTTTTAGTAGAAGACAGGGTTTCACCATGTTGTCCTGGCTGGTTTTAAACTCCTGACCTCAGGTGATCTGCCCACCTTAGCATCTGCCCACTTTCCCAGAGTGCTGAAATGACAGGCATAAGCCACCATGCCCGGCCTGTTTTGCCTTGTTAAAAGTAAAAAAATTCTGACAGGGATCTATTCTTAGGTTTTTTGTATAAGGGATTATTGACCAATATTAGGATAGGACATTATAAAGCAGTTTAATCAAGAAAATTTAAAAGAAGTTTCTTCTTCCCACCGTTCCACTTCCTGGCAAACCAAGTGTATTGTATTAGTGCATTCTTGCACTGCTATGAAGAACTACCTGAAACTGAGTAATTTATAAGCAATAAAGGTTTAATTGGCTCACCGTTTCACAGGCGGTACAGGAAGCATTGCTGGGGAGGCCTCAGCAAACTTTTTCTTTCTTCTGAGACAGCTTTTCACTGTGCCACCCAGTCCGGAGTGCACTGGTGCCATCTCACCTCACTGCAACCTCCACCTCCTGGGCCCAAGCTGTTCTCCTGTCTCAGCTTCCCGAATAGCTGGGACTGCAGCCACTCCGCCCAGCTGATTTTTATAAAACTTTTAGTAGAGACAGGGTTTCACCATGTTGCCCAAGCTGGTCTCAAACTCCTGGGCTCAAGCAACTGTCCCACCTCAGTCTCCCAAAGTGGTGGGATTACAGGTTTGAGCCACGACGCCTGGCCATTGCTGAAACTTTCAATCATGACAGAAGGTGAAGGAGAAGTGAGCGCATCCTACCTGGCTTCACACACTTAACCAGATCTCGTGAGAACTCATTATCACGTACTATAAGGAGAACAGCAAGGGGGAAATCCACCCCCCATGATCTAATCACTGCCCACCAGGTCCTCCTCCAACTCTGAGAATTATAATCCAACATGGGATTTGGGTGGGGGCACAAATCCAAACCATACTGTATCTGTACACAATCTATCCCATCGTCCTCATTTCTAACATGTAAATAGTAATAACGACATACACCTCTTGTATGTAGTGGTAAGTATTAAATGAATAAACACCTAAAATGACTACAAGGATTTCCAGTGTCTAGCATTTCATGAATAAGAGCTTTTCTAAACCTGTTCCCTGTTTCATTGTTAAATAAAATACGTATACTTGAACTGGGAAATGGCCAACAAATTAAAGGGTTGTTTTTAAATACTGTTATATTTTAAATTTTTTGGTAGTAATCTGTGCATGTCCCTGGGCAGCTTGATGACATGAGTCCCTAACAAACTACAGAGGATGGAATGGCAGAATCACCGGCCAAAGGAGCAGCAGCAGGAGTGCAAATACTTAACAAGGGTTCTACTGGGGACACCTTCCCTCCTTCCTACCTTCCTTCCCTCCCTCCCTCCCTCCCCCCTCCCTCCTTCCCTCCTTCCTACCTTCCTTCCCTCCCTCCCTCTCCCCTCCCTCCCTCCCTCCTTCCTTCCTACCTTCCTTCTTTCCTTCCTTTTCTTTCTTTTCTTTTCTTTTTTTTTTTTTTTTTGACAGAGTCTTGCAGTGTTGCTCTAGCTGGAGTGTACAACCACTGCCTCCCAGGTTCACGTGGTTCTGCCTCAGCCCCCAGAGTAGTCGGGATTACAGGTGCCCACCACCATGCCCGGCTAAATTTTTTTTTGTATTTTTGGTAGAGACGGGGTTTCACTATGTTGCCCAGGCTGGTCTCGAACTCCTGACCTCGTGATGCACCCGCCTCAGCCTCCCAAAGTGCTGGGATTATAGGTGTGAGCTACCACGTCCGGCCTATCGGGGGCACTTTTGAAAAACAGGGAGTCAACCGTTGAGGACACGATACTGTGTGTACTGTAGACAGGATGCATGTTGCATTCAACATCACCCACCTCCAAATGCTGTCTCCATGGAAAGTCGTGAATCAGCATCTTAATGATTGTATCAATAGGGGATTGCAGGTGAAGTGGTGGACTTGCAAAGTATCAGTGTCTACTTGGACAGGGGCTCCAGACTTGTTGAACATGTAGCTTTATATTTTTTATGATCTGACCACTCTATATTCGTTGACTCCAACCCTGTGTATTCAGGTGAAAGATAATTGCTTCTTTTTTCTAAGCAAAGAAGAAAGCATCAATTCTCTTCAATGAGCAGACGAAGCAATGCAGGACTAAGAGAACAGCTACTATGAGTTGAAGTTGCATATTTTATTTTGCATTTTCTTTACTTAAAAATATACAACCTCAACTCATGATATCTGTTTTGCATTTTCTTTACTTAAAAATATACAGTCTCAAATCATAGTATCTGTTTTGCATTGTCTTTACTCCCCAAACACGGAAAAGTAAAACTTTAAGAATGTACCCTGTGGCACTACACCTAGATTCTCTCTTCAAGGCTGGCTCACTCTGCCCACAGAGGCTGAAAACATTAGCTCGTGATGGCTCCCAGCTGTACCTCCTATGGAAACTCCCTTCACCTGCCTCACTGAGTAGGCGTCCTCCCAGCTGACAGTCCATGGCCAATAGCCAACAAGGATGAAGAGACTGAATCCTTGTCTTTATTTGGAATTATTTGGAAGGGTTACTGCAGCTCCAGAGATCCCTGTAAGACTGCCTGAGGCCTCAGTTGTGACCACAGGAAAGACCCACTCTCCCTCAGCCCTATTCTGTCTTTCTCATCCACTTAGAGATATATCTCTCAAGAGCACTTTCAGATAGATCTTCAGCTCACATTTTTCACTCAGATTCTATTTCTAAGGAACTCACTAATACAAATCATTATTTTATTTATTCAATACACATTTATTATCTACAGTGAAACATAATGTGCTAGATCCTGCGGATATAATGACTATAGATTCAATGATTATGTAATATTAGACAAATGAACGATGATTTGCACTTACCTTTAAAAAAGGGGAGATCAGAACCAACCTGGGCAACACAGTGAGACCCTATCTGTGTTTAGAAAAACGGGAGACATCAGCAAATATTTCTGTTTTTTTCAGCTTCCAAGCCACAAATGAATTTTTGAATGTCTTCTACACTAAACACTAGGAATTGGTTCTTAAATTTGCCATATCTTAAAATTGGTCATGGTCTATTGGGGATGAAAGGCATATTAGGATTTCCAGTGTAATTTCTGAATGGCAAAAAGGCATAGATCAAGAATATCTTAGCCCCAAATTGCCTATTCATTTTCCATATGCATTAGTAAGTCATTTTGCCTTCTCAAGGGTCATGTTTCTGAATTCAGAGTGAGGCTGTGGAATGTATCTGTAAGATCAGTTAATAACTCAATTTCTATTAATTTAGCCACTAGGGTTTGCATGTGGCTATAATCCCAGAGAAGACGAAAGGCATCCGGTGGGAGTGGCAAGTCTGGGAAGGACAGCTACAAAGAAGAATTAACAACATTGGAGGAGGGTGGCTGGCGTACGTAAGAAACCACGGGAACCAGGAGCAATGTTGACAGGTCACTCAGCATTTAGACATCTGTTTCCCTAGTTCTGTCCTTTGCTTTCCTAAGTGACCGAAGCTTTCCTGAAATGGAAGGCGAAAATAATTGGGAAGTTACAAGTGAGACTGATGCTAAATTTATTAAACCTCACATTTACATACTAGAATTTATATGCTAGAAATCAGTAGCATTTTAAATGAGAAAATAATATGAGGACGATGAGTGCCTGCAATACAGGAAACTTTTGCAGTTTTAATGTTTTTCTGCTGATTTACACATATTATGCCAATATTATTCAACAATAACAAATAATTTTAAAATATCCAATACAACTTCTCTGAACTGTGTTTTTTTTTTTTAATTTTCTAACGTGACATAGCAAATAATAGAGCAAGCAGTCAGTCCAACTCTAATACAAGAAAAGCTTTTTCAAGCCACTTTGCTGTAATTTTATATTACCTTTCTTGTCAAAAGTATCCATTTGTTTACAACATCCTTTTATCACTTCTCTTGTGCCATGAATGAATCAAATTCCCTACAGTGTTAATTCATAAGACATCAGATCTTAGCATCAGGTTTGTGGTTTGTTACCGTCAATGAAAATATATGGCTCTAAGGCCTTGCTCAAACATCAGAAATGTAAACTGTACCTAAGCTTCCGATTAAACGTGTGCTCTCTTTAGATATTTGACTTGGTACAAAATGGTTTTTCCTTCAGAAAGTGTAGAGGGCTTACAAATCTGAGGCAGAAGGCTCCGCAGATCTACTTCTCCTAAGATCTGAGAAAGACTTTGGAGGGCATGACTTGCCTTTGGATCTGCTGTGATCCCTATGGGACAATGAACACATTCCAGGTAAAATTTGTGGATTTGTTGGATGAACCAAAAAGAAGAAAAATTGAAGTAACCCAGAATTTCAAGGCAGAAGACATACCCTAGGAAGAGAGGGGCAAAAAGAGAAATGGCTTTCATTCTGGAGTCCAGGACCTGGCGCTACCTGGCCAGTGTGGAAATCTCGAAGAAGGAGACGGTGAGGTGTAACCAGAATCACAGTCGGAGACACTGAAGGGAGTGGAAATCACCGAAGAGACGCTCAGTGTAGAGCCACCACATGAGCGAAGAAGAGAGGAGAAAGAGAAACCCACTCACACTTAAAAACAATTAATGTAAACATGCTTTAGTTCGCTTAATTGAAATGTTTAGGCTGGGCACAGGAGCTCATGCCTGTAATCCCAGCACGTTGGGAGGCTGAAGCAGGCAGACCACCTGAGGTCAGGAGTTCGAGACTACTCTGGCCAACATGGCGAAAACCCGACTTTACTAAAAATACAACAATTAGCCACGTGTGGTGATGTGTGCCTGTAATCCCAGCTACTCGGGAGGCTGAGACATGAGAATCCCCTGAACACAGGAGCTGGAGGTGGCAGTGAGCTGAGATGGCACCATTGCACTCTAGCCTGGGTGACAGAGGGAGACTCTACCTCAAAAAAAGTAAAGGAAAATAAAAATCAATGTTTACAGAGCCAACGATGGTGCAGAATCGCTGTGGTTTCCCTCATTTCTGAGCTCTGCTTTCCCTGGTACGACCGTGCTCTAGCAAGGCTCCTTGTGTTTTAAAAGAATAGACTCCATCTCCACTTCTTTTATTGACTGAGTTCAATGATGTGAGTTCAACAACACAGTCTGGCATATTGATGTCAGACTATTATCCCCCAATATATTTTCATTAAAGTTCTACATAATTATATTAAGCTGAATCTTTTCAAAGCACATTTGACCCTGAACAATGCGAGACTTGGGATGCCAGATGAGGCACAGTCAAAAACGTACACTTAACGTTTGACTTCCCAAAAATCAGCTACTCATAGTCTACTTTTGATTGGAAGCTTTGCCAATAACCCAAGCAGTCAATTAACACATATTTTGTATGTTATATGTATTACATGCTGTATTCTTACAATAAAGTACTTTAAGAAGATCATAGGAAAGAGAAAATACACTTACTATTCATTAAGTAGAAGTGCATCATCATAAAGGCCTTCATCCTCAGAGTCTCCATGTTGAGCAGGCTGAGGAGGAGGAGGAGGAGGAAGAGGAGGGGTGGTCTTGCTGTCTCAAAGATGGCAGAAGCAGAAGAACTTTCATATGTAAGTGGACTCATGCAGTTCAAACCCATGTTTTTCAATGGCCATCTAGAACGTAATTGATCTTCAATAAAACATTGAATTAAGTAATTCATGTGAGAAAGTTTTCACAGGTAAAAACTTATTCGCTCTGAATGGCCTTAAACGGTTTTATAGTTGAATGAGACTGTTTATGACAAGCGTACATTACACTCAACTTATATTCAAACCTTGTGAATCCTCGGTTTTATTTATTATTTTGTATTTATATAAATTTTGCTTGTAGGCTGTAGAGATATTTTAGAACTATTATACTGTCCTAAATGCAGACTAACCCTTCATTTTTCCATGTTATGATTTAAGACAAAACATCATTTATAATCAATCATCCATAAAAGTTTAATACTAAAGAAAACTAAATAGCAGCCCAGAATAATATTTTTATCATTAAGAGCAACAAGAGCAAATTATGCATGAATGCTAACGATGTAAGATCTTAAGTGCATCTGATGGCTTTGTAAAATATTGATATCATAGAAGAGGCCTCTTCTATATTTGACAAGTCTTACTGGAAGATGTTGATATAAAAAAAAAAACTATCATATTTATGATGAAAGAGTTGATGTATTGATAGCAAGATCTACATCTGTAAGTGGGGTCAAAAATACCTTAGTGCCTATATTAAACTTTAAGACAGAGTCTTGAGTGAAAAATAATTACTGGTAAAGCTAAGCTCTGCGTAAACCTTTTCAAAATGTGCACATTTAAGGCCTTATTTAAGTCCAATTTATCCTAGAAAAAAGCACAGTGAAAAGAAAAAGGAAACTCCAATTTAAAAATAGACCCCTGAGCCAGCAGTGAAGTCAAGTACGTTGTTTCTTAGAGCAACTCATTGCCTTCCGTTCGTTCCATCAGTGCTAAACGTCAATACGTCTGGGTTGGTCTAACGTTCAATCTAAATTACTGGAAGAAAACTTACTGCATGAAGCTGTTATATATGAAAAAAGAGAGAGAGAAGGAAGAGAGTTACGAATGGTTGTTCAAGGTCTTATTTCTCTTGCCCATTTTTTCCTCCATTGTATAAAAAGCTTTAAACATTTACTCTCAGAGCCTCACACAGTTACATAATCTACAGCAGGCATCCCCAGACTTTTTACACAGGCGGCCAGTTCACTGTCCCTCAGACTGTTGGAGGGCCGCCACATACTGTGCTCCTCTCACTGACCACCAATGAAAGAGGTGCCCCTTCCTGAAGTGCGGCAGGAGGCCGGATAAACGGCCTCAGGGGGCCGCATGCGGCCTCTGGGCCGTAGTTTGGGGATGCCTGATCTACACTAACAACAAGAAAAAAAATCTTTAGGTACAGATTCTTAACTGAGGAGTTATAAATCTATATATGGGCTTCATAGAGTCTTTGAACACATATTTTTTTATGCATTAATATTTGCAATGTTTTTCTAGAAAGAACGTCCATGAAATTACAAATCAATCTTAAGATGTCCCACAAAACAAAGTTAGAACAATTACTTCAGTAGGAGCTAGATTCCAATGGAACCATTTTGTGGGGAGGTAACTGTTTCGAGGAGACAGGTCCCCATGAATCTCTGTGTTTCTGCATGCTTGCAAGCTGAGGAACTCATTGTGTTTTTCTGGACTCTCTTGTGGAAAGTATTTGTAGAGGGTAAGTAGAGATCCTGCCTCTCTCTGAAATAAAAGGGAGATTTGCATAAAGCCATAGAAAATACAGAAAGTGGCTGGGCACGGTGGCTTGCACCTGTAATCCCAGCACTTTGAGAGGCCAAGGCAGGCAGATCACCTGAGGTTAGAAGTTCAAGAACAGCCTGGCCAATATGGTGAAACCCCATCTCTACTAAAATACAAAAAAATTAGCCTGTGGACCCAGCTACTTGGGAGGCTGAGGCATGAGAATTGTGTCAAACCGGGAGGCAGAGGTTGCAGTGATCCAAGATTGTGTCACTGCACTCCGGCCTGGGCCACAGAATGAAACTCCATTTCAAAAAAAAAAAAAAAAAAAAAAAACCCATAAAGTGTCTCTCCTGGAAGCCAAGGGTTAATTTTCTTATCGTAATTATTGTAAAAGAGTTGGGCTCTTTAAACTCAGGATTCCTCTCCTGTCATGAAGGTCGTCAAGCGTGCAGGTGCTACAGAGATCTCTTAGTGTCATCCTGCAGTGACTGGGACTCAGAGAACCTGGCAAGGAGACCCTGATGCTCTGGCCCCTGTACTGCTGTGATGCGGTCATTTGTCTCAAGCCTTCAGTCTAGCCAGCATCCATGAAACCGTGGCCGTCAAACATCATATCCTCACAAATTTGGTGACAACAGCTTTGGCTGTAACCATGGACGCTGACAAAGAAATGCCTTTCTAGAAGAGGAAGGAGAAAGGAGAATGCAGTCTTCACATGAAGCGATACACAGAATTGGAAGGAAGTCTACAGTCTTAAGTAGTAACTGTATTGACCAAAATACATAATCCACTGGGCACTGACCAGTGGGTAGGAATCGAGGATTTGCCAGCTGAGTGCCGTACCTTCGGCCAGGCATCTGAACGGTGCCCTGTTGTGGCTAGCTTTTCTCAGAATGTGGATTCTTCCCTGCCAATCTGAATGTCAGCCTCAGGTTTGCTCCATCATGAAAACCAACACTGAGATTTTTCCTGGGTAGCCGGAATTACCCGCTCTTTTTCCAAGTAGCGGAGCTGAATACTAACCCCAAAGGTGAAAGGAGGGGAATTTGCAACCACCACAGACAGAAACCAAGTGTCGTGTGAACATTGACTGGTTTGTTTGGGAGATAAGGCTGTGGTGCACGTAACGTTTCTTTGCAGATGAAGTACAACAGGTAAGTCATATTATGGCTCAATCTCTTCCTTAGTTCCCTGTATCAGCTTTAGGTCCACTCTCAGACAATAGTCTAAGGTGCTAGAGATGTTTTGAGGGTACTGGCTTCTTTAAGGGAGTGTTGGCTTCTTTGGGAAGATTTTCTTAAAAGAGGTTGACTAGTACTAAGGCTCTTACTCCCTTGGCTGGGTTACAGTGCAAGTGGGGAGACTTACAAGAGAATAGGAACCTAAATGAAAAAAAGATTGATAAATTATTTCAGTCATCCCTGCATCCCCGGAAGACTTTTGTAGCCCATTTGCTGAAGCCAAGGTAGAGTGTTATCGTGGTAGTGAGGCTTTGGGTGGTCGTGTTACAAAAGATGCTGCTGTGTACATCCAGCCCAGCTCATTCAAAAGGTACAAACACTGCAGTCCTAGCCAGAGAGCAATGCGACAGGGACCACTGAGTCAAGAAGCCCCAGAAGTTGAAATTGATGCTGTCGATGATGATTACTGTTCTACCCAATACAGGGTGGACCAGAGCATGTACAGTTTGCTCGGCTGACCCGCAAGCAGGAATCACATACTAGGAAGCAAGGTTATGTTTTAGCTCCTGGAAGGGGACACTTTTTCTTTTTTTGAGATGAAGTCTTGCTCTGTCACCCAGGTTGGAGTACAGTGCCACGATCGTGGCTCACTGCAACCTCTGCCTCCCAGTTTCAAGTGATTATCCTGCCTCAGCCTCCTGAGTAATTGGGATTACAGGCGCCAACCACCACACCTGGCTAATTTTTTATTTTTAGTAGAGGTGGGGTTTCACTATGTTGCTCTGGCTGGTCTTGAATGCCTGACCTCATGATCCGCTCTCCTCAGCCTCCCAAAGTGCTGGGATTGCAGGCGTGAGCCACCGTGCCCTGCTGGAACACTTTTTTTTTTTTTAAATAGTGGAGTGAGATCTCTGGCCTCAGTATGTTAGGAGGAGAGCACCTCCTACTGCAAGAGGCATTGGGGAGGAAGGGCATTAATAATCCTTTATCTTTCAGCATCACACCTGTCATCCTTCTCAAGAAAGAAAATGCCCTGTTTTAGCCCTGCCTCTGCCAAACTACTGCAAACTTTTTACACTTAACTGGCTGCTGGTCTATCTTTCCCATTTGATGGCTCTGACCACTGTTTGCTTACTGTTATCCTTAGCCTTTCCAAGAAGCTATTGAAAGCACAAATGCTACCAGCTCCTGCTCTTACCACACGAACCATCTGCCAAAGTGTCCAGCTGTCGCTCCCACCTCTGTGTCTATAGCCATTGCTAATTCATTCAGCGTGACAGATGCAACTCACTTGGTGACATAGACAAGCCACACAGATTGCATAGATGATCGACAGGCAGCACCTTCAAGTACAATGACTAGAACCAGTAATTCCAAGAAAACTGGGGATTCTGGGACTTGCCAGCTCTTTTCCAGGCCCCTTTGAGGGCACTGTCCATGTGTGCCTTTCACCTGGGAGGCTTCCCACCTGGTTTTGTTACATAAAAGCAATTTTATGTAGCACTTTCTTTCCAGGGGCACTATGTATGTCCTGCAGGCTGTATTTGCTCTGGTGAAGCCAGACATTAGCCTGCTGTCTTTCAAAAACTATGATGACCTCTACCTTAGAAATGGTCCTAGCAGATGTCAAATGTTTAAGGAAACACCACCATCATGTAATGCAGATCTTAGAACTCTGTGCTAAACTTTGATGTAGACTACGAAGATCTCTTCCAATGGAAGCCACTCTTGGTCGTTTGGGGAAGCTTCCCGGAAGAAGTGCTTACTTGGCATCCATAAGCACAATGCTGGTGATTATTCCTGCAATGTGAGTCATCCAATTAGAAGAGGTGGCACAGATTTGACCCTGGCATCAGCTCAAGCACTCACTGATGACATCTCAGCCCTGGAAAGCATTCAGTTCAGCCTCTACTCACTGACCAGGGTTGTTATGTGACTTCCTTCCTGTGGACTGGGCAAGAATCTATACCACCATGAATATATCCCATTATACCTGAATTAATTCTGCAGACCCAAGGGAAAAACGGTCAATACAGAAACTTGAGAAGAAAGTCATCTGGCTTTCGAAGGTGGACCCTGATGGCTATGGCCTTTGCTCAGCTGGCTGGGTCCAGGCCACTGTGGTGCCTGACTGAGGTCAACATTACCTTCTGTCTTCATTTGGCTACTCGGAGCCCTGTTGATGGTAGCCATAAGTAAATGTTCTGAGAGAGAGATTGAACAGATTTCATCTGACCTTCTTTTGGTTATGTTAATCAGAACAGTCAAAAGTGTGGTTTTGGGGAGGGGAACAGTGTGACTAAATAAATAAATAAATAAATAAATAAATAAAATAAAAAGTGTGGTTTAGTCTTAGGAAATTTTGGCAAAAACCAAGACCAAGTGTAGAAATGAGTGGTGTTCATTGCTGCAAGATAATTCTGTATGGGTCTCTCACATTGCTGCTAATTTTGCAAGCACAAGCCTTGACTGCTGCAATAATAATCTATTTTGAAGGATGTTTTGTTAAATCATTAGTCTTGGAGGGTAGGAACAGCACCTCCCTCCAGGGCAAAGGGCAAGAAGGGCTTCCATTTGTTTGTTTGTTTTTTAACTGGACATTATAGAAGGGTCATGTTTAAAGCTCATGTCCTCTCCCATAACATAACTCACTGTATGTGCAGGCGTCACTGTCACTCTGAGGGAATTAGGGGCTGAGCAACCTGTTGCAAAAAAATTCTGATAGTCTGGCTATTGCTATCTTTGTGAGTAATACTGCTTTTATTGCTAATGCAGGAACCTCATGTTTCCACTGAAATCCATAAAACAGGCAGCCTGGAGTTTTAGCTTGCAAGTAGCATAACATATCAGACCCTTCATAGATCATAGGACTGATCTCAGTTAACAGTGATTTTTTATTCTACTAATTCATTTCAATAATTTTTTATTTATTAGCTAAGAGTATAAAGGGTAATAAATTAGAACTTGTAAGGACATGTAAAATATTATGGAAAAGCAAGTCTAATAACTAATAGCTTATATGTTTCATGTATTTTTATTCATTTCTTTATTAAATAAACTTTGTCAACAATATTCTAAAAGTTATAGGAATACATATAGCATATCCCTGCAAACATAGACACACATACTCATCACTTTAGTCATAGCATAGAGCTAAACAGAGGAAAGATAAATATATATGGTGCTCTGCATGCTTAACTGATAGAAAGAGATTTATTTTGGTCTGGTTGAGTAGCACAGAGTTTTGGGATTGGTGAGATACATCAACCACCTCCTATGTCTCCTTCAGATTCCATTGGCTTTATTTCCTCAATTTTACTCAAACGAAACATGACCGTGCCTTTCCACATGCCCCTCCTCTTGCCCTGGGGCTTCCCTTTTGACTCTGCCATGCGAAGGCCTTGGGAGCAACTTAATGCCCACTTGTGTGTAACCTGGGGTGTGGGTGGGATGCTGTCCTGTGGGGTAAGCCTGTGACCAGGGCTATCAGCAGAGGGCACATACATTTGTTCTCCTTTCTCTGTCAGCCCATCCCAGGTCATAGAATACCCCTGGACACTGCAGTTATGTTTCTTCCTGGAAGATGATCAGACAAGACTGAACGATCAGTCACTTGAGAGATAAAAGGTGGTGGATATACGAGATCTGTGCCTTTGTTTTGATTTGTTCTTTTTCTTCCTCACTCTGGCTTTTCAGGGATTCCAGACAAATATTCATAACATAAAAGTCTTTGGTTGTGTCTGTGCCCTCCAGAGATCCTGGCCAAAAGAAAACTGGATCATGAAAGGGAGCATTTAGGCTGAGCACAACCGGAGCTTGGGAGTACATAGACACAGTAAAGCCAGAGACAAAAGATTCTGCAAACAGCGAAAGTCATCATAACGGGGAAAAATAATAAGGCATGCCCAAGTCATGGCAAGTTGAATGTGATGGCAATGTGTGATGCCTAAATCTCAGCTAGGGTAATTCTACACTGTGTAAAGCTCTGGCAATTTAGACTAAAGGGATTTGTAGTCCCACTTCAGAACTTACATTACGCAGGTAATTGTACACAGGATGAATTTCATGTTAAGAAAACCAACTCAAAATTCCAGCAAATGAAATGATTGAAAAATGAAGACACACTGCTGGGACAGGGTTTGCAGCCAAGAGGACTGCATACTCTCAGAACCCGACACATTTTGTCTCATGTTAAAGTTTTGCCTTGTAAGTTTTGAATAAAGAAGTGTCTGCAAGTGATTCTGATATAAAATCCTCCTGGCCCTCCAGGTTCTTTGGTTGCTCTCCATAAGGTCTACATTTACTTTGACCTGGTCTAGGAACACATGAGGCTGAGTAGAATAGGAGGTGGTGTGGGCAGGAATTGCAGGGATCGGGGATGAGAACAGTTCTCCTTACTGGAGGCAGCAAGAAGGCACCTGCAGAAACTTTACCAGCTTTTGTCCCACAAAATAATAATGAAGAGGTGAAAAAAGTAGAAATGGCACATAGGAAGAAAAATCATGAGCAGGAGATAATAATAAGGCATGTAAGAGAAAATAAGAAAGACAGGAGATTCATTAAACCTACTTCCAAATTTAAACCCAGATAGCAACCTAGGAACAGAAGGTATAGAAATGATTTCTTTTTAAAGGCATATGATAGAATAGGAACATCTTCAGGCCATAGGAGAAATATCCTCTGAAAGCATATTCATCACTCATAAGCAAATAAAAAAGAAAGAAATACATCTTTAAAAACAGCAAATTGTTTTAAAATAATATTCTGGCAAAGTTGGACCACAAGTATTCTCTTATACACATCTTTTGGAAAGTAACTTGCTAAAATGAACGTGGAAACCTTAAGAATATTTAATACTTCCCCCAGATTTATTAAAATCTTAGGACTGTATTCCTACAGTTAGCATTTATTGAGTACATGACAGTTTTGCAAATGGTATACCTTTCCATTTTCTACCATGCTCAAACGCAGGACATATTTTCATCTCCATTCTCTAGACAAGGAAATTCAGGTTTGGCGACATTTAGTAATTTGCTTAAAGCTAAATAATTTTTGGGTTATAGAATTATGATTGGCTTTAAAATGTTCATTTTAAATTTCTCAGTATATAAAATTTATACTAATTTATTTTAAAGGAATATTGTTATGTCAATGTTATATGCCAGAATAACATTTATTATTGTAAATGTTTTTAGAATAAGAATATTCTGAAGAATGTATAATAATATGAAATTATAAAGAACTTACAGTTGTATTCCCTTATTCACAGGGGATCCATTTCAAAACATCCAGTGAATGCCTGAAACCATGACTAGTACTGAACCCATATAGACCACCTTTGTTCCTGTACATACATGGCTATGATGAAGTTTAATTTGCAAATTAGGCACAGTAACAGATTAGTAACAACTAATAATAAAATAGAGCAATTACAGCAATGTATGGTGACCTGGTTCGGCTCTGTGTCCTCACTCAAATGTCGAACTGTGATTCCCAATGTTGGTAGGAAGTGACTGGGTCATGGGAGCAGATTTCCCTGCTGGCTGTTCTCGTGATAGTGTGAGTTTTGATGAGAGCCGATGGCTTAAAGGCGTGAAGGACTTCCCCCTTTGCTCTCTTTCTCCTGCTCCACCGTGTGAAGAAGGCGCTGGTTTCCCCTTCGCCTTTCCACCAAGATCTTAAGTTTCCTGAGGCCTCCTCCACCACGCTTCCCTACAGCCTGCACAACTGTGAGTCAGCTACACCTTTTTTCTTCATAAATTACCGAGTCTCAGGCAGTTTTTTTTTTTATAGCAGTTTGAGAAGGGACTAATACATACGGTAACAAAAATAATGCGCATGTGGTCTTTCTCCAAATGTCTTATTAATCTTGTACTAGCAGGCGCACCCTCCTTCATGGGATCTGCCAGTCTGATAACCCAGGTGGCATCTGAGTGAGTATGAGCTGGTGGAGTCCACGGTGTGGAGGTGCTGGACAAAGGAGCGACTCACGATCAGGTGGTACGGGGCGGGACAGCCCGAGATTTTATCACGGGACTCAGAACAACATGCAATGTAAATCTTAAGAACTGTTTATTTGTGACATTTTCTATTTAATATTTTCTGACTGAAGTCGACTGTGGGTAACTAAACCCACCGAAAGCAAAGCCTCAAATAAGGGGACGTGGTTCAGCAGAAGACTATGTATATTTATTGTTCTTGGAATATCACAGTGCTTTTACAAAAAACTTTTGCGGACAGCAATTAAAAGGATACAATAATCAACTCTGCTTTAATATTTTGTTTTGTCTCATGTCTTTTTAGGGCTTGAAAGCTCATTCCTTTTTAGCACTGACTAATAGTCATTGTCTCGACTGACTGCAGTGTATCCATTTGCCTCCTGAAGGATGTATTCATTGCTTCTGCATTTTGGCAATTATGCATAAAGCTGCTGTAAGCATCTGTGTGCAGGTTTTCGTGTGGACATAAATTTTCAACTACTTTGGGGAGACACTAAAACACAAGACACTGGATCATATGTGAAAGTATGTTTACTTTTGTAAAAAACTGCCAAACCTTCTTCCTGCCAGCAACACTCTGGAATTTGGTATCGTCAGCATTCTGGATTTTGGCCATTCTAATGTACATAGCAATATCTCATTGTTGAATTAATTTGAATTTATCTGATGATATATGATGTAAAGTCATAATATATCATCAGATCTATCATCATAATATGTCATCAGATAAGTTCTCATAAGCTTTTCATAAGCTTATATACCATCTGTATATCTTCTTTGGTTAGTTCTGCTCAGGGCTTTGGTACATTTTTTTAATCTTGTTTGTTTCTCACTATAATTGAGTTTTAAGAGTTCTTTGTGTGTTTTGGTAACAGTCCTTTATGAAATGCATCTTTTTCAAATAAGTTTAGGTATGTTTAAAAATAAAGTTTAAATATAAAGTTTTTAGGTATGTTTAAAATAAAGTTCCATATTTACTGCAGTATGTATATAGTTGATCACTTAACATGTACAAAACTACACCACCATTTTACTTTTGATGAGATTAGTATCTGTTTTTAAATGTCACTGCCCAAGTTGTTGAGTGGTGTCCTCCAACCTTAATTTCCTTTTAATCGTGTATATGTGTGTGTAAGTGTATGTGTGTGTGCGTTTATGTGTATGTGTGTACATGTGTATATGTGTGTTTCTGTGTGTGTATTTCTATGTGTGTGTCTCTGTGTGTTATTTGTATGATTTTGCATATTATGGTGATTTTTATGCTCACATATGTTGCATTACAGCTGAAATGATTGTATAACATTGGGGAAGAGATATAGAACTCTATGTATAGTATATTAAATCTCTGCATTTACAGTAAAAGGTTGGAAAAATTACAGCAAATAGGGAGTGATAATTTGTTGATGTTCTCATTTCACACAATTTTATGGCCAGTGGTATTTCTACTATTTCCTCCTCCCTGGGATATTTTCTATGACGCCATCTGGTTTTTCTTCTTTTCTTTCTGTGTTAAATTTGCATTATTTTCATTATAGAGCAAAAATTCAGATAGGTTAATATCTTATTTGTTAAATAAAATGATGTTTTCCTTTGTAGTAATAGAAATAGAATTCTAAGTGATCTCATAGCTCAAAAGCCGATGGTATGTGTATTTTGAATTGTCTTTATATAGAGTTGTGAGAGAGACTTGTCACTACAAATTAATACCAGATAGTACGGAAAGAAACTAGTTTAATTTTTTATGATGAATGTATTGAAATGACAGAGACCTTGGCTAATAATAACATGTCTATGGAGTTACATATGTTTGTTTAAAAATATTGCTAATTTCTTAGGTATAATAAGTGTAATATTTAAGGTAGAATATCTAAAACTCAGAATTAAGCCTTACTTAATTTTTTTCACATTAGTTGCTCACAAGTTATTCTATAGAAACAGTCTAACCTACCATACTTTGAAAAAATAGGTATACTGTAAGATTTTTATTTGAACATTTAAAAGTGACCTTTTTAGGGATATGTTTGTTTGTGTAGAAACCATGACCATGAAGGATGGGGTCATTAAAATTAAATTAAGTAACATAAGATAATATGTAAAATTAAAAGTTGATAACATAAGAGAATATGTAAAGCTCAATGACCTTACCCAGAATTTTCAACTAATGAAAATTCAATGATGTAAACATGCTATGATGCCACTCTTTTGCATTTTGCTACGAAACAGTTTTACCCTGGGCCTGTTCCTATCATAGCTCAGGCTTTGGTAATTCTCAGAATGGATGGTGTGCGGTTCAGGAAATGTGATGGACTCAGGCTAAAATGTTGAAGCCCTCACTTCACACTTACTTTAGAAGATTAAGTGGCTCTAAAAATGCATTTTATTCAAGGTAGCATCAGCAGCCCTTTAAAAGATTGATCTTCAGAGTCAGCTCTCTTCTTTTATATGATGTCAAAAAATATTCTATCAGTTTTGCTTTATTTCATTTACAGGTAGTGGGTTATAACCTTCATCCAACCTCTCTGTACATTTCACAACATTAAGATCAGATAGAACTGTTATGATCGGGTTTTATTTTTATGCCTCCCACATGGCGCATTAAAAGTGATCTTCACCTTCCCAGAAAACACTGTGTTGGCATCAGCTGTGTCCCATGTACCAGGCATGGTGCAGGCTGAGGCATGCAAGGCTTCTTTCTAGCTTCAACATTCAAAATACACAAATGTTACATTAACCCAAATCAGCAATACTCAGGGCAATTATCAATGATTTTCTTGGGCTCTAAAACTCATAAAATGAAAGCACTTTCATCAAGTATGGAAGGGAGTTAAATCTGAGGGAAGATAATCATTAAAACAAGTTAGTAGAATAGAAGCCACCAAGAAGTCGAAAGACATCTGGGTGCTGTGAATTAGAGGGTTTTTAAGTCAGCTGTGGCATTAGCTGGTGTTAGCAAATTAATTTACTTGTAAAATAAAATTGTTTCTATATAATTCATCTTAATGTGTATACACATACTAGACATACACTCACGTGAGGATTAAATAATAAAACTATGTAAATACATTTATTAAATGCATTCAATATTGTATCTGGATTTATACACATATGAAACAGGTGGAAGAAAAGGTCACATTACCTTCCCAATAAAGTATGATAAAATCAAAAGAATTATTATCACTAAAATTTCAGAATGTTTTAACTCTAGGACAATTTTCCTCTAATAAATGTTTCTCTATAGGTTTATTAATACTTCTGTGAGTCATGTCTTAAATCCTACCACTATTCTGCCTTTACGTAGGGTAGATATAAAAATAATAAGACATTCATTTAACTAATTTGAATGTGTGCCTACTATATTCTAGAGACTTTTCTAGGTATCTGGAGTAAATTAGGAAACAAAACAGCAGTAAAGATTTCCCTCTTGGAATTTGCATCCCAGTACAGTATAAGCTAATACACCTAAAATTACTTTATTATCTTCATATCAATGCAAACCTTTCATAGACCACCCACACGCAGAAGCCACGATTTTCACAGACATGTTCCAGGTTCTGAGAAGGAGAGCAGGGACAGGTAGCACTGAGGTATTTTGTAGCACAGAGGGCTTGGTGTGAGGTTGGGGTGGGGTCCAAGGTTGCTTCTGGAAATCAGGTGCTGTACGAAGGATTAGCCCTCCTGGGAAAGAAAACTACAGGAAACTGAACTGTACGTGAACCTACAGATTTTGGACAAACAGATTTCACACAACTGGGCTTGGCAAAGCCATTTATCCAATCATTTACCCAGATCTGTGTTGTTTCTAATATCCTAGCAAGAAAGAATTCACCAGTGGCCCAAAGATCTACTTTGAACTGCAACTGTATAGAGGCTTAGGTCATGATTTAAGTATGTATGCTAAAAAAGCAAGAACAGACATATAATTCATAACATGCAAATTACTATCTAGGATAGGGGACTCTAATAGTAATAACGGGAGCAATAATAACATTGATAATTCCATGAAAAAACTTCAGCTAGTGCATTTTACAAATTTGATGAAGTGGAAATTTTCATAGAAAAGTATTTAAATTACCAAGAGGATTTTAGAAGGATTAGAAAAGCAGAATACCTTTAAATAATTTAAATATCCCCCTGAAAAGGGACACATCAGATTAAAATACTTTTTTTTTTTTCAAAGGTAAGTTTTATGAAAACATTTAAGAACATATAACTCTGACTTTATAGAGGTGAGGAAACAGATCAGGATAATTTTTAAAAGAAGAAAAACTGGCAGGACAGTACATGCAAAAAAAAATAGGAAAATTGAATATGATCACATTTAAACAAAATGTAAAGCAAAGATGCAGAAATATCAGCTAAAATATAGCAAATGTACCTAGTTCTTGATCCTTCTATGACTTAGATGCTTATAATTTGATTTGCCTTCAAACAATCTACTGGCCTATGAATGCTAATCTCAAATTATTATTTTCTTCCAACATGAACAGAAAAAGTTGATGACTTTACCCCTCCTCAAATCTAAACTTGAATGGTTTCACTTAAAAGTTATTCTGTTGAGAAACTTAATATCAAGTACTACAATGAATTTAGTTCAAGTTATGCTGATATTACCATTACATGACAGTGCACACCACACATAAACCAATGAGATAAAATCTAATCATATTTTTACATTAATTAGCAGTTCTACACAAATAGATTAATTCCCTAGTGAGTTTCAGACCAATTGACAATTATCTGTAAACAACATAAATCAGTCTAAACATTAGGACATTATCTTATCTTATACTTGTACTTTAAGTAAGGGTTTAAGTTGAAATGTCACTATTTCTTTATCAGAAAGATTAAACGAAATAGGAACCCAGCAGCCTGGTGGTTTGGGAAGAACACTTGTTGATAGTAACTCAGTAAATTTGGCTCCAGCATAGATCTGATTAGCTAGAGATTTAAAAAGAGTTCTAATCTTGATGATTTGAAAAATTTTGTTCCTCCTCCCATTTTGCATGGCATGCGATGCAGATGAGCTATAACTATCATGTCATTCATTTTGTTTTTAAGACAGGGTCTCGCTCTGTCCCCGAGGCTGGAGTACAGTTACCCGTTCTCCGCTCACTGCAACCTCCACCTCCTGAGTTCAAGGGATTCTCCGGCCTCAGCCTCCCAAGTAGCTAAGATTACAGGTGTGCACCACCACCTGGCTAATTTTGTGTTTTTAGTAGAGAATGGGGTTTCACCATGTTGGCCAGTCTATTCTCAAACTCCTGACTTCAGGTGATCCATCTGCCTCAGCCTTCCAAATGCTGAGATTACAGGCATGAGCGACCCACCTCGGCTTCCTTTTTATTTTTATTTTTTAAACACACTTTGCTCTCTGCTTCTTTCTATGCTAATGCATCTTTTTACTTATTAAACTTTGAGGTTTTCTACAAGTAAGGATGCTTAATGGTAAAAGTTCAGAAGTTTACACAAGCAAAACCTGTATGTCTGGGAAAATTTCACTGTAACATTTCAGGAGATTGCCATGAAACGCAGCGGTCTTCCTCGAGTGATGTCTGGAGTGGGTGCATCAGTGGTTGGCTACTCTGCTTGGGTCTATCCATGTGCACAAGGGGCCACAAAAAAAAAAAAAATTATTACATGTCTCTTTTATAGGGCACAAGTCTTATGGGAGAAAAACAGAGAGAGAAAGCAAATATGGCATTTCTAAACCAACTTGGAATTATATAATTTTTTAAAAGGTGATATATCAGCAAGATTTTCCTTTTTTTTTTTTTTAGACAGATTCTTACTCTGTCACAGAAAGGCTAGAGTGCAGTGCTGTGATATCTGGGATCAATGCAATCTCTGCCTCCCAGGCTCAGCCAATTCTCGTGCCTCAGCCTCTGCAGTCGCTTGGATGACAGGAACCCGCCACCATGCCTAGCTCATTTTTTTTGGTATTTTTAATATGCTGGATTTTACCATGTTGGCCAGGCTGGTCTTGAATTCCTGACTTCAAGTGATCTGCCTGCCCCGACCTCCCAATGTTCTGGGATTATAGGCGTGAGCCACTGTTACCAGCCAAGATTTTTGCCTTTTTCTACATCATTTTGAATTTACATTGCAGCAACTTTCATATATCAGGACATGCCTACTGCTCAGATAAAATTAATCTTTTATATCTGAAAAAAAAAATCCAGTATATCTGACAGAAAATGTCTGTAAAAATAAATAGCAAGCAGAGAGTGGTACAATGAATATGCAAGAAACTTGAAGGCAATGTAAAGAAGAGAAGAATATGGCTGTATAAAGCTATTTTTTCAGGCACACAATTAAAATTTTTAGACTTGAAAAATTAAAAGTAAAAAAAGTTTTTGTTTTTTTGGAAAAATGTAGGTTAGAATCAGTACATGAAACATGTAGGCATCATATGCAGCCTGGTTTTCTTACTGGATTGGTTTCACTGATTTCAATGAAGTATTCATAAAGCTGAAAAGAAACTTAACAACTTGCAATCTTGCTTTAAAACTGCTTTTAGCATTTTCACCATTATCTGGCATCTTTTATTTATCATAAACATTTATTATAACGTTCCAAATTTGATAAATGTGAAGTATGATAACATGATTCTGGGAAGCATGAGAAATGTTGATTTCAAATACTACTACAGCCTTTTCTCATATTGTACCTCCCTTCAACTAGTGAGAGGAATAATATTTTACTGCCTATAGTTGTTACCTCAAAAGAACTATCATAACTTTGATAACGGAATACTCTCCTCTGACGAATCTATAGTTTTCAAGAAAGAGACAAATCACTATTTTATGGAAAATGAGAACACTTTGTAAAGATATTCAGGTATTTCAACGAATCAAGGAGATAATCATCTAATCTTTAGAAAGGACAGGGACTAGGGTCTCTGCAAGGAATTGAGCAGCAGAAACACACAGACCTTTATTCTAGGGCTCTATCGTTAAACTGGCTTCATAAACTCTTCAGCAAAAGGACATCTGTGGTATTAGTCAGGCAAACATTAGGTTTAAATAATCAGTTGTGGTCAGGCATATAACAGAGACATAATGTAGCACGTCATCTTGAAGTTGAGATGTCAGTTCTCAGAGAATGGGAAGTGGGCTGGACAGTGATCCAAACTGTAAAGTATGAACAGACACTTCATACCACATAGCCTGAGCTGAAAATCAAGTGCCTCTATGATTCTGCCTCTGACTCTTTCTCCTTTAGAAAAACATGTTGTTGTTTTTTTTTTAAATGAGCCAAAATCCTTTCCCAATTTTAATAAGATAATTACCTGAAATACCATGTGTAGAACTAAAGTAAAGAGGTTATGGATCAGAAATGTATTACCTTGAAACCCAACTAATTTTAAGCAGTGTACTTTACCTAAAAAGAAGAAAGGAAAGTAGTTTTTTTATTGTGATTTTAAATATATATATTTTTGAGATGGAGTTTCGCTCTTGTTACCCAGACTGAATATATACATATTTTTTAATAAGAAATGTGCAATAGAGTGCATTCATAAATTAGGGAGAATGCCAGACATTTTTTGAATGGCAGTAAGTAAGCCCTTTAGTTTTTCAGAATTGGTATCACTTAAATCTACAGGTTGACTCAATCATTACTCCTATCTCATGATCTTGAAGATTATTCAATATATTGAATTTGCAGATAGTCAAAATAAGGCAATAGCTTTCAAATATGTGTGCTTACTTTAATAGCAATGCATCTACCATGGTATCACTGTGGAGTAAGTTCAATTTATACAGAATTTCACAACTTTGCCATAGTTTCTGTTAAGTGCTTACAATCAAACCAACTTACTTATAAATCATCAATCACTGCCAATATAGGGTAATAAAATTAGTTTAACATTTATGAATAGTTCAGAGAAAATAAAAATACTGCACACATTTAAAAAGGGTTGTTCAATTATTTTTGAAGCAGGACTTTGAGTATTTCTAGTTGAAGGTGACATTGAATTTTTTTTCTGATATGACAACAGCAAAAAATGTCCTGCAATGATAAAAGCACTCAGTGGTAAAACATAATAATTGAGTTATTTTCATATTTTATTTTAAAAGTGTAACTTTCTGTATAGGTTATTTTAAATGCATTCGGATTTAGGTTGGGGAGAAGTGTGTTGCAACTTTGTGTTCCACACATTTTTTTCTGAAAGAGGTCTGAAAGGAGACTCCAATAGCCATCCAGACCAAGAAAATGAAGTACACAAAACATCCAGTAGAAATCTAGGAAAAAAGTGGATTTGACAGAAATCAGAAAGATCACTCTCACATAACATGTACAGTATGCTACTTTCTACAATGACTAAAAATATTTTAAGTTTGCCTCAAAATTAATTACATTGTAAGAGCTTCAAAAAGTGGACATTTTATCACCATTTCTACATTTGTCACTTGTATTAACTCTCACTTGAATATCCTGCAGGATAGAGTTTATGGACTAGCCACTAGTAATTTGATCACTAAGCAAATCAAATCCGTAAGAAAGAAACCTACTGTTCAAAATGCCAAGCTCTTCTCTGAAGGAAACATCCCTTCATAGCAGAACGCATGCAAATGTTTTACTTACAATATAACATTTTATGTCCGAATGAGTTGTCTAGTTAAGCCACCAGCCACACCAACCAAGATAACATTTTTTTTTCAACAGTTTAGGTTTTTTGTTTTGTATTTTTTTTTTTTTCATCCCAGTATTCCTAATTAAAGGAATCAGACCATGAGTCATTATTCCCACGAAGACTCTGGCTACAAAACATATGTGGACCTGGTAGATAAGCATTTTAACATGTCCTCAACTATTTAGTTTTTAAAATCTAGATGCAATTATTGCTGCAAACTTGTCATTTACTTGGCATCAATTTCCGATCTTCCCCATAGAAAGACAGACACACCAGAGCTGATGACATGGTAGAAGACCTTATACTCCTACTGGCTTCATAAGCTCACAGAATTTTGGCAGGATGACTTTTTTAAATTAAAAAATATCTTCATAGCCCAATTAGTTTTTCTCACTCTCATAATTAATCTCCTTAGAGATAATATGTTGTGATATATAAAGCAACGGTTGGGAAGTGGACCACTGAATCTTACAGAATAGAAATCTTAGGAAAATGTGTCTTTAGGGAATCCTCATTGGATTCAGAGATCAAAAAAGGAAAGAAAACAAACAAATGTGTATCATCTGGAGAAAGAAGGGGTGAGATTGGCTCATTCCACTGGGATTCCTGCACAACACTGATTCCATGGTAAAATGAATCAATTCTTTGAATCTGGGAATTAGTTCCTCCCAAAATGAAATATTTGTTTTCCATTTGATCCATATATACTTTACACAATTCATGAAGTTTCTTACATGTTTAGAAAGTGATTCATATTTTGATAGTTTTTGTTTGTTTGTTTGTTTTTGATCATGCACCTTCTGCTATCAGTAATCAGGGCTAAGCACAGGACTGGCACTGCACATTGTTAAACAAGTGATTTTGAGTGTACAGAAAAAAAAAATGTTGGTACCTTGGTTAAAGAAATAATTGTTTTCAGAAAAAACAAAACAACTTCACGTGCATATCCATTGATATGCTAAAAAATTATCTGTGGATAACTAAAACAATGCGCTAAGAAAAGGAAGGAGCAGGTTATGTCAACTGAAAGTCTGTCCTAGGCGTGAGTAGTTTCATTATCTCTTTACCTTTACCTGAAATACCTGTTTTTCATAGCTCTACTTCTGTGCCTAGTAAACTCTCAGTCAATATGCAAAACTTACTAAAATACCCACTTGATCGAAAAGCTTTGCTTAACTTCTCCAAGCAGAATGAAACACACTCTTCTCGCTGCTTTTTTACAGTGCATTGATAACCTGCTAGTAGAACCGTCATGCACCACTGAAATTACTCGTGTGTCACAATCGGAATTTCCAAAGAGCCGAGCCCCATCATCTCTCACTTTCCTCTTACAGCTGCAGTTGGGGGGCAGGGGTGGGCAGCAGCGGCAGCATTACTAATGTCTGCGATGACCATCCACATACACCCAGTTTTTCCTGTGTGTCAGGAGGGGTGCTAAGGGTTTGTCCATGCAGAGTTCTCTTGATATATTGATTTCTGTGGGGTAATCACTATTTTCTTGTTCCACACAAAAAGGAGAAATGGAACGATAGAAATCACAGACTTAGGCATCAATCTGTCTCTTGTCTGAATAGTAACTCTTGACCACAACACCCCACGGCCTTTGAGGCTCTTCATGAATATGTGTTGAATGAATGACGATAGAAGTAACTTGCTCATATTCATTGATTTGATGCAACCTTTCATGTCCTGCTTAAATATCATTTCTCTGTCAATTTTCCCTTCTCACCCAACCTCCATTCCTAGTTCAGGCATTTCTAATTGTACCTTTTTTGACATTTCTAGAGTACTTTTTTCCAGGGATGGTATAGCACTTAGCACATGGTATTACGATCATTGTCCCAGACTGTGAGAATCTCAAAGGCTCAGACAGTTTTTCTTCTCAGGATCACCCTTGTACTAATAAATATTTGCTGAAATAATTGGAAAAATTACTTTATTTAATCATTAAAGTGAGTGGAAGTGCAGCTTTAGTTGCCCCCGTTGGTCTTGCTTATCTTCTGAACCAGTAGCTGTGGGTTGGAAATATCTAGGGAGCTTTTATAAATGCAAGTTCCCAGGCTCCATTAATGAAATTCTGATCCCAGGAGTGAGGCCCTGAAATATCTACTAAAATACTGCTTTTGAAACTTCAGTGCCAAATCAGTTTTAGTGACTGCTCTTTCTACTGCCTTTGAGGCTTTCTTTATTCATTCACATTAACCCCAAAGGCAAGGGAGCAGAAGACTGGAGAAAACTAGCTCTGCCCGTACAGAAACTCACGTGTTTTCTCTTTCATATGCTGCAATTTTCTAGCTACGTGTTGAATTTTGGTACCAGTGCTCTGTACAGCTGCAGGTGCATGTGGACATTTAATGAGTATTGAATGATGAACTGAGGATGATTTAGTGCACTGGTTAGGCAATATCGTAAGTCATAGCCCAAATTTGGAGAAATGAAATTCAACATTGGCTCCCTTATTCAAATAATTTTACTAATCTGTCTGGACCTGCCACAATATTTAAAAACTAGAAACAGTCGTATTGTTTAGTTTCATTTTCTAATGAGGTCCATTTTCCCCACATACGTACTGAATTTGTTTACTCTTGCCCCATGACAAATTACTGCTAGCTTAGCCACTAAAAACGACACGATTTATTTTGCTGCAGCGTCTTTGGGTCAGGAGTCTGGGTACAACCTCCCGGGACCCTCTACTGGGGTCCTACAGGCAGTGATCAAACTGTCAGGCTGTGCTGCTCACCTGGGGCCCAGGTGCCCTTCTCTCAGCCCGTTTAAGTTGTGGGCACATCTCTTTTGGTGATACAGCTGGCTGGGGTCCCTGTTTACTCACCAGCTGTCACTGAAGTTCACCTCCAGCCCATTGAGGCCACCCCCAGATGCTCCTTGTGCCCCCAACAAGCTGTTCACAACGCGATGATCTGCTTTCTCCCAGGCTGGTGGGAACACATGGTGCAGACTCCCATCCCCTACCCAGTCTGCCACGTATGTAATATAACTTCTTCACCACTGCATATGCAAAGTAGCAGAATCAAGGGAGCCAATACGCAGATAGTTCATACACAGGGGCTCTGCCCGCACTCAAGGGAAGGAAATACTCAGGACGTGCCCAGATAATGTCAGACATCATAGGAACCGCCATAGAACTTTGCCTACCATACTCCCACAGGGAACAGAGCAAACTCTGTCCCTCAAACCTGTTCCTCGTGAATCACCATTTGAATTCCATCTTCCCAAATGCCCTTCCCTTTATAATGTTACAAGTAAAAAATATTTGATTTCCTCAAAGCCTTAGTTGTTGTTATTTAGAAATTCTAACAACAGGTTTCACAGAGACATTTAAAGATTTCTCATCCTATATTAGAGGCTGACAATCTTGGGCCAATCTAGAGTCAGTTTTTATTTGAAAGACAAGAAAATAAAAAAAAAAATAAAAAAATAAAAAAAAACAGCTATTTAAAGTTTTCCTGTAAGCCTGTTTACCAATAAAGAAGATATTACTCTTCAGGATAATAATTATAACATCCATCAGGAATTTTGATTTCTTTTTTCTGCAAAAAGTGCACATAATATTAACAGTGTATATGATGATTCACCATTAAGATTACATTTTACCAATATCTAAAGACTTCCTCACCTTCAATTTTGGCTCTCAGCTGTCTTTCAACAATGTTCTAGGCTATCATCCTTCTGCCTTCTGAAATGCTGGCGACTGTTCAGACCTAGGGCACCTGTGTGTGGCCTAGCAGTTAAACACATGGGCACTGGGGCCACTGTCACAGATAGGAATCACAGAGATGACACTTAATCTTGAGCAAGTTTCTAGATCTCTCTGTGCTTTATGTGTGTCACCTTAATAGAGCATCTGGCTGGGCACAGTGGTTCGCACCTGTAATCCCGGCACTTTGGGAGTCCGAGACAGGTGGATCACTTGAGGTCGGGAGTTTAAGACCAGCCTGGCCAATATGGTGAAACCTCATCTCTACTAAAAATACAAAAATTAGCTGTCTCAGTGCCTTCTGACTCACTGCTAACCTGGCCAAACCTTATGGACTCCATCTTTCAGAAAGGAGTTTGACATTTTTTAAATGTGCAGGAATTCTTCTGTACAAGCTGGCCTCATTTTGCTCTATGCTACTATAATTTTGAGCACAGTGAACTATTATTATTTATTATCAGTTTTATATCTTAGAATTATAATTGTTCCTTAAAAGTCCATTTCATTTTATTCTCTAGCCAGCCCTCCATCTCTGAACTTAAATTTGTCTCTTCTTTATATCATCCCATCTAACAATCCCAATTTTGTGTTTCTCAAAGAAGATGCTTCTAATACTGAATTTTTGATTTTTTGGAAACAGGGTCGTGCCCTGTGACCCACACTGGAGTGCAGTTGCGTGATCACCGTTCACTGCAGCCTCAGCCTCCTGGCTCAAGCTGTCTTCAACTTCAGCCTGCCGAGTAGCTGGGACTACAGGTGTGTGCCATCTCACCTGGCTCATTTTCTTTCTAAACTTTCTGTAGAGGAAAGATATTGCAATGTTGCCCAGGCTGGAGTACATTTTAGGATTTAGAAAAGGCGACAACACAACTCTAAGCAATGTGTAATAGAAAAAAAGGGAGAAAAAGCCTCTTTCTAATGATGCTGCTTGCTTGCTTTTATTCTGCACACCTAGGCAACACCCTTATACATTTATTTTTTATGGAAATGTAATCATATGATTTGTGCTTTCGTGAAGGCTGCCTTTTCAGCTAATTTTATGCTAGTGGACTTTTAGGTCAAATCTATACCATCATTGTCATTGTTGAATAATATTTTACTGTACAGATCTAGCAAAATTTAACAATCCCTTTTTATTGGGTTGTTTTCAGTTTCTAACAGTACACACACATACACATACATACACACACGAGTTCATATTGCTCAACCGTAAGTACATGCATCATATGTGCCATATCTTAGATTCTTCTACCTCTTAGACTATGTCCTGAAAATTAATACAAAGAAAAGAGATTCCTTTAAATCTATATCATTAAGGTTTTCTGTATGCTGTTACGTTTTTACTGAAATATATCCACCCATTCATGTTCCCGTGGCAGTATTCCTGAGAGTCTGGTACCACCTCTCCAAGCCAACATCGGATGTTGCCGTTTAAACATATTTGAATTAAGTGGTAAGATTCTTTCTTCCCAAAACAGGCCTTGCACTTTATCACCTCCCTCTCACTCAGCTACACTTACTAGAACCTGACAGGTTGCTAAAGAGCGTCACCGCTCTTGACACAGAAGGAAGTGAGAGACTTGAGGCACTCTGCCTTTTACAAGCTTCACATCTACTTTGGATTAAAATTAAACCAAAGGGGAGAAAAAATAAAATAAGCTGATCTAACATTATCATCGTATGTGAAGGACAAAAAGATTAATATTATTCATTTCTGTACTTCTCAAAGTTTTTTCTATAAAAGAGACAAAAGCATTGGGTTGTATGTTGGCCATTTATAAACCCAAACATATCGTATACCATTATTTATTATCTTTTTGCATGACATTTTTCCAGGGAAAAATTATGTCACCTTTTTCTCTCACATCTCATTCTTGATTTCTTTTCTCTGTGTTCTTTCTCTTTTCATCTCCTTCTTCAATAGCTATTTAAAGCATAATTTTTTTTATATGTGTTAAGTTAATACAGTTTTCTTTGGGGCATAGTGGGAGTTTTATCTGCTTCCTCTGATGTTTACACAAATTCTTTTATAAAGTTTATCTCAAAAAATGGATTCTTGAAGCAATGCAAGCAAAATGGCAGACCGGGGCTGCTGCAAACTTCTTATTCTAAGGACCACTGACAAGAGAAGCAGGACCAACTTTGTGGGAGCTCTGGAAACAGTCAAAGTTTCAGAGCAATCATGCAAAAGCCTGAGGAAGAAAAAGAAAAGATGGAAGAAATCTTTCAAAATGGAAGAAAGATTTATGGCATTTTGATTTTTCCTAGACCCAATGCTTTTCTGATGTGGCCGTCACCTTGTTCCTGAGGGAACAGGAGCAGCAGATACTTCCAGGTGCTCCCTTGAACCAGAGGGAGCAGAGCAGCCCTTATTTGTAAATCGTTGTGTACACTGGTTCTCACCTGTCTGAAGAGTGCACTTGAAAGTATGATGCAAGGCACTCATCTCTGTTTTCAACTCAAGGAGGGAAGTGGTGGGCAAGATTCAATGAGGCATAAAAGCTCATAAAAGATAGAAAAGACTTTAAATCAAATAATCACAAGAAATGAAGAAGGGCATTATATATTAATAAAAGGTTCAATACAGCAAGAGGATATAACAATTGTAGACATCTACTCACCTAAAACCAGATACACATGCAGAGGAAAAATTGACAAAATTAAAAACAGAGAGAGACAATTTTACAATAATGGTTCTAGACCTCAATTCCCCACTTTAAATAATAAATTGAACAACCAGACAGAAGATAAACTTAAAAAATAGAGTATTTGATCAACACACTAGCCAAACACACACAGAACCCTCTCCCAAATAAGCAAAACATAGTCTTTGAAAATCTATGTGGAACATTCTCCAGTATGGATGACATGTTAGGCCACAAAACATGTCTTTACAAATTTTAAAGGTTGATATCACACAAGCTGTTTGTTTGTTTTTTTTTTTTTCCTGATCATAAGGGACGGAGATGATAAATCAATAGCAGAAGGAAAATTCACAATTATATGGAAATTAACACACTCTTGGGTCTGGTAATGGTATCATGGCTGTATACATGATACCATTATATCCAACACCTCCAAAGGCCACCTCCACAAGCCACATTTTGCCTTGTGTCTGCTTTTTTTTTTTTTTTTTTAATGATTAAAACACTTAGCATGCAATCTCTTCTCTTATATTTTAGAAAGCATAATGTCATATGGTTAACTAAAGCCAGTATTTCATGTAACAACTCTCCACAACGCATTGATCTTGCTAACTGAAATTTTGTATCCTTTGACCAAGTTCCCACCACGTTCTTCTCACCGCAGCCCCTGGAAACCACCTTTCCATTTTCTGTCTCTGAGTTTGACTGTAGCACATACCACATGTAGGTGGAATCATGCACAGTTTGCCCTTCTGTGCCTAGCTTATTTAATTTACCATAATGGCTTCTCGCTTCATCCATGTTCTTCTAAGTGATAGGATTTTCTTTTGTTTCTTTTTTACTTTTTTTTTTTTTTTTGGCTGAATAATGTTGCATTGAATGCATAAATCACATTTTGTTTCTCCATTAATTAATCATCAGTGAACAATCAGGTGATTTCTGCAATAAACATGGAGATGCACATAGCATTTTAAGATCCTGACTTCGATTCTTCTGGATAGATGCCCCAGTGCAGGACTGCTGGATCATACGGTAGATTATTTTTAGTTTTTTTGAGGAACCTTCATACTGTTTTCCAGAGTGGCTGCACCATTCTGCTCTTCCACCAACAGTATATAAGGGTTCCAATTTTTCCATATTCTTGCCAAAACTTATTATCTTTTCTTTTTAAGTAGTCATCATTCTAACAGATGTAAGGTTAACATTCCTTCATGTTTCCTATGGATCATTTGCATTTTTAGACTCAGTGAACTACCGGAAACTTTTTTTTCTTTTAAATTTCACTTAAGATAACATCAAACAGAATAAAATACTTAGGAATAAACATAATCAAGAAGCTGAAAGATATACACTGATAATGATTTTAAAAGCTGATAAATTAAAGCAGATGCAAATCAATGGAAAAACATTATGCGTGCATATATTTTAAGAATTGATGTTAAAATATTTGTATGACCCAAAGATGCCTAAAGATTCACTATGATCTCTACCACATTTTCGGTGCATCTTTGCAGCAACAGAAAAAGAAGAAAAATTATACGAAATCACAAAAGACCCTGAAGAGAGAAAGCAATTTTAGAGAGAACAAAGTTGGAGGCATCGCACTTCCTAATACCAAAATATATTATGAATTTGCAGTAATTAAAACAGTATGGGATTGGCATAAATACAGACTCATGGAACAATGTAACAGAATAGAGAGCCCAGTAATGAATTCATGTACACACAACTGATCTTCTACAAGAATATTAAAAAGACACAATGATAAAAAGATTGCCTCTATTACAAATAGTATTAGGAAAACTGAACATTCCACAGGCAAAAAAAATGAAATTGAACTACTATCTTACACCATACCTAAAAATCAACCCAAAATGCATTAAAAATTTAAATTAAATGTAAAACTCTTCAAGGAAAACAGGAGAAAATCTTCTTTACTTTGGACTGGGCAATTATTATCATTATTTTTTTATTAAACACCAAAAGCTCATGCAAGAACAGCAAAAATAAATAAATGAGGTCACATAAAACTAAAAATCTTTGTCACAGTAAAGGATGCAGTCAACAAAAGGAAAAGCCAATCTAATAAATGGAAGAATATTTCCAAACCATCTATCTGATAAGAGGTTAATTTCCAAAGCATACAAGTATCTCCTACTGCTCATTAGCAAAATTAAATAACCCGATTTTAAAAAATGACCAAACATCTTAAATAGCCATCCAAAGAGCCTAGACATAGCCATCAGATTGCACAGCAGATTCATTTTTTATGCCTGTGGTTATTTTATTAAGTTTTTAATAAATTCCTGATAATATGTAGCATGTTTCATCATAATGAACAGCCAATAATTAATATCTAACGTTGTCTTACTCCATTAAGGATATTGTAACAAAAAACCATAAACTAAGGATTTATGAACAGAAATGTATTCCTTACAGTTGCGGAGGCTGGGAAATCCAAGGTGAAGTCACCAGCAGCATATCTGGTTTCTGGTAAGGGCCTGCTTCTTGGTTCATATATTCTCATCTTTCCACTGTGCCCTCACATCATGAAAAGGGTGAGGGAAGCCAGTGAGGTGTCCTTTATGAGGACATGCTGTGTAGGTACCACATTTTCTTTATTCGGTCTATCACTGGTGGGCATTTAAGTTGATTCCATGTCTTTGCTATTGTGAGCAGTACGGCAATGAATTTACATGTTCATGCATCTTTAGAATAGAATGATTTATATTCCTGCATACTATGCAGCCATAAAAAAGAATGAGATTATGTTCTATAAAGGACATGGATGGAGCTGGAGGCCATTATTCTTGGCAAACTAACACAGAAACAGAAAACCAAATACCACATGTTCTCACTTATAAATGGAAGCTAAATGATAAGAACACAGGGACACATAGAGGGAAACAAGGCACACTGTGACCTTTTGAAAACTGGGGTGTGGGAGGAGGGAGACAATCAGCAAAAATAACCAGTGGCTGCTAGGCTTGATACCTTGGAGATGACATAATCTGTACTGCAAACCCTCTTACACGGGCCTATGTAACAAACCTTCACTTGTACCCCTGAACTTAAAATAAAAGTAAAAAAGTACTCTACTCCTGCTGTCTCCCACATAACCAGTGGGATTCAAGACCATGATGCACAGCCTGGCCAGCATGCTGAAACCCCGTCTCCACTAAAAATAGAAAAAATTAGCCAGTCATAGTGGTGCATGCCTGTAGTCCTGTCTGCTCGGGAGGCGGAGGGAGGAGAATCGCTTGAACCTGAGAGGCAGAGGTTGCCGTGAGCCGAGATTGCACCAGTGCACTCCAGTGTGAGTGACAGAGTGAGACTCTGTCTCAAACAAACAAACAAACAAACAAACAACAAAACACGATGCAACACATTAAGCAGCGTAGGCAACGTAAAATTAAAATTCCTTGGCATAGGTTGCAAGTGGCAGAGAAAATCCCTGCCTCAACTACAAGGCATTTGTCAAGTTTTACCCATCATAATTCTGTGCTGGATTTTATTCAGTGTCACCGGGATTCAAGTTTTAATGCAATGAGTGTGCTTAACCTAGGGAATACTGTGTTTGAATAGTGATGAAACTGTGATCTAAGTAAATCACCGAAGTCCCCAGCTAAATGACTAAATTTAGAATGTCTAACTCTGTTGTCTATAGAAGTCATTTCTAGGAAGAAATAGATTCATATCTAAGGTTATTTTATTGAAATTGTTCTCAATGGTTTTTACGCTTATGCAAGATTGCAGTGTTGCTTTGCCAGGCTAAATTGCCTAGAGTCAGTTTAGAAAATTCTCTCCCCTTGCTTCCTATGGGCAGCTCTGCATGGACCCTTGGGTTTGAAGAGAGTATAAATAATGGAGAGCACGGAATTGCGACAGTAAAGGAGACTGAAAGGAAACAGAAGAACCAATTTGAGGAGAGCCAGGGATAAGCTCTATCTAGCTGAACATGGGGTCTGCAGTTACGGAGAGTGTAAGAACACTGATTTTCTCCTGAGTGCAAAGTGAAAAGCTAAGGACACTGAAGACCACCAATTCCACTGTCCTTTCAGGTTTCATGTCAAACCCCTTAAATGTCAATTGTATATCGAATACGCACTGACTTTTTGGATCTCTCTATAACTTGCAACTTTTATCTCCCCATGTGTTTTCCATTCTATAAAAATTGTCTCAAGCCACCCACTACTAGCTAATGGGGTAAACATAAGCTCTAGTTCCTTAAATTTCAACATCGTTATTAAGCCTTTGATGTATCATTTAAGTGAAAAAAAGTTCTGTCTTAATTCTATTGTCTGAAGTTCCAGGCATCAAAGTGTGCAGGAAATAATAAAATGGTTATAGGCCTAATCCTATTATCCTATATGATGAATTCACGGAAATAAAACTGCATCAACAGTAATGCTATCTGTTTAATCAAGTTCATCACATTCAATTCTACAATTTTCTTAAACAGCTTTGCTATAGCATTCAATATAAGAGGCATTCCCAAGTCTCTGAATGGATTAAAAATTAAAAACAGATATATTTAGAAAAAGATATATTGGTATTGCAATAACCAAATTCTATCCCTATTTATGCAATAAGAAATGTTCCCATGATGATAATACAGGGTATATGTTACCTCCCAAAAGCATAGAGATATATTTAAAAGGATATCATAGAAATCACATTTCCTTCCACAAACTCAAATTCTGGATTACCATTCTCTCTTTGTTCTAATAAAAGGACCAAAGCTACCAGGCACACAGTAAAGACACCTTGTACTGGTCATAACTAAGCTGTGGAGAACAGATTTCCCCCCAGCTAGTTTAAATAGAGAGAGATAAATTATAGCATCCCTTGGTTTAGGTGGGGGATGCGTTTATCCATGTGAAAATTCATGCATGCTCAAGCCCTGCCTCTGGCTCTGCAGAACTCACGTATATGAAAAGTTAGCCCTCTGTATATATGTGGGTTCTGCATCTCATGAATACTGTATTTTCAATTTTCATTTGGTTAAAATAAAAACCTACATACAAGTGGACCTGCAAAGTTCAAATCCACGTTGTTTAAGTGTCAGCTGTGTGAGATAGCAAATGGCATGCAGAAGTTTGGGGGAGTGCAGAAGGGACAGATGGGCTGAGTTTCCAGAAACAGTTTCAAAAGTCACAGCACAGATCTGGGTTTCCAGGTGAGCTCCAGCCTCTCCACCGCTGGAGCCTCTGCTCCAGTGGGGAGCCACCTTACAGCTCCCAGCTCTGGAATCACATGTTTCTCTTTCAAGTCATAACCTCATCACGTAATCCAGGTCTGAATGAAAAGTGGAAGTGAAACATACAGTCTGTAAAGAGGTCTGAGAATGTAGGTTTTTTTCTCTCCATGCTTTGCTTAAAAGAAAGAAACAAGAGTGTGGATGTGAGGTCATAGAGCATCCAACACAGTCTTGTGGCTACTCAACATCCAGAAATACTTTCCTCACTCATCCTGAAGAAAACATAGCACAATCCCCCTCTTCCCTAAAAATTAAAAATGAATGTTATAAATAAGAATAGACTCATTCTCACAGGAAAAAGAGCTCGGGTCCCATCAATCCCTGTATCAGCCTCAGTAGTATCCTTTGTCCTGTGTTTCCGCCTGGCTCTCATGAAATCTATGCAGTGAACCACTAACAACATATATCACATACTGTTCTAAAGAAACGTGAGAAGAAAAAATAACTTGTTAATGTACATAGACAAAGAAGAAAGTATGGACAATTAAATTTTTATTTTCTGCAATTATTTGAGGCCATTATTGTTATTTAAAGCTTTCTTTATTCACCATTTATTCTGTATTCTTTTTCTCATAAGCAAATGGATAATTAACTTGGATGAATTCTTGACGTGATTCAAAACTTCCTATAGCCTCAACCCAAGGTAATACTGCTCGTATTGTGTTGCTGCTGTTATCTGTTAATTTTCAATATTGTATTTCATACCCAAGATGATAGCCTGTGTTATGGCTAGAACTGTGTTTCCCAAAAGATATGTTGAAGTTCTTAAGCACGCCCTGGGATTATGAGTGTGACCTTATGTGGAAGTAGGGTCCTTGCAGATGAAATTAGTAAAAGTGAGGTTACTCTGGATTAAGGTGAGCCTTATCCAATGGCTGGCGTCCTTATAAGAAGAAAACCAGAGGAATGCCAGCAGGATGATGGAATAGAAGACCACATCATTATTCCTGCCGACAAAAGCACAGCTACCAGTCACCCAAAGGCAGGGCTGTCACCCTGAATCCACCAGAACACAGAAAAGAAACAAGGAAAAAGCAAAACAAAACAAACAAAAATCTGGTTCTGGAGAAATCAGAATAGCCATAACCAGTAAGAAGAATGGTCATTGGAGGTCACACCACTGCCTCTTCCGAGCTGGCCATGTCCCTAGACCCACGGCCTCTGAAGTGGAAGGAGGGAAAGAGAAGTGCACTTTTGATCTCACCCTGGTCTGGGAAACTTCACAGAAAGCATGGGCCACTCCCATCCCATGGGAGTTTCAGGAGAGCCGAAACCACTAGGTGGGGTTAATTGGAGAGGATAGCGGGTGGTGCCATCACAGCGGCCAGGAGGCAGATTGGGGCAGCTGCCCTGCTCCCGATGACGATGACGGCAGGAGCCATGCTGAGGAGCCTGGCTAGGGCCACAGAGCTGCAGGGGATGAGCCCTGGGAAACTGCACATCCCTGCCCAGACTTCCCACACAGCTCAGCCTGTGTGCAGCCCTCCCCTCACCTGGAAACAGCTAAAAGGTCCGCAATTAAGTTCCAGTGCTTGCTTAAGTGTTTGCCAGATGAGGAATCACTGCAGGTGTGCTGTGAAGTTCCAGTTCAGGATTTAAGACAAGTTCTGGTATTTACAATAAATCTTCTCCAGACTGGGAACCAATCCAAGATCCAAGAAAATCAGAGAACACCAACGAGGATAAATACCAAAAATTCTACCTAGGCAGAACATGTTCAAAGTGCAGAAAATCAAAGACAAATAGAAAATCTGCAAGTGAGTTAAGGGAGAAAAGACACCGTATGCACAGAGGAGTGAGAATAAATATTACATGGGACCACACTTCAGAAACCATGCAAGAAAGAAGAAAGTGGGAGAAAATATTTAAAGTATTAAAAGGAAAACGTACAAACACCAATTTAGAATTCTGTGTCCTGTGAAATTACAAGATGAGGAAATTTACAAATCTAATAAAACAAATCAAACAAGATCTAAAGTAATGAAAAGATACTACATGTTCATGGATAGGAAGGCTCAATATGTTTATTCATCCCATTTGTTTCAATATCATCCACAGATTCAATTTAACCTCAATAAAAATCACAGCAAGTTATTTTGTGGATAGTGACAACTGATTCTAACATGTATATGGAAAGGCAAAAGATTCAAGATAGCCAACACGTTCAAGAAGAAAAGCAAGAAGACAGCAACGCTGAGAAGAAGAAAAGGCATCACTCAACCCCAAAACTTTCTGTAAAACTACAGTCATCAAGCATGTGTGATATTGAGGAATGCACGGACAAACAGATTAGTGAGATTCACATAGAGCCCAGATACAGACACAGAGCATGTAAATGCAGTCAACTCATCTTTGACAAAGAAGAAAAGTCAGTGCAACGGCACAAACATAGCATGTTCAACGACTGATGCTTGAACAACTGGACATCTGTGTATAAAAAAGAAAAGAATCTAGACTCGGCCCCAATGTCTGTCATAAAAACAATTTAAATGAATCTTAGGCCGAATATAAAATACAAAGCTCTAACATTACCAGATATAAAATAGGAGAAAATCTAGATGATGTTACATTTGGCACTGACTTTTAGGATATAATACCCAAATCACAATGCATTAAAAAGAAAATAACTTGGACTTTATTAAAATTTAAAAATTCTGTGTTAAAGACACTAACAGAAAGACGAGCCATAGACTTTGTATTGCTCAGTGTTCTCCAGAGGGACAGAACCAATATGTGTGTGTGTGTGTGTGTGTGTGTGTCTATACACATATGTATAAACATACATATATGTAAGTATATATTTGCAATACATATTTTTATGTATGTATCTGTTTTATGAATATATCTATGTACATATGTGCATGTGTGTGTGTGTAGGTGTGTGTATGCATGCAAGGGGATTTGTTAGGGGAATTGGCTCATGCAATTATGAAAGTTGAGAAGTTCTAGGGGAGGCCACTTGCAAGCTGGAGATGCTGGGATGTTGGTAACATGGCTTTAGTCTCTGTCTAGTGGTCTGAGAACCTGAAGTACCACTGGTATAAGTCATGGAGTCCAATGACTGAAGAACTGGGAATTCTGATGTGACAGGGCAGGGAAGAAGAGTGTATCCCATCTCCCAGAGAGAGATCCATTCATCTTTTATTCTGGTTTTGTTCTGTCTACATCTCTAGCCAATGAAATAGTGCCCTTCCTTATCAAGGGTATATCTTTCCCACTTAGTCCATTCAGACTTATATACCCATCTCCTCTGGAAACACCCTCGCACACACCCCCCAAAATAATGTCTTACAGTTTTCTCTAGGTATTCCTTAATCTTGTCAAGTTGACACTCCAAATTAACCATCACAGACTGGTAGAAAGCCATTTCAAATAATATCCAACAAAGATCTTGTATCCAAAATATACAAAGATTATTTAACTCAATATCAACAAATTAAATGACCTAGATTAAAAGTGTGCCAAAGAGCTTAACAGACACCTCACTAAAGAAGACAAATAAACCCATGCAAAGACTTGCAATATGATATATCGTTAGATTACAACAATTTAAAACAACAGTGAGATACCACTACACATCTACACACCTATTAAAATGACTGAAATCCAAATATTGAAAAGACCAAGTGCTGGAAAGAAGCAAAAGGAGCTCTCAGTAATTACTGGTGGAATGAAAACCCTTAGGGCCACTTTGGAAGACAGTGTGGCTATTTCTTACGATCTAAATATAGTCTTAACATATGATTCACAAACCATACTTCTTGGTATTTACCCAAATGAATTAAAATGCTATGTTCCTAAAAAGCCTCACATAAGTATTAATAACAGATTTATTCATAATTGCCAAAATTGCAAGCAACCGAAATGTCCTTTAGTAGGTGAATGAATAAACTAACTGTGATACATCTATAGAATAGAATGCTGTTCAATAATAAAAAGAGATGAATTATTAAGCCATGAAAAGGAATGGAAGAACTGTAAGTACATACTGATAACTGAAAGAAACCCATCTAAAAGATCTACATACTGTATGGAACCAACTCTGTGAAATTCTAGAAAAGATAAAACTGTAAAGATAGTATTTAAAAAGATCAATAGGCCAGGCGTAGTAGCTCACACATGTAATCCCAGCACTTTGGGAGGCCAAGGTGGGCAGATCATCTGAGGTCAGGAGTTTGATACGAGCCTGGCCAATATGCTGAAACCCAGTCTTTACTAAAAATACAAAAATTAGCCGGGCATGGTGGCACACAACTGTCATCCCAGATACTAGGGAGGCTGAGGCAGGAGAAGCACTTGAATCTGAGAGGCAGAGGTTGCAGTGAGCCGAGATTGCGTCACCGCACTCCACCCTGGGCAACAGAGTGAGACAGTCTCAAAACAAAACAAAACAAAACAAAAAAACAAAACATCAATAGTTGTCAGCATTTGAGGGGGAGAAAAGGAGGAAAAATAGTGGATCACCATACTGTTTTTTGTGTTTTTGTTAAAACACAAAACAGTGTAACAGTTCATTGTTCCATATAATACTGTAATATTTGGTACATTAATCAAGGCCCATAGAATGTAAAACACAAAGAGGGAACTCCAGCGTAAGCTATGGATATTTGTTAATAATATGTCGATATAAGTCAATCAAAGTGAATGAGTGCAACACGCTAAATCAGGATGTAAATAAAAGGAAAAATTTTGAGAGTGAAGGGTAGAGAGGATATGTGGAAACTATCTGTATTTTCTGTTGAATTTTCTGCAAATCTAAAATGGCTGTAAAATAATGTTTATTAATTACAAAAATGGGTTGAAATAGGCTTCAAAATATGTATAGGGTGCAGTTAATATTTATTCATTATTAGTATTATTTTTGAGATGGAGTGTCACACCCAGGCTGTAGCGCAGTGGTGCAATCCTGGCTCACTACAATCTCCGCCTCCTGGGTTCAAGTGATTCTCCTGCCTCAGCCTCCTGAGTAGCTGGAATTATGCCCAGCTCATTTTTTTTGTATCTCCAGTAGAGGTAGAGTTTCACCATGTTGGTCAGGCTGGTCTTGAACTCCTAACCTCAGGTGATCTACCTGCCTCAGCCTCCCAAAGTGCGGAGATTTACAGACGTGAGTTACCAAACCTGGCTGCATTTAATATTTAAATAGATCTACCAAAGTCAGTATCATTTTCTAGGCAAAAGGAAGTGTAAAATGGCATTTATTATATTGAAAGAGATATACTGGAATGCCCCAGACAACCAAATGCCTGAAAACTTTACCCTTGTGGTAATCCTCTATATATGGGTGCTGGGGGGATACTGGATACTTCCTTACTTGTTTGCCTTCCAGTATCATCCAGGTACTAGCCACTTTTTCTTCCTGATGTCCATGAGCATAGTATTTACCTATATGGAAGATGAATGTGATGCTTTGTTAGGTCTCTAGATGATTATGAACACTTTGGGGTATATTTTGATTGAAAGCAGTATAAAACCCAATTGTATGACGTACATATACATGTCATGCAATTGAGTTATATATGCACACACACATGCACACACAGACACACACACACATGCATATATATTTCAGAAACTGTACTGTACTTGCTGCTATTTATCCAAGTGAGTAAATCAGAGAACATCAACCGGGATAAACGCCAGAAATTTTACCTAGGGACAGTATGTTGAAAGTGCAGAAAATCAAAGACAAACAAAATCTTCAAAGAAGTTCATGGGGAAAAAGAGACTTTATGTATAGAAGAATAAGAATATAAATTACTTGAAACCTCACTACGGAAACCATACAAGCAAGAAGAGAGTGGAAGAAAATATCTAAAGTACTACAGGGAAGAAAGAAAACCCTACTAATTTAGAATCTTATATCCTGTTTAATCACAAGATGAGAAAATTTACAAATCTATATAGAGAGAGATTAATAAATTTCTATGGATTTGTACATTTCAGCTGTAAAAGCAGTTACCTGATTATATATATATATATATAATATAGGCATCTAATATGTATATAACAACCCTATTGCCTAACATATATACATGAGCTATCTGATATATATATATACATATATATGAGTTACCTAATATATAGATATATAGATATGAGTTATCTGATATGTATCTACATGTGAGTAACCTGATATATATATATATATATATGTGTGTGTGTGTGTGTGTGTGTGTGTACGTCAGAATATATATACATATATATATATATATATATATATATATATATATCTCTCTCTCAGGTAACTCATATACATATATATCAGGTAACGCATATATATATATATATATATAACAAGTAACTCATATATATATATATCTATACATATATATCTATATATATATACCTGAGATATATATATGGGTATCTCTATATATATACCTGATATCTAGCTATTTATCTATATAGAGATATATATCTCTATATAGATACCCATGTGTATCTATATATAAATATAACTAATATCTATCTAGATATGAGTTACTTGATATATATATATAAGGTATATATATCTGTATGAGTTACTTTATATATATATACATAAGAGGACCAGATATATATTTATCAGGCCCTATCTATATGAATTATGTTATATATATATCAGGTAACTGACATATAGATATATATATTATATATATCAGGTAACTCATATATATATCTGATATATAGATGTATATAGTAACTCATATCTCTGGGCAACAAAGCAATATACATATATACACACACATGCACACATATCAAAGTTACCTGAGATATATATATATATATATATATGTGTGTGTGTGTGTGTGTGTGTGTGTGTTAGTGTGTGTGTATATATATATGTTACCTGATATACATATAAATATCATAATTTATATAGATGGGGCCTGATATATAAATATCAGGTAACTCAAATATATATACATATGTATCAAGTAACTTTTGATCCTCTTGCTTATGGGAATTGAAAGAATGCATCTGCCAACTCAATAGCCACATTCAGAGAACCAGAGTCTATGTTCATTTGCTCTTATAAAGGTAGCACATTCATCACAGCAGCTGTGATTTCAGCTGCCACATGGCTATATTTATGGTTGTCTACAGTCATCTATCAAAAATCACCTGATTTTTGCAAACACTGCACTGATACATGCCACTAGGAACCACATTCCCCTTGGATTCTTTAAGTCTTTAAGTATGGTGTTAATGTCTGCTATTCCACATCAAATATGATATAGCTGCCAATTAATTATTTTGGCTAAGAGGAGAAGTCGTAGGGGTCTCACTGTGGCTTTTCCTTCTGAAAAGACACTCATTTAACATATCAGTGACCCAATGTAAAAGTTCTTCCGATGGATAATTAAATCTGTCCCAAGTTTACATTCAGAGACCAAGGCGATTTTGATACGATGGGCTAAAATACTACTTGGGCCTGTTGTGAGATAAACTCAAGCCAGAATTTTATTTCTCTCTAGTTCATGTTGCCCCACGCTAACTGGGGTTATGATGAAGTTTTTGGTCCTCTGCTGTCAATATCAGTTCAGATCCTGCGTTAAATGCTCTCAATAGAGTTGGATAGATTCTATCTCCCCACTGAACAATTCCTTTAACAAATAATCATCAGCTTATCTGGAGAAAGACTGGAGTTACAGTACTTTATATTCTTGCTGTGCCATTTCAGGATCTATAGGGCCAAGCCTCTCCTTTAATGGACTGGCTCCAGGTCTTAGAACTACCCAGTTCCTGAAAGTAGATACAAAATTGGTGCTTTGTATTATAATGGATGGCATCAGCATCCCACTTAGCAGATTTTGAGGATTTTTTGCTTGTCTGCATTAAACTATATTTTTGACTGCCTACTCTCTTTTTCTCCTGGTTGTGCCTTGATCAGTCATCATCAGCAATAAGAAAGGCAAAGAGGAGGGTAATATTTTTGAAAAGGCAACTTTATCTTGTAAGACATCCTGCCCAGGTGAGACATTTAAATAATTTATAGGAAGTTCGACTCTGCTTTACTCCTGTAAATTGAAGGGAACCACTTCCATCAGTATGGAGCATGTAAGGAAATACAGGAACTTTAATTTTTTAAGGAAACGTGTTGATCACAGTGTTTTCATCCCAAATCTCAAGGACCCACAACTGTCCTATCTGGGCCCTAACTTTAGCATAGTACCATGACAGTGTGTTAATTTCACCTTGTTCATAACTCTGCCACCTTTAAATTGAAATCTTCAGTCCGTCTTCCCTCTGGGTGCCAAAGGCACCAACAAATAGACTGACTTGAGTTCAAAGTTGGCTGATCTAAACTAATGACACTTTTCAATCGGTATTTCTATGGTCATTAACAACAGCTAACTGTCTTCTGTACGGTAACTTTTCTCAATCTGTGTAGTAACTCTTACTCCTATATTTCAAATGTCAATGTCGTTGCATAAATCAATGCATCATCTTACACATCCACCATTTATTATCTCCCATAGTGATGCTATATCGTGCTATGGTTATCATCAGTGCATTTATCACAAGCACAGATGTTAGAAAGTCGCTAATATAGGTCAGGATTTTGCCATCCTGCTGTGAATCATAGGAAACTATAAAACATAGCTTAGACATATCCCAGAAGAGAAGAGAAAACAAATGTATTAACAAACTTCTGCCCATTATCCTTTGAAAGCTTCCCCAGGTGAAGATAATTCTCTGTTGCTCCCAACGTGATGACAATTAAGAATTCTTCAACTAGAGAATAAACTCAGGCCTAAACTTTTTGGTGCTTGCAATAGAAAAGCATCAGCATGATTAGAACTTGTGTGTGGAGTAACCTGTCTGGTTACTGACGATGTCTGCTATAGGCTACAACATGCAGTGACTGATCTTTCATTTCAGATGGGATTGCTTCACATGTACAATAAAAATGAATTCCTAGAAATGTTACTAAAGATGAAGGCAGGTTATCTTTCAACCTGTAGTGCACATTTGGCTTACTAAGGAATCCAAGACACATTTTACTTGCCATTTACCAGGTACTTGAGGCCATCAACATTGTGAAGAGAGATGAATGTTATACAATATTAAGATCCCTATAAATTGGATGTGCACATAGATCTGAACTGTTGACACAGATCTAAAATAAACAAGAGAACTTAGACCACTGGCTTAGCCAGGTGAAATAAATCTACTTCCTGGATTTCTTTTTTTTTTTTTTTTTGACCAAATTTAACAAAAATCTTTCATCTACAAATGCAAACATCTCAATAAATTCTAAGTCAGATACATGTAAGAGACCAAACTCAGACACATTATAGTGAAAATGTTGAGTGTCAAAGAAAGAAAAATCTTAAAAGCAGCAA